>NW_021604613.1:11215177-11242717 GCF_004785775.1 Grammomys surdaster
CCCATAGGTTTGGGTATGCTGTACCTTCATTTTCACTGAATTCTAAAAAGTATTTCTTTTCTTTATTTCTTCCCTGACGAAGTTATAATTGAGTAGAGAGTTGATCAGTTTCCATGAGTATGTGGGTTTTCTGGTTTGTTTGTTTGTTTTTTAATTTTTGTTGAAGTCCAACCTTAGTTCATGATGATCTAATAGAATTCAAGGGATTATTACAATCTTCTTGTATCTGTTGAAGCTTGTTTGTGTCCAGTTATACTTTGGTCAGTTTTGGAGAAGGTACCATGAAGTGCTAAGAAGAAGCATATTCTTTTGTTTTAGAGTGAAATGTTCTATATATATCTGTTAAATCTTTGATGGGTATGAAGTGTCCTTCTCCATCTCGTTTGATTACTTTTGGCTGAATGTCTATTTTTATTGGATATTAGAATGGCTACTCCAGCTTGTTTCTTGGGATCGGTTGCTTGGAAAATTTTTCTTCAGCCCTTTATTCTGAGGTAGTATTTATCTTTGATGCTGAGATGTGCAGCAGAATGAGGTTCTGTTTATGTATCCAGTCTGTTAGTTTGTGTCTTTTTATTGGGAAATTGAGTTCATTGATGTTGAGAGATATTAATGAGCAATTATTTTTAGTTCCTGTTATTTTGTTGTTGGAGGTGTTATTATGTGCATGTGATTCTCTTCTTTGGGGTCTGTAGTAAGATGATTAATTTTGTGTGTATGTTTTCTTACTTGTAGTTACCTTCCTTGTGTGGAGTTTTCCTTCTAGTGTCCTCAGTAGGGCTCTGTTCATAGAAAGATATTGTTTAAGTTTTGTCATGGAATATCTTTGATTCTCCATCTACAGTGATTGAAAGTTTTGCTGGGTATCTGAGTTGGCACCTATGGTCTCTTAGTGTTTGTATGACATCTGTCCAGGATCTTCTGGCTTTTAGAATCTCTATAAAGAGGACAGATGCAATTCTGATAGGTCTGTCTTTATATCTTACTTGGCCTTTTCCTTTTACAGCTTTTAATATTTCTTTTTTGTTTTGTACGTTTAGTGTTTTGATATTATGTGGTAGGAAGATTTTCTTTTCTGGTCCAATCTATTTGGCGTTCTCTAGGCTTCTTGTATGTTTATAGCCATCTCATTCTTTAGGTTAGGGAAGTTTTCTTCTATAATTTTGTTGAAGATGTTTTCCAGCCCTTTGAACTGGGAATATTCAACATCCTTTCTTTCTATTATTCTTAGGTTTGATCTTTTCATTGTGTCCCAAATTTCCTGGGTGTTTTGGATTAGGAACTTTTTATATTTTGCATTTATTTGACCAATATATCAATATCTTCTATGATGTCATCTACACCTGAGATTCTGTCTTCCATCTCTTATATTCTGTTGCTGATGCTTGCATCTGTAGTTCCTGTTCTCTTTCCTAGGTTTTCCAACTCCAGGGTTGTCTCCATTTGTGATTTCTTTATTGTTTCTATTTCCATTTTTTTGGTCTTGGACCATTTTTTTCAATTCCTTCTCTCATTTGATTGTATTTTCCTGTATTTCTTTAAGGAATTTATTTGTTTCCTCTTTAAGGGATTCTACCTGTGTGCCTGTATTTCTTTAAGGGAATTATTTATGTCCTCCTTAAAGGCCTCTATCATCTTCATGCAATAGGATTTTAGATCAGAATATTCCTCTTCAAGTGTGTTAGGGTATCCAGGGCTTGCTGTGGCAGTAGAACTGGGTTCTGATGATTCCAAATTACATTGACTTCTGTTGCTTATGCTCATGTGCTTGCCTTTTGCCATCTGGTTTTCTGTGGTGTTTAAGTAGCCTGGGTGTCTTGGATAGGAGAGGCCTCCTCAGAAGCAGGTGGAGCTGTGTGTCCCGGGTTAGAGCATCCCTCCTGGGAGACATGCAGTGTTGGTGGATCAAGGACAGGCATGAAGATCTGCCATGGGTGCAGGTGGAGGTGCAGACCAGAAGGGCGATCACAAAGATTTGTTTTTAGGTGAGTGGACAGAGGCCTGGCTTCATTATTCTACATGAAGATAACTAGTTTTCTTGGGACAATTTGCTGAGGAGGCTGTCTTGTCTTCATTGTATGGGTTTGAACTCACTGTTAATAGCCAGGTAGACAGAGCTTTGTGAGCTTATTTCTGGGTCCCTTGTTTTTGTTCCAGGACCATGCTGATTTTGTTGCTATCCTTCTATAGTATGTTATGATATTGAGCACTATGGTGTCTCCAGCATTGTACTTTATGCTTTGGGTGGCTTTGGCTATTCAGTCTTATATGCTTCTGTGTGCCTATCATTGCAATTTTGACAGAAACTTGTTGAATCTGTAGATGACTCTTGTCAGTGTAGCTGTTTTTACAGTACTAATTGTGCTAATTCATGAACACGGAAAACTCTTACAATTTCCCAGAGACCTTAGAAACATCCCATCAAGTATCTTCTAAATCCCCAATATTTTCCTTTATAGCACATCTGACACAACTTTGCACTCCTTGGTAAAGCCACCATCAGTTCTCTCTCTATGGTACCAATTCCCTCATCACTTGTCAACTTTTTAACTTTAGCTTCTGTCTATTGCTGTGAAGAGATCAGGCCAACTCTTATAAAGGCAAACATTTCATTGGAGCTGGCATATAGTTCAGAGATTTAGCTCATTATCATCAAGGCAGAAAGCATAGCAGCACACAGGCAGACATGGTGCTGGGTGGATAACTGAGACTTCTACATCTAGATTTACAGGCAGCAGGAAGAGAGAGAAAGGTACTGAACCTTTCTTGAGCTTCTGAAGCTCATCCCCAGTGTCACATTTCCTCCACCAGGGCTCCACCAATCCAACAAGGCCCCATGTCCTAATCCCTTCAAAAAAATGCTACTTCCTGTGAGCCTATGGGGAACATTTTCATTCAAAACACTACAGCTTCTATGTAATATGGAGACGTGTAGAGGAAACAGCAACATATTGAGAGTCTTTTGTAGAGGAAACAGCAACATATTGAGAGTCTTTTGAGGTCTCCATAATTATTGGATCATCAATGCTCTACATTGATTCTAGAATTTGATTCAAGAAGAATTTAGAACAGTCCAAATATTTCAAAACTACCAATATAGAAAAGAACACACACTTGAATGAATTACCCACCAGCCCTGACAGGCCATAGACTTAAGTTTATCTCCATGGCTAGCTCCATGGAGCTTGGAATTAAATGCCAGACCTAAGAGTCTTGGAGACAAGACGAAACCACAGCTCTGTGCTCCTCAATCAGACACCTGGCATGACCAACTCATGTTAATATGAGACAAAATGAACATTTTTCCAGTCTTGCTTAGGGAACGGGCCTACCAAATTGGGACAGGCAATGGGACCTCAGTGTTCCCTGATGATGTAAGGCTGGCAGGGTATGCAACAGTGTGTTTTCAAACTCCATGCCCTACCTTTGCACAGGCTATTGGAGGCCCTCTTCAACCTCTCCTCAGCTTCTCAGGACACTGCTGCCCCCACCAAGCTGAGCACCCACCGCAACTGTAGAGCTCAGGGGGAACTGTCCTGCTTTTCCCTGCCTCAGGGAGAGTTAGCTCACATTACATGAATGGTTCTGCTCTAATTATAGTTTACATTCTAAGATGGACAACTTGGTTAAGTTAGCTTTGGTATAAAGAGCTTAGATTTGCAGTTTCCTTCTCTGAGGGAACCTTACATTTCTAAAAGCAAAGTGGCCCGGGGAGTGATGGGACAAAAGGATAACCTTGTCACCCGCATGTAGTCCCTGTTATTTCAACGTTATTTTACTGCATTCCTTTGTTCCCACTTTTTCATGTCTTGCTCATGGTGTCAGCATTTAGCAGAGAATGGCTTCACTGTCCGCTAGGCCGCAGAGCTTCAGACCTTCGTTCTTAGCCTGGCTACTCACACACTATTAGATATTTACAGAAAATCGGCACATAGAAAACACAGTTCAACTTTTTCCTACACCATGTTCACTCCTAAGGCAAGGCCTCTTCCTACTAGGAACTCTACAAAATGAATCAGATTACAGGATCTCATTATAATGTTGATTTCATAAAAAAGAATAAATTTCCTAACAGCCGATCCCATACACCAGTCTCTTATTACTCTTTCAGGACTGGGCCAATTCAACATTTCATAAAGCACAACTGAAATTTTCTTTGTCAACGCTCCTCATTAACAGAAAACACCTAAGCAAAGTTTTCTCCTCTTCCCTTCATTAGGCAATCCAGTACATAGTACCATCTCCTAAGACCTGATATACACACCCTCTTCTGACTCAAGAAATTATGACATTTTTAGCAGTATTCCAGCAGGTAGGTGGATCACACTCAGGTTAGAGACGCCAGTAAACTCACCTCCCTAGCTGTGCATGGTCTATAGTCCTTCCAAGTTGTGCTTTCCCGTTCCATATCTTTGAAAGGACCAATCAGATTCACATAGTCACAAATCCTTTACCAGCTTGAGGCAGCAAGGTGTGGTCTCTCACACAGGTCACGTGACTCTTCCTATTTTTCCTGAATCCATACAGAAAGTTCTACGTTGTCTCTAGACTGTATCCAGTATCTGTTCTGCATGTGGTAGATCCCCCACAGCTTGTCATTCACATTAGTTAACCCTAGCACAGGAGGCAAAGGGCAGAGATAGGTGGATCCCAGGAGATACCTGACCAGCCAGCGGAACTAAAACATGGAGATTCTGGTTCAGTGAAAGACTCTGTGGTAGAGGAAGACACCTATGTCCAACTCTGGTCTCCACATGGATACATTGATAGGTGTGCATGTACACACACACACACGCACACACACACACACACACGTACACACCACAGATTACATGTATTTGGTGTCACAATACCAATTTACAAAAAAAAGCTTTTAAATAAATTCCTTAAATACTATAAAGTTAATTATTTCTTAGAAAAATAAACATAAAAAATGATTTTATATGCTCTCTTAAATCCAATAAAAATCAAATGGCTAAAGTGAAAAGAATAATTTTTCTCATGTATGGCCTTGCTGTGCATTCTTATATTCCCCCATTAAATCATATGTGCACAATGATTTCACTTTATTTTATTGCTGCACACATTCAAGCCAAATGCACAGAGACCCCCAGTCAACCTGAGATGTCTCTGACTGAATCGGGGTGCTGTTATTTTGCAGGAAGGGTTAAGAGACAATGACCTATTTCCCCCTGGTAGAATGGGAAAAAGAGAGTAAAGAATATTTCGCTTTCTGTCTAAATCCATGCTTTTCCAACTTCCTCAGTTTCACCTCATTACAGCAAATATGACCTAGTGATGCAGATCTCATTGACCTCGTCTACATGCTGAATTTGATTTTTTAATGTTAATTTAACCTACAATAAGGTATTTAAAATGAGAGTGATAATCTCAGTAAATTGTATTTCTGGTTAGATGTCAGATAACTAAAGTAATTCCATTTTTTTGCTCTAAAGTTAGAAACCTGATGTGAAAGTTTGATTCTCAGTTTGCAGTTTCGCTCTTTCCCCTGCCTTCTGCAGATTGGCACTCGGCGGCTCTCAAGGCAGCGCGAAGCCCCTCACTTCAAGGCTGAAGTTCCAATTTTATTCCAGCACAACTGTCACAGCGCTCTGAAGTGAGCGAAAAACAAGGAAAAAAAACAGATCTGGTATGATTTCACTTTCCATGTGTTCCTTAATGAAAAAAAATATCATTCTAAATATTGGTATTTACTCCTAGTTAAATACTTTATTTTATCAAAAAGAAAAAGAAACTGAGATTCAGTTGCTATTATTTCACAAGAAATGTAACAGGCCTGATGTTTCCCTGACAATTCTGTTATTTTCTTCTACAGAAACACTGTATTTACCATATATTGTACGGCTGGTGCTTAGGATACTGCAGAGACCTTATGGTAAACTGATGGAGATGTAAGCCCTTTATGCCAGATTGTTTAAGCAGGGGGAAACAGAGATAAAAACTCAGATGTACTTAATTAACATCTGATGTGTAGCTTTTGCAAACACAAATGCAATATTTGTGTTTGAGCCCTGACAGCAATGACTGTGAGATATGCTATTAATGTCTGGTTTAGAGATGCTTGTGGTGGGACCACGTCTACAATAACACAAATATAAAACTGCTTTCAGACAAAACAATAGTGAAGAGTCCAATAGAAGACTAAAAAGAAGGCTCTCAGGAGAAACACTGTAGTTTTCCCCATTTAAAAATAAAAAATAAGTAAAAAATTTTCAGAAAAGGCTTCAGACACTACGAGTTTCAGTCAGTGGTAAGAGAGTCTATGGATTTCACTCCACATAAGGGAATTTCATTTCCGGAGCTCAGAAGTTGCTTGCAATGTCTTCAGAGGTATTACTTATTATACTAAGACCTTCTTCAGTGTCTGGTATATTATAACAGATGCAGGTGGAGAAGCCCGCCCTGGTGTTTTATGATATGTGACATTTTTATATCTAAAGAGAGACTTTCAAATTCATGGATTATATTACAGTTTGAATAAATAGGATCCCTTTAACCAATGTAACTCCTTCATGAGATGCTTTTTGAAAAAGTACCAAAAAGCTGACAAATGCCAGAAACCTTACAGGTTGTTGGTATAAAACCACGAATAAGGTTAAAATACAGCAAACCCTTGCCTAAATGTGATCTCAATATCCAATTAACAAGCAGAGTGAAGCACCAGGCTAGGACATGGGTTTAAAAACACAAATGGTTATTACACTAAAGGCCAACGGCTATCATTACGTATGGTGCTTTAAGTTTTTAGGACATGTACTGAAAGGAAACCACGGCTGAAGTGGACATCTGATGACTAAAGCCATAAAATACACATGATTGCAAAGTTGGGTGCTTCCAGAGCAGGAGGGTGGGAAGCTGAACTTTTATCCACATAGCTGAATCTGCAGAAAGAAAGGCTAAATGAGAGACACTGGGTACAGTGCTGGAAGGACTCCCTATGGATCTGAGTTGTTCTGCCTCTCTAAAGCAACATGTGTGCTCAATCACCCTTTTGCAAGATAGGTTTGACACTGTCCATCTGTGGAAGGAACCATGGACCCTAATTTTCAGACTAAATCTTTTAGTACAAGGATTCAGAGAGGGTGCTGCGGAAGTGGGTAGACAGTAACATCATGAAACAAGATGGAAGGGACCATCCAGTGACCTGCCTACTAGTACAACAGTGCCCTTCCAAACCTCCCAAATAGGTCCCCCTGTGTCAGTTACAGGGCACATATGTGGCTGTAGACTGGCTTACCCCAATAGACTCACTGGCAAGCATTTTAAAGTATTACAAAGTAGGCTCCTCAAAGCAAGACTCACTGCTAAACTCAAAATTTGTTTTCAAAGGCCAAGGAAAATGTTAGATGTGGTGTATGTTGAATGAGTCTATGCCCAAAAACAAGTCTAATGACTTATTTCTTGTTTACAGTGGAAAAAAGTGAGCAGGGGCGTTTCTCAGGAAGTCAAGTCAGTGACTAAATGGGCCTGACTGCAAGGCATACCAGTTACTGACATCCAGGATTCCTAAGGCACCATTTGAAACTCTAGTTCAAAGAACTTTTCACTTTTTAAATAGTGATGCATCAATCCAGGCTGTTCATACACTTCAACAGACAGTAATATTCAAATTATCATACAAGTGTTTATGGAATGTGTGTGTGCATGTGTGTGTGTGTGTGTGTGTGTGTGTGTGTGTGTATTATTTATAGATGGAAAAGTATCAACTATTAATACTTTGCCCTCATTTATGTTCTCCAGGAGCTGGCCAACTACAAACTTGTAGGAGGAATTTTATGACAAAGCTCTGGTGTGTTTGGTTCTGATGCAGAGTGCTAAGCATCTCTGAGCTCATTTTTTTTTTTTTTTTTTTGCTTCAGTCTATCCTCTTCTAGGACTTCAAAACAAGAACCTGTTCACTTACAGGTTCTGCTTCCTCTTGGAACTATGTAAATTAATTTATTACTGGAGTCTTGATAACAGTCAGTTACAATCATTTCTCTCTAATTTTTTTTTTTCAGGAAAAGCAACAAGGCATTGAGGTTTCTCTGCCTGGGAGGAAAATTAAAAATTTAGTTGGGAAACACTAATATAACAAAGAAGTTAAGGAAAGTACAAACAGCACCATTAAGCCAAAAAGAGGGAGGGGAATATAATGACAAACTCATTGCAAAGTTGCAAGAATAACATTCCTACCAGAATGAACGCTGTGTTATGAATTCACTTCAATATGTATTACTACAAAAAATAAAAATGACTCATTGATTTACAGAGATAATGCAAAGAAAGGATGTAAAGAACCTACAGCTCCAGTAAGAGTGTAACAATCAAATTATCTTCGGACTTGAGAATATTGGAAATTTATTAGTCTCCTTTTTTTTTTTTTTTGTTTTTCAAGACAGGGTTTCTCTGTGTAGCCCTGGCTGTCCTGGAACTCACTCTGTAGACCAGGCTAGCCTCGAACTCAGAAATCCACCTGCCTCTGCCTCCCAAGTGCTGGGATTAAAGGCGTGCGCCACCACCGCCCAGCTATTAGTCTCCTTTCTAAAAATAAAAAAATAAAAACCGTTTTATCTGCTAGTAGCATCTATTTAACCCTAGCTCAAGAAGGGATGATGGTGATTGGCCCAAACGTGGCAATTTGCTATTTCTATGATTCTCCCACAAACCAAGGATTCTGCTTCTGGTAGGCCTGTGCTACAGAAGACTAATATCTGGCAAAGCACATGCTCTTTTGCCCCCTCTTAATATCAGTCTTCCTTCATATCTAATCTGGATGCCTGCACTGAAGCCTAGCTTGACAAAATTCACCCTGACACACCTTAACAATCACCCGCTAAGGACAATGGAATCTCAAGACTAAGTTAGACTCCAAATTTTAATTTTCTTCTCTAACTTCAAAAGAAAATAGGTTATGAAATTACAGAAGTAAGAATGTTTTGCTAGCATGTGATATAAATGAACTAATAAGTTTATATATTTTCACTATTGAGTACACTTAGTTACACTATTTTGTCCTTTGAACTTGACATTGGCTGTTGTCTTTCCCAAACCTGTTGGCTACCTCTCCATGTGGATTTCTTCCAATGCTACCTTTGTAATAAAGCCTAATTTGGATTCTACCATTTAAACCATTACTTACCTCCAGCCCAGGTCTCATTGCGTAAACTATACCGGTCTATAACTCAACTGCTTCCTGGGTGCTAAACCCGTACACCATGATACCTAGGAAACCCAGAATTCTTAATGACCTTGTGCTGTTTCTTTTTCTTTGTGGCACAGCAGTTGTTAATTTCTATCATACTAGTTAATTAAATAATAATACATCAACTAGTTAATGGATTGATTAAGTTTGTTACATGTTGTGTCTCCTTCCTCCTCTCTCAACTCTAGCATGAGGCACTGGAAAGAATATAAATTCTATTTTGCCCACCAAGGATACTGCCTAGCATAGAATTTAATAAATACTTGTTACATTAATTAATTAATTAATTATCTATGAGTTCACTCTATATTAGATAATATTTTCTATGATCAAAACTTCTTCCAAAACTTCATACATGGATATCAGCTATAGTTTTTGTGATTCTGTTTTCAGGAGTTTCACTGCAAGACAGAATGTTTCAGTCTTGGAGGAAACTCATACACAACACCATGCAACATATTCAGACTGAGCAGGTTGCATTTAAGAATATATGCATAATAAACACACACACACACACACACACACACACACTGAAAAAAGAGACCATGAATTTGAAGGATAGTGAACAGGCCTAAAAAAAGGGGAGTGGGTGGAGGAAAGGGGAAGGAGAAATGTAATTATTTTTTAATAACAAACAAACAAATGAGTTCTGGTGCTTCTATTGTGTCCTTGGGATGTATCCGTAGACCTAGCTCTCAGGAGGCACCTGTGTTCGTTTTTGAAGCTCTTGTTATACACTACAAACTCACCTCCAAAAGCTTACACAGGTTTATAGTATCTTTGGTAGTACCAGTGCTTTAACTATATCCTTACTAGTATTAAATATTACCTTCAAATTACCATCTGGAGACATTGTGTGCCAATTTCAGCGTCTTAAAAGCTTTAACTTGGGTTTTTTTATTTTCAATGATATTCTGAATATAAATCACTGAACTGCATGTAGAGTAAAACCAGAAAAAACTCAGGGCTTCCTATGTTCTACCCATCATGTCTGACAGTATGAAACTGGAGAGAATGAGGTTAGAAGCACAGATTATCCCCAGCCCAGGTAATCCTCGCTGAGACTAGAGGAAATGATCAGCTTAGTTCAAGTCATTCCACAGAAGTTTACTCTTCACAGATGAAAGAGATTACTGATGTTATCATTTGGTCTTTAGCACAAATGTGTCTTTTATATCAGGTTAAACTTCCTCCTCAACACTGGCCCATTTCCACCTGAGAGCACAACAAAGCTGCATCTTGAGCAACTCGGAGGCTGGCTCACCCTCTGAGGAAGCCCCTGCTTCCACACCCTCACACCCGTCTGCCTCCTATCCTGTCTTGTCCGTCTGACAGCAATCCCTGCCCAGCAGCCACAGAATCATCTGGGTTTGCAGTATGACCTCTATGATCTTGAAAGAGGTTCAAATTAGTAACCAGGAAATGTATTTCTGAAAATTTAGTCATAAAACTTACATTTCTTTACTTCTCAGAAAAACATCATGGGGAAATATGCCAATCTTGTACAGAGCAATCCCTTCCTTTTCTCTATAGGAAGATACTAAATGCAAAATACCTATAATAACATCTTCACAAATCTACACAACATAAAGAAAAACTGAGCCTTTAGTAGCATAATGGATACGTTCCAGAAAAGTATTACAATTTTGCCATATTTTGAGGGCCATACTTAAAGTTGACTACTAAATATAGTTGACTTAAGACCCTCTCCAGAGATATGTGAAGGTTAGGAATGTAAGACTGAGCTTTCCTAGCTTCTCGAGGATAACTGATAAAGTCAGCAAGACAGTAAGCCAAAGACCCAAAGGCAATCTTCCACTGAAGAGCTCAGTGCTCTGGAGTCTGCTCACTACATCTTTCTTCTCCACAGCCTAACATATGTACAGCTGAAAGCACCTGCTTCAAACTATCCCATGAGTCCACAGAACTCTCTCTGCTCTGCTAGTTTAAGGAAATGCAAATTACCTCTAGCATTGTATTCAGAAAAATACTTATGCTTGTTCATAGATAATTTTTAAGCAAATTACTGTATTTTTATGGCAGGAGGGAAAAAACGTGCTCCAAAGGTTTCTGATTAAGTTAGATATTTAGTTAATGATGTATGTACTAGAGATGAATAAATTATGATTAATTGTCACTTATGCAGAGGGAAAAATGAATGTATGACTTAGACAAGAGACTGTTTCTATAGAACATAAGTAAGATGGACAGGCCTCTCCCTGTCCCTAAGGCAAACACAGGGTAAGTGAGATGGAGTGGGGGTGGGGACTTCCCCTGGCATTGTGTTTTCTGCTCTGGAAGCCAAGTTCTTAGCAATGTTTTGCTTCTTCTGGTTGCATTACTAATTGTGCACTCCAACTTGGCTACCCTGGATGTCCAAGCACTAAAACATCATTCTAACAATTAGAAGGAACTTCTGCCAATGTCCCTACTCATTCCCTCTCTGTGTATTTCCATCAGAGACACATGCCCTTCCTGGCCAAGATGGGGGCCATCTGTATAATCCCCAGTGCTACTTGCTTCAACCATTCTGGGTCCAAGTAGTCATGCTGCAATCATGTTACATCCTTTCTATATTATCTGCAACCCTCAACACACACACACACATTCACACACACTGAATATTATGAAAGCTTCAAGACTTCTTGGCTAGCTCACCTGGGTCTGGTTGAGAGCTAGGAAGAGAACTTCACCAAGTAAGGAGGAAACACTAGCCCAAAACTCTCCAGCCATTAGGAGAGCCTGGCCAAGAAAGAGACCTCTTGTGATATTAGCAAGTTTAAAAGGCACAGCAATGCAAAGGCTATAACTCAGTGTGTAGAGCACTTGCTTACATATGTGAGACCCTGGATTTGATGCCCAACACCAGGAAATAGCAAAGAAACAGAGCAGACTGAAATGTACACAAATCTGTTACATCGCTCCTTTTGATTGGGTTAACTCCCAGGTCAGGCTCAAGAGCACTGAAACCTTGGCTGGTGAACCAGGCCAGATGCTTCCTTGTCTGGACAAGACTGACTTCTCCCGCAGGTCAGCTTCACAAGAAGAAACACACTACAGCCAGCTGCCAGCTCTGTGTAGGGCCAGCTGCTCAGCAAACCCTGCAGCAGTGGGGAATTTTAAGAAAGTCAGATCTAAATCAGGCTGGCTGAAAGAAAGTGTGTAACTGTGGTTGTGGTAGAGCTGACAAAACAGAAGTCTTTCTTCCGAGTGTGCCCTTCAGGTTGGTGAGCTCTCTTCATTCTGCAGCCACCTCCCCCACAGCACTATCAGAGTTTTAAAAATCAAAGTTTGAGCATAGTCAATTCATTTTCTTGAAGTTAGTCTCAAAATAAAAGCTTGCCTTGATCAAGGGAGACAGTTCAGTAGGTAAAAGCACTTGTCAGGTAAATCTGGCAGCCTGAGTTTGGATCCTCGGACCACACAGCAAGCAGCAAGCATCACTTAGAGAGGCTGAGACAGGACGGCCAAGCAAAGCTCTGGGCCAGTTAGCCTAGCTTGTTACCAGCAGTGGAAAAGAGTCTCAGGCAAGGCAGGTAAGGCAGGAAGTGACACTCAAAGTTTGTCCTCTGACCTCCACACGCATGCCTGAACGCACATGTGCCCCTCCCCAAGAATATCCACTCATGCACACATATCACACATCACACACACACACACACACACACACACACACACAAATAGGTAAACAAATAAACCTTTGCCTTGCTGTAAGAAGGATTGGGGTCCTAACACATTACAAATCTGACTGCCACAGGATAAACACATCATTTACGATTAATAAAATGTATGGTTTAAATTTCAAACAATTTTTATAGCAGACCGATTTATATATGTTGTTTGGAGACACTAAAAGTTAAGAGTGAGGGTCATATCTTCACCGTTCAATACAAAAATTCTAGATGCAAACGATAACTTTTAAAATATCACGAGCAGTTAATGGGGATGAATGTGATTAAGACATATTATATACATTTGTGAAAATGACAAAATTAAACACATTGTTATATATGGTAGTTACATGCTAATAATAAACTCAATAAAATTAAATTTTACGTTTTTCAATTTCACTCACTAGTTACATTTCTTATGTTTGGTAACCACGCATGACTATGATCACACTGGACAGCACAATAAGATAGCATTTTCATCACCACAGAAACAAAAAGCCTTCTTAAGCATAATTAAAAGCTAATAATTAGCCTTCTTAAGCATAATTAAAGTATAATAATAAGTAGAATCAAATGACAGACTATCTTGCATGCTCTCTGAGATTTTTATTGTATTATTATTACTATTATCATTATTATCATTAGTAGTAGTGGTATTAGTATTATTTTGCTTATTTATTTTACATCTTACTCACTTACTCACTTCCGGTCACTCCCTCCCATAATCCTTCCCCCACCTCTCCTCCCCTTCTCCTCTGAGTGGGTGGGGGCTCCCTGGGTATCCTCTCAACCCTGGCACATCAAGTCTCTGAGAGGCTAGAGACTGAACATATACCACCTGGACCTACATCCCTGCACACATGTAGCAGATGTGCAACTTGGTCTTCCTGTGAGTCCCAAACAACTGGAGGAGGAGGATATCCCAAAGGTTATTGTGTATCCATGAAATATGTTCTTCTGGCTGGGCTCTTTTGTCTGGTCTCAGTGGGAGAGGATACACTTCTGAGATTTTTAGCCCTAGATCTTTGGTACCTGACTTTATCTTCTCAAGACAGATGACTGAATTGCTGCAGGGACCTCTTCTTCATTTATGGCATCTTCTGCGGCAAAGAAGCCCATCTATAGCAGAAATCTTTCTGTTAGTATATAAGGCGTGGATTCTCTAAGTATGTTGGTACAGGCCAGGTGTAGCAGAAGTGTACAGAAGTGTGGACCTTCATTATTTGGAAGTACCTTAGAGATTGTTGTATTGTTGTTGTTTCTTGAGATCATTCTCACTGTGTAGCTCTGGCTGGTCTGGAACTCACTGTATAGAACAGGCTGGTCTCAAATGCATAGAGAGCTGCCTATCTCTGCCCTTCGAGCTGGGATTAAAGGTGTGTGCCACCACACATAGCCCTATCATTCTTTATTCTAGTTTTATTTTCTGGGTCTTTACATGTCTTGCAAACTTGTCTTCCATTCTGCAAACATTTTAAACATTAATAATTAATTTTGAACATAAAAAAAACAAACAAGAACTCTAGTTCTTCTGCTGCAAGGGTGGCGGTGAGACAGGATACCCAACCACATTAAGGACAAGAAACTTTCTAATTTTAGCATTTTTATCTGCCCACTTGTTTTAATGAAGGCTGTCACATTGGTGAAGGAGTGAAACATGGAGCATTCTAAGAAAAGACTGCGCTGATGAGACTGAATCTTGGGAAAGACTCACTCTTTGAGCCAGTCTGTACTCCAACACTGGAAGCCAGTGATATTGCAGGCTCTATGGAGCTAAGAAAATCTTCAAGTCTTATTTTAGCTTAAGTGATTTCTGCTTATTTAACACTATTTTAAGATACTAACGAGTCACAGATCCTAAGAAAGGCATTGGGAATAGATGCCAGGGACACAGTCAAGTGAGGTTAAGGAATTACAAAATAATGTTTTAGCAATTAACTAAATTGTACCCTAAAATCTGAGGTGACTGCTGGAGCAAGATTGCAAGAGGAAAGGAAGAACACTAGGAGAGTCACAGAGTTGCAACATCTGACCACTCACGTGTCACGTGTACATGTGTTTCTCCTCCACCATCGCTTAGAGGGACTAACCCTGTGGGTGCCACAGTGGCCCTAAGCACAAAACACAATGTTGAGATCTTCCACTAAATTATCTAATGTTCCTTTGCCTCTCCCAGCCAGCATCTTTATCTAAAGCTACACTTCTGGAACAGTGGATTTTATACAGCTCAGAAGATCTGCTGAGAAATGTCCTTGGCCCCTAATTTCTAAAGGAAAACACATCTGATGTTTGCAGTAGCAACTCTCAGCTGTCTGAAGCTGGGGGTTCAAGGGTAGAGGTTTGTTTAACTTAGTGGAAATAACATATGCAGCCAATATAGAAACAAATAGCATCTCTGCTCCTTGATAAACATTTGGAATCTTGAAAAACTTTGTCATCTCTGAGTTCCCACTTCTCTGTAATATATAAAAGAGGAAAATCTTCCTTTAATGCACTAACATTTTTTGTGTATACTTTCCCTGGTTTGTTGAGTGCTTCAAACATATAGACAATGTATTTTGGTTATAATCTTCTTTCCTCACCATCATAAACACTTGGATTTCTCTGACACACTATTCTCAACTCCTCTTCCCCTTCCTCCTCCTTCTCCTCCTCCTCCTTCTCCTCCTCCTCCTCCTCTTCATCCTCTTTCTTCTTTTCTTCCTCTTCCTCCTCTTCTTTCTTCTTTTTGAAGATACATTTATTCTACTTTGTGCTGCCCATATATTCACACGCATGGAGCCACCCACTATACTGTAGCACAGTCAGTCCACAAGGGATCACAACCTTTAAAGAACTGGCTCCCCCTTTCCTAGCAGCCAAACTGTTGGTAAGCTGTGTGCAGCCGTGTGCAGCCATGTGCAGCTGGGACTGAGGGCTCTTTCCATGCTGGAACGTTATCAGCCTGATTTTACACACATCTTGTGCAGGCAGCCACAGACCCTATGAGTTCATGAGAGTGCAGAAGTCCTGTCATGTCCAGAAGGCCCTGCTTTGTCCCTCTTCTCCCTGACCTCTAGCTCCAACAATCTCTCTGCCACATCTTCAACAAAGCTCCCGGAGCCTTAGGAGTAGAGAAGCTCAAAGCACTAAGTCTGTATCCAAAACTGTGTCAATTACAAATTCTATTTATCCAGAACTTCCTGTATACATAGTCATTTCAGGTGAGTCAGATAGTCCAAATTGATGAGGGAAAGACTTTTAATATAAAACACAGTTAATAAATGTGAAAGTGATGGCTAGAAAAATCAACACTTTACAGTCAGTAAACATCAAAATTATTGTAGACAGCAATTCTCAAGGACCAAAACCCTAAAGTCAACTTGGGAACTAACCAATAGCAGACAAAGGCAGCCCAGTTTGCATTACTAGAAATGAGGTAACTGGGCATGGCAGCCTCAAGATGCAATTCAGTATGAAGCAGGGGATCTACCTTTGTGAAATCTTGAACCATTGTTGCAAGTAGAGCTTACAGATGGAAATAGGTAACCACCATGCTAATGAAATCAGAGTTGAGTTCAACACAACCAAGAGTTCAGTATCTTTAGTAGGAAGCCACAGGAACAGCTCTCATTTGTGCTCCCATTTGGTGTGCTTGAAACAGTGGTCCTCCTGCAATTTGGTGTGCTTGCAACAGTGGTTCCCCTGCAGAAGCCCAAGAGATATGGACCTGTGGAATAGCAAGCCCATTGATCTTGTCAAACAAGAAGGCACGTATTGGAATATCCTTGCTCAGAAATAGTATAGTGCTGAACACAGTGTAGCCCTGAAACAAATAAAACAAAGCTTCTGCTTCCTAAATTACTTCTTACTGAAGGACCAATAGCTTTAGTTCTCATATCTTTGACAAGGATATTCCACTGCTCTCCTCAGAATTCTTGTATCTTTGATGAGGTTATCCCACTACTCTTATCAGAGGTTCTGATATTTCCATTTTCCCCGTTCTAAAAAGACTGACTTGATAATACTGTTTGCAAATATGCATTTTGAACCTTCATTGTGACTAATTTTCTTGATAAACAATGATTTCTAACAACTTCTATGCATGTATATTAAACATTCTAAGTCCTAACTCTGGAGACATTGATGCATTCCTTTTTACACAAAAGCCAATACAGTGAGGTTTTCCTGGTGCACTGAGAACTCTGGGTTTCATATTGCGACATGAAGACCCTTTCTATGTCTAGAGCACATATAACTATGGCTGAGACACAAGATTTTATTGAGCATATGCAATAATAAAGGCACTTTGAAAGACATTTTAAAGAGTCTGCTTAATTAAATGTACCTGCCTACCTCACACCGGCACATGCTTCATGTCACAATGGACGCAATCTTACTGCCCTCCCTTCTGTTCCTGTTTCTCTCATAGCAATTTGGGAGTACTGATATGAATGGAATGGAAATTCAACTGTTAGGGAGAATTATATTTCAGCAGCTCAAGGAACATAATTCATAAGCTAAGTTTTTGTTACACTTTTAATTGCAGCCAAATTGCACAACTTAGAAAAACCCCTCATCTGTCACTCTTTTCTCTAGGAAGTTAACTTCTCCTTCTGCCCCTCCTCTCGCAAATGCATGCTTTACCATTGTCATTCTTCAGCCAGAATGCTGGTGAAAACTAAAAAAAAAAAAAAAGATCATATCTTTTCAGAAGCCCATACTCATCAAGAAAGCATCTTCCAACCCACTCAAGCACCTCATACTCAAACTAAGAAGAGAGAGAGAGAAAAGCACAAAATTCTAAAAATTAAACTGGTGCTAGACTTAAAATCTTATATTCAACCCCTGCTTTTAGCATAGCTCTCTTAATATAGCCAAGGGGATGTTTGTTCATTGACTTATTTTAAATTTGTGTAAAATTTTTAATGAGAAGAGGGGAATGTTTTTCAATCAGAAATAAAAAAAAATCTCTCCAATGGTAAAATAGGTAGCCTTAAGAGGTTTTAGCTCAATCCATGCATATACATAAAATAAAGCTGGCTGGTTAATCTTGCTCCATTCCGTTTAGAAGAGCGGCATTTGAAAGTACAGCACAGCAGTGATGCTGAACCACGCCGTCCCTAATTAAGTGCAGACTAGGAAAAATTATTCTTAGTTTAGTCTGTGGAACGAGGGAGGGCGTGGAAATTTCTCTCTTTGCAATTCAAAATTGTTTTAAAGATAGAATATTTCTTTCCCAATGTCTTCATTAAACAGAGCTGTTAAGAATTGTCTCCCAACCATCCCCAATGAGTACAAAGCTTAACCAGTATTCACCCCATATGCTCAGCTTTGAAGTGTGAAGCTGTGACCATCCCTAGTCTCTTACACCACCATCAAAGCCATCTCATTACGCCCAGTGCTGAGAGTTAAAGCGCGGGGCCATACCCGCTCCAACACAAACACTGCATTAACAAAGCAACCGCAATGTTCCTCCCCCACATGGCTAGGACTTGGAGAAATGCTTACCATATGTACACATGCACGAGATACAAAAATTGACTGTGCTGGAACATCATTGAGAAGTACATTAAACATGCTGACTGGAACTGGATGTTACTCTAAGAGGCTGGGAAAAAATAAATGCAGCTGATTTTATGATGAAAGAGCAGAAACATTGGGCTAAATAATGAAGTCAAGTGCATTGTGACTGACACATCCAGGTGCCTTGTGTCTTTTTTGAGGTGGAAGCGAATAATGTGAGGTTAGGAACAACATTCCGTTACCTGTCACTGGAGGCTACTGTATACTCTGCCATGGTTCATTTCAAAAGAACAAGTAAGCTTACAAACAGTGATGCAAGGGAAACAGAATCTATAAATCTCAGTGTACAGGTCCTCCTGAGGAAAGGAGATTTCCTTTGTATCTCCAGGTTCTCCATTTATGATTGATGTGCAAATAAATGATAAAATGCAACAAAACAGCAATGTGTCATCAGTTACAAAATCAGGTCTCAATAGTCACCTGGTTCTTAAGTAAAAACATCTGCTAGGTTTGAGTGTTTTTAAAATCTTTAGACAAAACAATTTTATTTCTCGGTTGTTTTTTTTTTTTTAAAGAAAAAAAATCCTTGCTTTGTACACAAAAGCCAATTAAAGAATCATCACTGTACATTAGAGAGTAATAGAAATGGGCAACAATATGAATGTTCCCAGAACATGCAGTCTGAGTGCCATACAGCAGGTAAAGGGGTAAAAGGGATGGACTACGTGAACACATAATACTGGTGGATAGACATATTTCTGTGCTATTTTTCTAGGTAACAACTTTTAGTGTGGGTGCTTCCAGTGTAAACACAGACAGACGATATACTAGGTTTACACAGTGTGCTCTCCCTAGCCGTAAGCTCTGCTCCCACAGTGTCAGCCAACCTTGGGTTAAAACAACGTTTTAAAAACTGCACCCATACTGAGCATGTGCAGACCCCTTGTTGTTTTTCCTGTACAAAATGGTTTTAACAATCATTTATAGGCTCTTAGGTATTAAAAGTAAACTAAAAATGATTTAAGGTGTAACTGGGGATGTGGCTAGAAGTGAATGCCATGCACAGGGGATCATGCATACACAAACTACTGTCTGCCAGGGTCCTGAGACAAGTCTCTAAGGGATAGCAAGTGGACACTGCATAGATCCCTAAGCATAGGGAATTCTGGGCATGAACAGAATACAGCATACCGTAAGCTGCCAGATGATTTTGGTGACCAAGAATAAGAGTGGTTGAAGATGAAGTTTAACCTTTAACCTAAAGTGGTTCAATTTTTGAAAATGAATTAAGAGAAAAAAATCCAAGGCAAGTCCTAATGAATGTTTGTGGGCATCCTTTGGCTTGCTGTTTCCTAGCAGGAAACCGCCAGTAATGTCCTGTTTCTAGGTATAGTTTCTAGTATGGAGTGAAAAGAGTGAATCTGTCTTCTGCCTTAATTATAAACAGAAGAATTCACCAGTAATGTCTTGTTTCTATATGTAGTTTCTAGTATAGAGTGAAAAGAGTAAATCTACCTACTGCCTTAATTATAAACAGAAAAATGGTATGCCTCCAAACTCCTAATATCAGTATACCTTTTGGAGAAACAGACATGGGTACCCATCAAAGTGCATGGTATATGATGTCGGGGTACACAGGATACTACATACACATACATGATACAAACATATATACATACATACATACATACATACATAAACACATACACACATACATATATGCGTACATATATACGTACATGAATGCATTGCACAATACATACTTACATACCCATATTTCATGATATGCTATGCATACACTATGTAAAATAAAGTATCTGATATTCCAAAAAACTTATTAACTTGTAAGGCACATGCTAGTGTATTTACACCTTTCTGCAGACATAGTGTTGTTTGTCTGAAGAACGATACCTTCCTGGGTGACTTAGTTTCCCCTGTAGCTCTCTGGTTGTCTTGTGGACACAGTTCGTGGCCCCAGAGGACAATGTTCTTCCACTCCTCCCTGATGATACTAGAACGTATTGTGCAAAGGGGGAACAAATCAGGCACTCTCACAATCTTCAGACGTTCACACAGTCCGTTAATCTTCACAGCATGTCTCAAAGACAGAGTCTACATATCACTGTGCAAAAGAAGAGAAGTTGTCTGCTTTAGAATTTGAACTTTGGGGACTGAAAACACTTCAGATCTTCTGCTCAAGAGACTTACTAACAACTTTTCATGAGATCCCAAACGGGCCTTATTTTGAAACTTGATACAAAAATCAGCAAAGAGGAATTTGCTGTTATTACAATGGAAAGGGGTAGCCTGAACCCCAGCTACTTAGCAGTCTCCTTACAGAACATAGAGAATCTATACAAAGAATAGTTTACAGCAAAAAGACTGCACACAAGAATCTTATTTCTCACAGACATCTTTATAAGATGAATCTATTCTTCTGTTTCATAGGGAAAAATAACGGCTGAGAAGACTAAAAAAGACACTAAATGCATTTCTTAAAGTTTTCTGCCTAAGAAGGGATTTGAACTCATGCTTTTCAGTCCTTGAATTCTTATTTTGGCCTCTTCACTATTTGACTCTCCTGACTAGCTACTTACTTAACATGATGCTAATGGTTAGTTTGTGCTGGTCACAAACTCACGCAGAGATGCACATGCACATAAAATGCTGGGTGATGTGGTGAGGTTAAGCCTGCCAATTTCAAATACTCCTCACCCAGATAAGAACCTCATGTTCTTTGTGGGGGCAAATGGAAAAGCTGAAGATACCCACAAAAAAATAGTTCATATGAAACATGGCAAACTCTTGAGGACTGCCAAGAATCATTGGCTCGGCGCTTGTGTAGATCATCTGATATTATTGCATTCATCATAAGTCAGATCCACCGCAATTGCCCCAAAATAACCATTGTCACTTTTTTTCCTACATAGCTTCCCAGAAAACTATAAGCAAACACAAGTATTAGAGAAATATATGGAAGTTTACAATCAGCCCTTGGTGGCAGGATTATGCCTAACTCTCATGCTAACCGAAAACAAATATTTCCCTCCTTTCTGACCCAAGTTTTGGGAGTTCTGTTGGCCCTGCTGCTATGAGAGAGCACAATCCGGTAAGTTAAGCTCCAGTCCTTGCCATCTGTCACCCTAACTCTGCCTTTCTTTCTTGGATTTCACAGCATCTTGGTCCTGGTCCTCCAGATTGTTACCGAACAAGAATGTAATTGTTTAAATGAGGAATATCTCTAATATACTGTAGTATTTGAACCTTTGGTCTCTGCTGTATGGTTAAGTTTAGGTACCATTCTCCCACCATGATGGACTCTCTTCCTCTAGATTTGGAAACCAAATAAACTCTCCCTTAAGTTGCCTTTGGTCGTGGTATTTTATCACAGCAGCAGAAAAGTAACTAATACACCAACACAGCAGCCAATAGTTAAGCATCTTTAAGGAGGCCCACCCCTAACAGCAGCCAGTAGTTAAGGGTCTTTAATTAGGATCACCCCTAACAGCAACCAAGAGCCCCTTATCTCTCCATCATGTTTGTGCTCCCTCAAATGCCAGACAAATGGTTTTCATGAGCTGTTGGTATGTTCCACTCCCAAGCCATTCCAGTTCATTGGCCATACAAATCCTTCAGTAGTTTCAAACATGACTGTGCTTCTTTACCATCCCACCCCCACACTTCAGTCTGAGCTTTTCTCACAGCCCCTCCCCTCTTCAAGTCATACAGGAATAGATGAACACTGAATCCAATATCACTAATGTTCTCATAAAAGGAGAGGGAGAATTTGAACATAGACAATATTTAGGAAGAGTGCCATGAGAACATGAAATGGGATATGGGAGCCAAAATAAAAAACACATTCTCATCTCCGACTTCAGCCTCCAGATCTGAGAGTACATTTCTGCTGTTTAAGTCACCTGATCTAAGTACTTTGTTATCACAACCTATTAACTTAGTACAGTAGCCTCCCTCCTCTCCCACCTTCACTGCCTGGTGCAGTTTGGAAGAGAAATTGGGCGTGCATAAGCCTGTCACAGCTCTCTCCTCCTTAGGAGATAGCTGTTCAGCCCACCATCCTTGTCAAAATGCTGTGCAGCAGAAAACTGTCTCTGTCTCTGTCTCTGTCTCTGTCTCTCTGTCCCCCCCCCCCTCTCTCTCTCTCTCTCTCTCTCTCTCTCTCTCTCTCTCTCTCTCTCCATGCGTGCATGCGTTCGTATGTGTATATGTGTCTAATCTCTGGTTGGGTAAGCCAAGCCATCAGCATTAGTCTCATCTGTAGTAAAGTTAGTATTTCTACTTGTCTCTGCTTTTCCCCCTAGGGAACAGGTCTAAAATGTATTGTTCTCCTTTCAAAACCAGCATCAATCTTATTTTCTTGGAAGCAGGAAGGAGATACCTCTTTTCTCTGTTCTTTTTTTAATTCTGTTGCTATAAATCATGTAGCTTGCCTTCCAAAGGCCTCTGTTGTCAGAGATTTAAACATTACCAGTACCTGTCACTTCCTACTTCTCATGATGATAACCTCCAGGCACATTAAATTAGCAGATAACTCAGATAGTTACACACTGACTATGGAGGCACAACAATTAGCATCCTGGGATATCTTACTACATTTTCCTGATTAGTTAAAATTGGAGAATGAGTTATTCAGTATACGTAATTTTAGTGATCACATAATAATGATTGCTAGTTTAATGATGTTATAATTATTATAATATACTGTTAGGCCCATGTATTATAATCATTGCTACATTCTGAGTTTTTCCAGAAGCACAATTCTCTCTACCGATCAGAACCAGGGGGTCAAGCACATGTGTACAAAGGTGTACAGAAAGACTTGTGTTTATGGGATTAATCTTATGGGTCCACCAGCATTGCTAGCATTACACCACACTGGAAACCCCTATAAATCCTAGGAAGAAGAGATCAAAAGGAAAAGAAATTTATTAAAAGCACTTCTAGTGTCAGGAGATTTGTACTTTAAAATTGAGCGTGATACCCATTCACCACTGGAAATTCATTATTAGGCCAACATTCTTCAAAACTGTTAGTAACCACAGAAGATATCAATCTCTAAGTTTGTAGATGTCTACTGAAGGCCAGAAATATACAGTCACTGATATTTAATGTATGTTACAATGACCTATGGCTTAATGCTCAATAGTACAAGAGACACTATAACCAGAAGATATGATTGTCACTGGAGGGGAACGTCCCAAGTCTTAACTACAAGTCTTATGTGTTATTTCTATATTAGGAAAGAATTACAAGGAAGTGTACAAGAAGACAAAAAAATGCCCTGCATTCCACCTGTTCATGCCAATTAGTTGGTTCTTCTTGGACATTTGTTCTCATCAATATTTTAATGAAATCTGTTTAGTAAACATCAGAGATGAAACAGGTAAAGATGAAAAACCATTCCAAAAGTATATTCTTAAACTAGCCACAGCTGCACAAAACTAGGACCTGATCCTAGTGAAATGAACCTCAGAACTGTCCACCTTGGGGACAAATGAGGAGAGCATTTCTCTATCAGCTCTGGCACTCCAACTGGCCAAAGGTTGCCCAATGGAAGGATAACTTGCTGCAACATTAGTCTGTAGCAGAACTCAAATAAGAGATGAGAGAGCAGTTATTTCAGGTGTAGTTGAGTTTGTCCATAATTGGTGGTCAAAGAAGACTAGGTTTCTTCACTCGATGTCTCTCAGTTGGCTTCTTTTTTCCTTGTTAGTTTCTCGGGATTACAATAGTAAATGTAGCCTCCCTACATGTATTACATCTGTGGTGATATGCATTTGTGATCAACCTTTCACAGTTAAAAATATAGTAAGCCACTGGAAACCAGTCTTCATAGCTTTAGTATTTGCACAATGTACAATTCCTCATTTTCTCCAGCTTTTTCTGTGGTGACAGTGTCATGTCCTTCTCAAGGTAAAGGCTGTGCTCTAAATGTGTTGACCTGTGTCTATTAAATCAATAACCATTTTTTTACACTGTGGCAATAAAGATAATGCCAACAGTGACAAGAACTATATGAGAATCCAGCACCTAAATTGACTAATTTCAACCAAATCCAATCTTTTTTTTTTTTTGAGACAATCTCCATAGCAACTGGAAAATTAGAGTAGAATTTTTTTTTTTTTGAGACAAGGTTTCTCTGTGTAGCCCTGGCTGTCCTGGAACTCACTCTATAGACCAGGTTGGCCTGGAACTCAAAAATCTGCCTGCCTCTTCCTCCCAAGTGCTGGGATTAAAGGCGTGCGCCACCACCGACGCCCGAGTAGAAAATTCTCAAAATGCAAAGTTGCTCCTGATTTGCTAGATATGCCCACGTTTTGACAGTTTATAATGAGGTGATCTATGAGTCTCAAGACTATCCACACAAGTGTTGATGCCCTGGGAGTTTGTCATCACACATGTCCCTCCAAGATAGCCCCAGGTAGCATGAGGCTGATTGTTCTAATACAACTCATTAACGTTTTGTAGATTTAAAGAACACATTCACACACACACACACACACACACACACACACACACACACACACACAATTAAAAATTAACAGTGCTTCTTGCATGTAACTTGCCAAGGACCAGCCTCAGCTTGGAAGGGATTCCAGAGGAAGGGGTATTTGGGAGAGATGAAAGAATGACTTGAAACCAATTGTGGGTACAAGCTGACAGCGCTGTTTTCTACTCAAGATGTCTCTCAGATGGACTTCTAGATAGCTCAGCTCTTGTAGACAAAGCCCACATTTCATTTACATATCAATTCAATCATTATCTCAGATTCCTTTTGATTACCCCACAAACAGGATTTTACGACCTTAGCCCCTTGATTTTTAGAAACATCAAGAGCATTGTTTTTGTTTTTTTACATAGCAAATGAACTCAGAGAT
Source organism: Grammomys surdaster (assembly GCF_004785775.1). Classification (NCBI taxonomy): domain Eukaryota; kingdom Metazoa; phylum Chordata; class Mammalia; order Rodentia; family Muridae; genus Grammomys; species Grammomys surdaster. Next base: position 11,240,458 of record NW_021604613.1, read on the forward strand.
CTACCCACCTTTGTAAGCACAAACAATAAATTTAGCTGAAATCCTGTCCTGAGATTACCATTCCCAGCATGCCTGAACCTATACTTGCTTTGTCTCAGGCTGACCTTGAACTCACGAATCTGCCTACCTTTATATCTTTCTGACAAGCTAGATGATTAGTGCAGCTGCTTTTGTTCTTTTAGGTCCATTAAGACCCTCACACAATTTATATTACATCTTTATATTTTGCATAGTTGAGAAATTTTTACATTCTTGAACTCATGTTTTCAGAGTTCTTTCCCATAGTCTTAAGGGATGTCCTGAAGGTCACAGCTTTTACCATTTTGCTGAGGAACATTAGACGCACTGCTTCTAATTATCATGTAATCATCAACCTTGACAGGGAGATATTTCCCAAAGGATGGACATGAAGTAAAAATATGTACATTATTATGTAAACAAGAATTACACCTAGCAGCCAACAACACTCATGGAGGCTCATGCACTGCTGTCTCTGCTCCAGGGGAGGAAACTGTCACATTGTCTCTTCCACAGGCACACAGGCAGTAACTTCCTTCACTCCCACTGTTTTCTGTCTCAATCACAACCTGACATGGTTTAAGTATTATTTTATTTAATCAATAACATGAAACAAAGGCCAGTGTCCACAACACTTACAGATACACAGCCATACTCCACACTATTAAAATTTTTCTGAGCCTGGAGAGGAGATAAGCCAGATTTTATTGATAAGTCATTAATTTCCTAAGTGTCTTCTACCCTTACGACCCCTCCCTCCTGCCTCTGTTTGGTATTCCTCATAAAGTTTATGTGTCCAGGCATCAGAGACATACAACAGGAACATCCACTCCTGTGTGTGCAGACCATGAGCAGATGAGCTGTGGAAAACATACAGGCCGCACAGTGGTCCACATGATCACATGGAGAAGCTATACATAGTTTACAGAAGCCTAAGGATTCAGGCTAAATAATAGCAATATTGAGTGGAAAGATGGATTATAGGAGAGTATGCCTATAAACTTAACTCTCAATCAAAATTAGATAGATTCATGGAATGACCCAAGATGATTAAAAATCACCAAGAGTTAGAGAAGATTTGAGGTAAAGGTGGTAGTGTGAGTTCACGTGTTTACTTTCACTTTTACCAGAGACATCAAAAAGCTGCTAAAGAAAACTGGTTTAAGTTGCCTCTGTTCTGATAGACCTGGAGGAGAAACAAGGGAACCAGACAATGGAATGCTGGAGGACAGACAATGAGGAACAGGTGCTTTAGCTGAGCCTGGGTGGCAGAAGATCTGAAATAAAACAACCCAACTCATAGCATACACACCCTAAATGGTCGGAAGTAGCACTGTCATTTGGGGAGGGAAGGTCAAGATGAAGCTCAAATCAGGAAGTCATGTGGCAGCAAAGAATGGAGTGAAAAACTATATATTCATCTTCTGTAGTGAAAAATTCATAAATAATGCCTAAAACTGAAAAACCAACAAGTAACAATATAACTGTATTGGTTACTTTTCTCTTGATATGATAAAATAGAGTCACCAAAAGCAACTTAGGAGAGACATTTACTCTGGCCTACAGTTCCAGGAATATAAGAGCCCATGGCAGCAGCACTACTCGGTAACACGTGGTAGACAGGATGGCAGGAGTAGGAAGCTGAGAGATCGTATCCTCAGCCACAAACATGGAGTAGAGAGCCAGAACTGGAGTCGGAGCACTGCTAGAAACATACAAAGCTCACCTCCGGTGACCTACGTCCTTCAATAAGGCTGAACCTCCCCAAACGAGGCCACCAACTGGAGACTAAGTGTTCAAATGCCTGAACCTGTGGGGAACATTTCCCATTTAGTCTACCACAATAAGCATGATGTTTACATAGCTGGAATTAAGCCTTCAGTAATAAAAACTATAAGAGCTGAAAGTACCCATCTTTGAGAGAAGGAAACTGAGATAACGGTTTGGTAGAGGTCATGGATAAGGTGATAGTAACTCACTAATTCTAAGGTGAATTTTGAAATAAACTCTGTAGAACATTTGACATCTAGCAAATGACATCATTTAATACAAAGAAAATGCAGGAAAGAAGGAAGGAAAAAGAATGACAGAAAGGAAAAAAAGAAAATGTGATATACTAGCAATTCAGAAAGGGGGGAAGGAGGGAGGGAAGAAGGGAGGAGGAGGAGAAGGAGGAGGAGGAGGAAGAAGAAGAAGAAGAAGAAGAAGAAGAAGAAGAAGAAGAAGAAGAAGAAGAAGAAGA
>NW_021604613.1:11242727-11251470 GCF_004785775.1 Grammomys surdaster
GAAGAAGAAGAAGAAGAAGAAGAAGAAGAAGAAGAAGAAGAAGAAGAGATGGCCTAATAAATTAAAAGACTGAAATAAATCTGTAAGCTTTAAATAAATATGAGCTGGGAATACATGCTTCTTGAACTCTATATTCTAAGTCCAACAGTCAAATGATAGCTCTATCTGTGCTCTGCTGTCCTGTATGTATTCTACATAATCCTCTATGCTCTGTCATTTCATATTCTCTGTCACCCTCTGCTCTCTGCCTATCTCTTGGCTTTCCATTATCCTCCATTATCTCCATTCCCTATCATGCAGGCAAGTTAATCTTTCTGAATTCTAAGCTAACCATACTGCTTCCAGCAGTTTCTATTACTTTTAACATAAGATTTGTACTCTAAATCCAAATTAAAGATTCATTATGTCACCTCTAAGGATGTCTTGAGCCTCATTTCTTGAGTCTCCTGGGAATGCTTTGCCCATGCTAGTCCGTTGCTAAGTTCTACTCAACCACGATGAAGTCCCTGCCACATCCTTGTGTTTAGGCTGCCCTCACATCTGTATTGCTTTCCCTTTTATTCTAGAAATTCTCAACTAAAATCATATGCATGCACAAAAACTTAACAAGTAATGCAGGCAACATTTATAAACATCATAAACACAAACTGCAGACCTGCTTTAAGATCCTTTTTTAAGATAATAAGTAAGCTTAGAGTTAGGGAACTTTGCATATAATGCACTCGTGGTTTACACATATCAAAGCCAACTATTTTTATGTTGCCAAAAATCCTACATTGCTCTTCATCCCAAGGAAAGTTAAGTAAATTATCTGAAAGTTAGTTTTCCTGGAAGGGGTGACTCTATGAAAAACATCCCTTTACTGTTCTGAAAATACTGGGATCCTAGAATGTGAATATTTCTGCCTCATAAGGATGCCTGAACATGCTGCTACAAAAAAAAGTCTTTAAAAATTTTTGGATGATATTAGCTGAACAGCTGTGTAGAAAGGGAGAATGTAAAAATAAAAACTGCATGTTGGAGCATCAAAATAGTAACCATGTACACTATATGACTGTTTTTAATCAGATGAAGATTGAAGCTATTACGTTTCAAATCAAATGTTCAAGAATGCAGCTGAGCTCTCATTTAATTAGAAATGTCCATGTTTAAATCATGAGGTACAGTAGCTGCCAGTGGAATAAAAGGGTAAGGGATGGGAGAGAGGCTGAACTCAGACCCTATGTCCCAACTGTCTTCTACACAGGAGGAACATCTGGGGTGGATGACTCTTGATGTCAGGAAGAACTCCATGTACTAGCTAATTTCAGAGTTAATGCAATTATCCAGAATTGTTTTAAAGACAATTAACATCATTATTATAGTTTGGACAATTGTCCAATTCTGGACAATATTATAGTTTGGACAGATTTGGAAACCCTTTATGCTGACCCTTTCTTGGGTCATAGTAAAGCAAATTTGGGACCTATATCTCCTTAGGAAATGACCCCTTAGCTGTCAGGTCACATTAAGTCTCATTTCCGATCTCTGGTGCTTAGCATAGCTCAGCTAAAGCCAAATCTACACTCCAATGTTAGGCAATTCACTATTTTTAAAAATGGGGCAACATAGAAGGACTTTTGAGGTCATATGGGGAAGAATGCAATTATCCCAAGAAGGGCTTTCTCCCAAAGGTTATGAGCCTCTGCTTTATAATTACCCACTAAGTAGCTAGACAGTCCAGGCAAAAGTTCTTTTTCTCCAAATTTGCCTCATTCAAAAACACCTCAAGTGATGTAACTTAAATTTTCCAAACAAAATTTACTCTTGAGGTTGAACCCATGCATGTGACAGATCACCTCTACAGAAAGTCTTAGACTTAAGCATAAGGAAAAAAGAAAAGAAAAATTCAGAGCAACGAGGAGTATGAGTTAACCTCTGAGTGGTTCTCGCCCTCATCATTTCGTCTCCTGTTGAAAATGAAACACGGATGGGAAAAACAAGCTATCATTCTGCCTGGAAGAATCCATGGCTTCACACAAACCTTCTGTTGTTTCTTCTCTATCAACTGGATCAAAACTATTAGTGAAAACTTTCTAAATGCCATGGGCACAAATTGGAAGTGTGAGTCGTAAAGCCACTGGTGCCAATGTGAAGTCTACACCTATTGTTAGCACAGCCTGAAGCTGGGCTTTGCCCAGGAGCTGACCTGCCCATCTGTGGTTAGATGGTCACAGGCCATTTGCATTTGTAAAAACTCTGTGCCCTGAACTTTTCTTACTTCTGGCCAAGCTTCATCTTCATCCAGGCCAAGCCTGAGAGGGGGTAAGTGGGGATTAGGTTCACTGCTCCCTGGCAAGAGTGAATTCCCTCTCAAATCTGTGTAGATGGCCAAGAAAACCCCTACTCAGGGAGCCAGAAATGTGCAACTATAAACTTTCATTTTGTTTTCTCTTATAATCTGAACCAAAAACTATTCTTTTATCCAAAATAATTTAGGAAGAAAATATTCAACATTTCCTCTCAGGCTTCCTGCCCACAACCAGGCAAATCTACAGTTCTTCAAGTCTTTTTCTGCCTGAAGTGGAGGAGTTGGACAGTATTTATTGGTCTTAAATAGTTTAGTTTTTATTTTTTGCAGTTGGTTACTCCAATTTTTTCAATATTCTCTTATTAATCTGATACAATTACTAATTATTTTCAAATTGATTAGTAAGTAATTATACTAAAATGTTTCAAAATTGATGAGTTTTAAGAACTCAGGTACTTATTTTAGCTTTGTATTTATTTAGTAATCAGATTTTTTTTAACTGAAGTTTTATGTATAAGTACCAGTTCCAGACTCCTAAGCATGTTATGGTGTTTATCCACTGACAGAGTAGTAGGATAATTTTTAGCAACTAAAACAAAAGCTGAGCTCTCATCTCTAGCCCACACCTGTTCCTCGTCACATCTTGGGGCCCGATCTCCATGCAAACATTCCTTCGCGAAGAAGATAACCTGCCAACTGGAAACAAGTTGACTTAAAGATATTTTTAGTTCCTTACCAAAATTTGTAAGATAAGTTTTATTTTGCACAGGCATGGTTCCTCAAAATCAAGATATCCTATCAAACCCTACAATGTCCCCTATAGAACATGGCGACCGGGTAATTACAACCTGTGGCCCAATTACTGCTGCTAATAGATGCATGGCTATAGAGTCATCTAGTGGGACATGGGCAGTAGTCAACCTCCTAGGAAAAATGATTCTCCCTCTCCCAGAGGCATAGCTACCCATGGCCCTTAGTTAGGGGTGGAGCCTTGGGCACCAGTCATAGCTCTGAGCTGTAATTTTTAAACTGTGTTGATCTTGTGCTGGTATTCACAGTTGCTGTATGTTTATGTGTGTAACTGACATGATGGCCTCAGTGTCTGGCATGAATTATCTCCTTACAGGCGACTTGTTATGGAGACTACAGAGAACCTAGAACAATTCCAGGTCTTGTCATAGCTCTTGGTTTCCCGTCATATTTGTATTATTAAGAGCTTACTGCTGAAAACATCATGCATTTTAGTTACAGGACATTGAGAAATCAATCTTGAACCAACCAGAAAAAAAAAAAATCTCTTCCTACTGGCTAGCTTTCACAGCACTGGAAGGTGCTATTCAGGGTGCTGAAGGGAGAAAATTATCAAAAGATTTGCCCAGATGAGCCTCGTGACCTACAATTATGAATCATCTTCCAAGATATGCATGTAAGTGCAATAGGTGTATAAATGATATAGGGGTAACCAACCACTTTCTAATTAGATTCAAGGCCCACTTCACAGGGGAAACCTATCCATAGTACTGTAACTCTGACCCAAAAATCCATAGTTGGGGAGTTCATAGGCCCCAGAAGGAACCAACTACTTTTTTATCTTGCTAAGTAGTCATGATATTAAATAAACTATCAATTATATGAATACTTATCTCTATACCTGCAAATTAGTTCAGCTCTCAGACCTCATCAGAGAAGGTTTGTACACAGTAGACAGTGGCCAATCATACAGAGAAGTGTCTGTGAAGTACCTAGCCATAAGACATGTGTGTCACAGCTGCCCCCTCTGCCTCCAAGGCGTAATGGCCACGGAAGAAGAAGGGATGGAAGTATCATAAAAACCAAAGGTCAGAAAGGATTGGACTGAACACGACAGGACCACTACACCCATGACCTCACAGCATCTGTGCTTGCCTGTGTAAGACCTACACAGGTCCAGCCAGACAACAGTCCAGCGTGGAAGGGGTGGGGCTTATGAGATTCTGCCTCTATGTGAGGAGCTAAGGATAGTTGAAGACTTCTCTGGGAAGAAGATTCAGTTCTCTTTCAGGGTGTGGACCCTTGTAGGTTGGCCATGCTCCAGTGGATGCTCTCACATCCATGAGGAGATGAAAAGCATTAAGTGGACTTGGTAGGTTTAAAGTTAAAGAAGGAGACTCTAATTTGGAACTGGGTGGAGAGGTAAAGAGGAGATCTGAAAGTTTAGAGGAGGGAAGGGAGGAAAAATTACATCATTATGAATGTGTGGATTACACAAAGAATCAGTAAAAACATTTTTTATTTTTTTTTAAAAAAGGAGCAAATGTCACAAAAATGCAATGGTTTCCCCCCTGTGGTGAAACTTTAATACTTAATTCTTCCCATAATAGTTAAATTTAACTTGATAGAAAAATTCTAGATTGTGACCTTTGAAAGTGACCTTTAAAAGCTTGATATTCATACACAGGGGTGCCCACTTCTTACAGCATGTGGAGGTATGGATGGCCAGACGTCTCAGTTCAGGTGTAAGCGTTGGATGTTTAGGAGAACTTAGGGACTTACTACTGAACTCACTGAAGTTCTCTTAACTTAGTCTTAAGTGAAGCCTTTTATTCAATGGTCCAATTGTACAACTCTAAGCTGACAATTATATTACCGTAATCTCATAATTTGGGAGGCTAAGGCAGGAAGATCCTGAGTTCAAGGCCAACCTAGCCTACATAGCATGATATTGTCTCAAAAATTCAAAATAAACAGCAGCAAAATTGTGTTACTTTACATTGTGTGTCTTAGCAATCGAATCTACTTGTTCTTGTCAATATTTCCTTCCAAAAACCAGAAATCAGACTTCCCTGAGCAAGCTCTGCCTCCCACTTTAAAAAAAAAAATCTAGAGAAAGGCAATTAGCATATAGCTCAAGAGGTTTTGGTATGCACACACCTGTCCATCTTCCTTGGAGGGCCACCAACCATTAGATGTTAACGACTTCCAGCTTCAGCGCCTTATGACTCTCTTGACTGTGTAACCTGAAAGAGAAGGCTGCTATACCCTGCTGTGGCAGTCATACATAAACTCAAGAGTTATTTTTGAAGTTTATGAGCCTGGTCCAGCCTCCTTAAAAGTCCCCCAAAATCCTACAAAAGCAAATTCAAAGAAAAGGGCTAAAGGGTTTAGTTAGTAATTAAGCCTTCAGTGATGCTATTATACCTCTATCCCCTGGCAACTTAACAACAGATCTTTTCAGAGCTAGAGGAAAAAGAAGTTGGAGCCAATAACAGTAGAGCTTACAGCATCCCTACATTATTAATACAGCCAGAATGAAGAGATAAACCCGTGTCATGTGCTCAGTCAAACAAGCATCTACGGAGCCCTGCGTTCATGCAGGTCTCACACTTAGAACTCGGCCTCCAATACGGAAAACCTAGTAGGCCATTTATTTAAGTATGCTCGTTTTGCCTAATTAGAAAAAAGTAAGATTTATTTTATTTTATTCCACCCACTTAAACATCCATCCCTTTCCATTGTTGGTAAATGAAACAGGAGCAAAAGCGATTTCCTCTTGTTTCTCAACACATTCTCGCTCCTGGAGGAAGAGAGAGAGAGAGAGAGAGAGAGAGAGAGAGAGAGAGAGAGAGAGATATTATAATTTCTTCCTTAAATCTTCTGAAAAGCTTTTATTCGAAGTTTCATGTGGTTCAATAGACCCAAATGCCGAAAGAATGAAACTCGCTCTCCTGCAATTTCTTAAGCACACGTGAAGGGAAGAGAATGAATGCTGGCGGGAGATGCTGTCCTACGAAATCTCTGCAGAAGGAAATTGTTTGCTGTTTGTAATGGGGTATAATAGCTATAATTTCTTTTGAGTGACTGCCACTAATAAGCTGATAAAAACTGTGAGCTGAGACCCAGGAATCCATCAGTGTGTGTCTTCCACAGATGTCTCGGCAAGTTCCTTCACTCCTAGACAGGTAGACCAACCGCAGTGGATGTCAGGTGCCTGATACTGAAGTGCCCAAGCCCATTGGCTCTTCCCACAAAGGACAAGTGAGAGCCGGCTGCATGGTGGGCCCAGAGGTGTTTTGTTTCTTTTCTTTCTTTTCCTTTGGATTCTCTGTGAAGCCTTGGCTGTCCTGGAGCTCACTCTGTAGACCATGGTAACTGTGTTTCTTTTTAAAATCAGTAATTACTGGGAATTTTACAAACACTTCCAAGTTGGAAGACAGCAACCAAAATGTGCTTTGAGTTAGAGGTGGGTTGGGATGAACTCTTCTCATGAAAGCTGTAAAAAATGACAATCAAAAATTAAGATACTGGGTGATGGCTGACACCCTAATGTTCACCTAGGAACACAAAGCTACTGACTTAGTAACAAAGCATTTCTACTTAAGTGATTTTAAGACTGCAGGTGCCCTATGTTTTATGTGTGTTTGAGTATAAAAGCGTTAAACTATGCATCACCAAAGGGATGTTTTGTGGAGGGTGACAAACACATAGTAGCATCTCTTGGTAGTGCTGACCATGGGAGGAAGGAGCTTGAGTCCCAGTCTCCACTGGATCACTGCTGGGTGACCCTGTGCACACCATTTAAATGTAATTGCCCAATAGTCCTCACACAGAGGAAATGTAGGGCAATAGTATTTTAATGACGGCATGGGCTGTGCTGGCAAGAGTGATTTGAAAACTGCTTGGCATTTGGAAAGCTTATTTTTCATTTAACTGAATAAAAACTATGATGTGTTGTGTATGATGCTTATTTTATTAATGATTAAATAAGTGGCCCATGAAAGAAACAGTACATTTTTGGGTAAAAAGATCCTTCTCGGGAACCTCACAGTACCCTGAACAATCTGCAGCTCAGTGATTTCATGCGCGCACCAGGGTGCAAAGCTGCACAGCTAAGCTAACACGGGCATTTGAAAGGATCAAGTGTGCACACCAGAATAAGTGGTCTATCTCAGTACCTTCGAGGTCTGCTGAGGAGGGAGCTGTGATGGCTGGAGACCAGGAAGCACTTCAAAAGGATCGTGGATGCAGTGGGAGGAGTAGCTGGTTATTCACTCCACTTTTCCCAAGAACTGCTTTGCTCTGCTCCCAACAGTGCCTTCTCTTCTGGCTTCTGGAGTGTTCAATAAGCAGGCTGCCAAAAGGAGCCCCAGGCTAGAGGTGAAAGAATGAACAAAAGAAAAACGAGGCTTTGCTGCAGTCTCTGCAACTCAGTGTTATTTTCGTGTTCATTAACAGTGCAAAACCTACCATCCTGGACAGCAGGGCATCGTGACAGGAACACTTGACTCTAAAAGTCATCAGATTGGCTGGGACAATATTCTGGGTGTACAAGGTCATATGCACTGGACAGAGGAATGTGGTGACAACACCAGAAGACACCTGGCACATGACTCTTCCTGACTGTGAAGTGAGAACTTTCTTGTGATCTTCCACTCCCGGGATGCATGACCTGCCTCAGCTTAGCTCATGCTACTTTCCGGGCCTCTGTTTAACAAGTAGACAGGGTCATTTTGTTAAACTGAGTTCTTGGAGAAATGCAGAAAAGTGTGCTGAGGGAGGCTATAATATGTTGATTTTTTTAATTTAAAAAAGGCCTGTAACAGATAGATAGATAGATAGATAGATAGATAGATAGATAGATAGATTGATAGATAGATGATAGATAGATGATAGATAGATAGATAGATAGATAGATAGATAGATAGATAGATACCTCCATAAACCTTGACCCAGGAGGGTCCTAAAGCTTTGATCTGTTAAGCTATTTCTTGTCCTTTGATCTCCAAGGTTTCTTTTTTTAAAAAATTATTTATTTATTTTATGTATATGAGTACACCATTGCTCTCTTCAGACACACCAGAAGAGGGCATCAGGCCCCACTGTAGGTGGCTGTGAGCCACCATGTGGTTTCTGGGAATTGAACTCAGGACCATTTAGAAGAGCAGCCAGTGCTCTTAACTACTGAGCCATCTCTCCAGCCCCCAAAGTTTCTAAACGAGATTAAATTTAATCTTTCCATGATTCTCTTCCTTGAATGGAGAGACATATTTCCTCATACATGTTACCCAACCATGACAAAATTTGACTTACTCTTTAGTCACACACGTATCAATCACACACTCTTGGGAGGTGGCATTAATTCCTTTTAGAACACCAGACATTTGACAACCAAACCATTTTACCATGGCTGAAATGACACTATAATGGAAAAGAATCAAAATATCTCAAAATACAAGAAAATAACTCAGGATCGGGCCATCATAGTGTGTGCCCTTTTCAAATATCACACCTGAAAAGGAGCAAGACCCTAGCAGATTCATTCTTCAAACGTTTAAAGTGGGTCGTTGTGTCTAGAAAAGTTCTCCAAGTGGATGATACTGCAGTGACTCAGACTTTAAACACAAACGTTCCCTGAATGGCTAAGGTTGGACGCTCTTGCTCTGCAAGTGCACACTAGCTGCCGCTCTTGCTCTGCAA
>NW_021604613.1:11251480-11294711 GCF_004785775.1 Grammomys surdaster
CGCTCTTGCTCTGCAAGTGCACACTAGCTGCCGCTCTTGCTCTGCAAGCGCACACTGGCTGCCATGCGTCCAGTTTCTCAGCTATTTTCCAGCTTACAAGCAGGTTTTCCATTGTCCAATCATTGAAAATTCAGAAAAATAAAATCCCTTGGTTTTTCTAGACATTAATAATGACGAAGTAAAGCAGCTCAGACCATTCACTTCTGGGTAAACAGAAAAATCACTTTACACCAAGGGTGTGGGTGTGTCTTGGTTTTCATTTGTTTTCAGTGTGTTTATGTAGCTTAATTGTGTCATCAGGCACTTTCCCAACATAATTATGCTTTTTAACAAATGGTGTTTATGGCAACCCCTAACAGTGAAAAAGAAAGGATTAGTCTCATCCACTCGGTCCACATTCTGATTCCCCATGGACAAGCTAAATCACACAAAGATGGTGTTAGAGAACTCTACCTTCCCAACAAAAGCTGACACAGCCTTTGCTTTTGGAAGGCAGCCTGAAGCAATGTGCTCCTCTTCCTGGTGATCTGGAACACAAAGAGCACATATGGGACCCGTATAGCCTTGGACAACTTCAGGTGATAGACCAAAAGCCTGTCCCTGGAGGAGGTGGCGGGTCATAGCTCTGAGGAGTGGGGTGGAGCCACAGGCCTCTCAGTGATACCATGCTCCAGGTTGCAGTCATCCAAGGAACTCTTGCTGACTCCAGCTACCAAGACTGAAGGGGACTCACATGACAAGCATCAGGTGCTATGGGACCGCCTAGCCATGCAAGCCCCTCCTTCCACAGGAGGTGAACCCCCAATCCACTTGCACTTACACACCCTCATTAAGTCAGTTTTCCAGGATTGTGGAAGATGCTTAGACATTTCCCTCTCCAACCCCCCAGGCCAGTCAACCTTGAGAACACATGTCCAAAAAAAACAAAACAAAACAAAACAAAATAAAAAATCAGGACCTGTTTTGGGTTGTTGTTGTTTTCTTTCCTCTTAACGAAACAAGGGTTTAATGTCATCATTTTTATCTAGCTTCATTTCTGAAGTGAAATAATTACCAAATAACGACTTTGACGGAATAAATTAATTTTTAAATCTATTTTTAATTTTCTAATTATAATTTTTAAACACGGCTTGGAGGAAATTAACATTTATGTGGACATTTGGTTTCAAGCCTAATGTGGCATAAAAATAAGTAACATAATGAGTGTTAAAAAAAATCAGGTTCATGATGCTTCGCACATCATGATCATTGTGCTAAGATGTCACAACAGTATTATGTGCGATTATGTCAGATCCAGCCTTCTCCATCTCCGAGTGTTGGCAGGTAGGAGGCTTGTTGGCAAGAGGAGGGTGTTAACCTCAGGATCCTGGACCCATTCCAAGGCTGGTAATTACGTTCTGCCAGCCAAAATTCATCCCATAATTTTAATTGGATGAATCCTTTCTAGCCTACTGCTATGCCTGTCAAACTGTTGCCACATTTCACCCCAGAGGTGTCTGTGTTTTAGTTGCAAGAATCAGTCCCTTTGAGGTTGGCTTATCAATTTAAATCCCCAAAGTATTCTTCGATCTTGTAGAATTAAATATATACTTAGGTGTGTGTGTGTGTGTGTGTGTGTGTGTGTGTGTGTGTGTGTGTGTGGTGAATCTGCACAGGAATGCATGAATAGATACATATCCATTTCAATATTTAAGGATCAATACTCATCTAACCTCAACATTTATCAGGTATTTGGGGGTTGCTTTTAAACCTGAATTTTGTCCTTTGTTTCCCTCATCTTTTCTGTTGAAAATTTATACTTGTTGCTTTAGTTTCCACCTTCCAAAACTCTTCCAATGCCCAAAGTTTCTTCCATGGTAGAGGAAAGAATTGAGGCCCCTGGAGTGGTTCTCAACCATGGGTTGTGACAACTGGAAAACATATTTCCAATGGTCTTAGAAACCAAGACACCACTCAGTAGCAAAATCACAGTTATGAAGTAGTAGCAACAAAAATGAATGTATGGTTGGGGGTTGTTCCTAAGACCATTGGAAATATGTGTTTTCTGATGCTTGTGACCAACAGGTTGAGAAGCACTGATGTTGCATAACTGATATTGGTAAAAGCAGGCAGTGTGCTAATATTCCATGCAATCCTTTCACAGGTCTCCAGAGGACAGCTTGTGACACCAAAGCTTGTCAGTTGGGACACCTAAGCTTGTTACTCAGGCTACAGAGTCTTCCTGGAAGAAGATGGCTTCCTGCATCCTCCAGGCCTCCTGGCAAAGATCTCTCTTACAGGAAGGGCCACTGGGGCAGGAAGAGAAATACCATTCTGGAGGTAAATCTTCACATTACTCTTTCCAAGCTCAAATGAAGGAAAGTGAGTCCAGGCCCACTGTTCTTTGGGGAACTGTCTGAGCTGGTTGACCTCTTACCAGTCACCATGGAGATGGGTCCTTGAGGTCAGTAGTGAGACTGAGAGTACTAGTGTGCTCTCGAGTACAGAAGAGCATCATTGATGTTATGAGGCTCTCCACAGGCGATCTTGCCCATTTCCCTATTTACAGGAGCTATATGCTCTCAAGTCTCTCTCTGTTTCCATTGTAGCATTCTTTGGAAGGATATTTCATACTTCTTGAGTCTTTCCTTCTATTGCTGAGTCTATGTTCTGGCTATTGGTGCTTTGGCATATGACTTGACTCCTGTCCAGAAAGAAACCAATCCTGTGACAGAGGACAAGTGACAGGCGCCCAGGTTTTCCATCACCCGCCCTACCCTCCCACTGCTTCTGTTAGATTACTGGGTGGAGGATCTGTCACTCTGCTTTTCCCACTTTTACAAATGGGCAGAGCTTAGATCCTATGAGTCATTTCTGGCCCAGGTGAGCTGAAAAGGGTAAAGGAGAGACATCCTCAACTGTGGCTCACGGGTCTACCTGAGTCTAGGGTAAAGTGTTACTGAGTTTCCCATTATGCTTAGGAATTTTGAAATATTTTACAGAACAATTTAACTGATTGTGTGTCTTAGTCTCTTTTCTGTTGCTGAGATAAAATAATCCTGACAAAGGCATGTAAAGAGAAAGAGGGGTTTATTTGACTCATAATTGGAGGTAAGTCACAGCAGCAGGGCTGGGGTGAGCTAGCCACACGACATCCAGTTAGGGCAAGAGCAGTGCGGTGAATCATGCATGCCAGTGCTGAGCTTTCTTACGTATTTTATGTAGTCCAGGATCTCCTGCTGAGGGAGAGGTCCCAACTGCCTTAACATGGTGCTTCCAGCATCAGTTAGTTTAGTCAAGACAAGCCCTTACACATTTTCTCATGGGCTAGCCTGAATCCAGACAATGGCTATAACCATCACCTCACACATCTTCTCACAGGTTAGCCTTAGTGACTATAACCACCGCCCTCACACGTCTATTTTCTAATTGACTATCATTGGCAGAGTTGGAGAAAACCATGTGGACAGTTTCCCTCTGCAAGGCAAAAATTCAGTTCCTAATGTCACCTCTGTCCTGGGGACATTCACTTCTTCCTTTGTCTGTTTGTGCCAATTCATAGCTCATCCTGATATCTTGCCTCTTCGTGGAATGGGAGACCTTGTTTCTTTCTCTTACTTATTGTTCTGGGATGTTGAGCAAAAGCATTTCTCAAGTGAATTTTAAACTATTTGAATTGTGTAATGCTATGGAATGTGTATCCTATTAGTCACTAACTAAATAGCAAATAAATTTGACCTCATTTCATTACAGGATTTATTTTCATTTTATGAGTGTGCATGTTTGCCTGTACATATGTGTGTCACCTCTATGTGTGGTGCCAGTGGAGGCCAAGAGAAGGTAACAGGCTGGAGAAATGATGTAGTAGTTAAGAATAGTTGCTACCCTTGAAGAGGACTGGATTTCAGTTCCCAGCACCCAACAGGTGGCTCACACTGCCTGTAACTCTGGTTCCAAGGGATCCAACACCCCCTTCTAGACGCCATAGGCTCTCATGCTCATGCAGGATAAAACAAAATATTAAAAAAACCCTGATATCTGAACAATCTTACACTTGATAACAGAAACATGCCCATCACCTATAGTATCAGCATTTTGATTAGTTAAATGGTTTTTAATCATTTCAGTCTTGGTAACAGAATGAGACAGTTCCTCTGTGAAATGTCCAGAAGGAACTACATTCACTATGCTATCCTAGACATGTAGTTTGTTTTGTGTAACATAATAGGGATTTTTGGTCAGCTGATCTCTGGTCAGGAGGACTGGCATAGCAGAATGTCAATGCAGTTATTGGTTGAAACTGGAATCACTTAAGCATCTGATTCACCAAGAGCCAGCACATCACATGTAACTCACTGAAAGTCTATGATCCAGTCCATGATCCGCCTTCATTCATTTCTTGCCCTTTTCTGCTTCTCAGTGTTTCAAAAGCTGTGGAGTTCCTGTACCACAGAACCTAGAAATAAAATATAAAGTATCTCTGTCCCTCTCTGCAGGGCAGTGTTTTCATGGCTCTCAATTCGAGTGCTGATGAAAACACTCAGAATTTCTTGTAATTTAACTTAAGAAACTAGATTATTTCCAAGGCTGTTACAATCCCAGAACATATCACTATATTCAGAAAATGACATAAAATGCACAGACACACTGACCCCTAAGGGATGGGAATGGCTGTTACCTTGCAAGGTTTTTTTTTTTCCCACTTATGTAGAATACATATTATCTTTTTTAAAAATTTATTTTATTGGATGTTTTATTTATATTTCATATGTTGTCCCCTTACCCCATCCCCCACCCACCCAGGAACCCCCGATCCCCTCACCCCTCCTCCTTCTTCTCTGTGGATGTAACCTCTATCTACCCCCCCACTCCCACCTCCCCACCCTAAAAATTGCCACCCCCTGGGGCGTCCAGCCTTCATGAAGTCAAGGTTCTCTTCTTCCGCCTATGCCCAGCAGGGCCCTCCACTCTTACATATTCAGCTAAAGCCCTGGATCCCTCCCTAAGTGCTCCCAGGCTGGTGGTTTAGACCCTGGGAGCTGTGGTTGGTTAGTATTGTTGCTCTCCTCATGGTGCCGCAAATCCTTTCAGCTCTCCTTCAGTCTTCACTCTAACTCCTCCATTGAGAACCCCATGGTCAGTTCAATGGCTAGTTGTGAGCATCTGCCTCTGAATATGTCAGACTCTTGAAGACCTCTGAGGAGACATCCATATCAGGCTCTTATCAGCATGCACTTCCTGACTTCCACATCAGCATCTACCTTTGATGACTGCACATGGGATAGATACTCAGGTGGAGTGGTCTTCAGACGGCCCCTCCTTCAGTTTCTGTCCCTCACTTTGTCTCCATATTTGCTCCCTTGAGTATTTTGTTGCTCCTTCTAAGAAGGACCGAATCACCCCCACTTGGTCTTCCTTCTTTATGAGCTTCATGTGGCCTGTGAGTTGCATCTTGGGCATTTCAAGGTTCTGGGTTAATATCCAATAATCACTGAGTGAATACCATGTATGTTCTTTTGTGATTGGCTTACCTCACTCAGGATTATAATTTCTAGTTCCATCCATTTACCTAGGAACCTCTCGAATTCATTGTTTTTAATAGCTGAGTAATACTCCATTGTGTAAATATACCACATTTTTTGAATCCATTCCTCAGTTGAAGGACATCTGGGTTCTTTCCAGCTCCTGGCTATTATAAATAAGGCTGCTATGAACATAGTTGAGCATATGTCCTTGTTATATGTTCGAGCATCTTCTGGGTATATGCCTAGGAGTGGTATAGCTGGATCCTCAGGTAATGCTATGTCCAATTTTCTGAGGAACCACCACACTGATTCAGTGAGAACTTAAAGTCTCAGAAGTAAGTATGGAGTGCTGCTGTGATTAGGAACAGCCCAGTGGTAGCCAGTTACTTCTGTACTTGCAGGCTCCTCTGTCACTGAGTCACTTTTTTTCAAGGATCATTCAATGCCTCTGTGTGTATGTAAATGAACAGAAATCCTATTGACTGCAAGAAGATAAAGACCTGTCTGCATGAGAATCGAGAATCGGGAACAGAAACAGAAGTGAGGGTCTAGTGTTTTCTACCTCCTGATCTCAATAGTGGCCAGAGGTGCCCTGTGTTTGGAAAGAAATGCATTCTGGAGAGCATTGGTTTAGTTGCTCTTAGGCAGATGTCCAAGCTCTGGCTGCAAGAGATTCAGAGAGAAAGCTTAATAGTTTTCCTGCTGGCTTGTCCTTTACTGTACAGCTCAGTGGCTGAAGGAATTTACATTTTCTCAATGTGTTTTTTCATCACATGTAAGTTTTTAGGAAAAAGTGGAACAGATGAGTTTTTCGTGCTGCTGTTTATAATGTTTTCTTCATCGTTTCTTTGGACCAGAGTCATTACACAGCTCTTGAAAGTCTAACTCATGGAGACTTATTTTCTTCTCATTTGTTTTGACACTAGCTCTTTGAGACTAGGTATCCCAGGTTGGCCTTGAACTCAAGATCCTCCTGTCTCAGCTCCCCTCAAGTGCTGACTTCCAGGTCTAGGACATGAGAACCAGCTTGTGGAAAACATTTGACTGAAGCCTTCTTTTAATTCAAGCATTCAGGAGGCAGAGGCAGACAGACCTCTGTGAGTTCAAGGCCAGCCTGGTCTATAGAGAAAGTACTAGTTCTTGTAGCCAGGACTACAAGAGAAACCTTGTCTCAAGACACAAAAACAAAAACAAAAACAAACAAACAAACAAAACAAAGGAAAAATCAGACCTGAGATTTTGGAGCTGGAGGAATGACTTAGGCGTTAAGAGCACTGGCTGCTCTTTCAGAGGACCAGGATTCAGTTCCGAGCACCCACATGGCAGCTCACAACTGTCTGTAACTCTAGCTCCAGGGGAACTGACACCCTTACCCAGACACATGCAAGTAAAACAGCAAGGCACATAAAATAAAAATAAATAAATTATAAAAGAAAATTTCTTGGCATTCGGGGCAAAAGGGATCTGTTGAGTTCATCTAGCATTTCCTCAAATCTCATTGAGATAATGTCTCACCTAGAAGGAGGTGCTGAAGAGAATTGAATTCTAAGGGGGCACATGAAAAGGCCCTTGCAGGTTAGCACTGTCCCTATTTCTGCTTGTCCGAGGCCCCTCCCTGAGCTCCAAGGTGTCTTTTTAAAGCAGTAATCAATTCAACTTCCTTTCTCAGGCTTGAAACCCTTTTCATAACAACATCATTCTTACGTTTGATGGTTAGATGAAAAGGGAGCCAGGGTGTGATCTTAGAACACAAGCACTGTGGAATACAACTTTATAAGTTACTGAAAGGATTTTAATAGTTGATAGAAAGGAAAATAAATGCAATCAGACTTTTTAAGTCTAGAATGATCCATCAAAGATTTTAATTAATACACAAAGAAAAGTGGCCGAGAACCGAGCGGATGACAGTTTGGGAAGGAGGAGGAGGGAGTCAAGAATGTGCAATCAAACAGAGCCAACGATTACAGCTCAGACAGCAGCAGGGAGGAAAGCGGTGTAGCTACTGTGTCATTAACTATTGGGAAGACTGTAACAGCCCTGCCCCACCCAGTGCCTCTGTCACTTTAACACTGGTATTTTTATTCCTCTATTTTGGGCAATAAGAGGGCAGTGTTTTTTGTGGGTGACTTGGGGTTTTTGTATTGGTTTTACATATGACCAGCTTTTGTTTTCTGTGCTCAACCCACTTTTTACCACAATTTACACCATTCGATCTATGATCATAAATTCTGAATGTCACAGAATTGTCCCCCAGTGATTTGAACCATCCACATTTGAAAACCTAGTTTAAACTTAAAAAATATAAAAAAATTACTAAAATATCAAATGATAATAAATTTTGTGAGTCAAAAACAAATGTATCAAATATCTGATTGCTGTTGATTTTATTAAAATTTATAATTTTCCATCAGGTTTTATTTATTTATTAATAGAAGATATGACTTATTTTTCTAAAATAAGAATACTTGTGAAGTAATTATTGAAATTATGGAACATATTTAAATTATTTAGCTTAGATTGTCTACAGCATTGGTAAAAGTATAAGAAGTAAAGAAGGTTGAGCAAAAGATACTTTAAGAAGTTTTTCAGAGGGCTGGAGAGATGGCTCAGTGGTTAAGAGCACTGACTATTCTTCCAAAAGGACCCAGGTTCAAAGCCTAGCACCCACATAGCAGCTCACAACTGTTGGGACTCCAGTTCCAAGGGAACTGATAGCCTTTTCTGCTCTCTGAGGGCACAGGAATGCACATGGTACACAAACATACAAACAGGCCAAATACCCACAAACATTAAACAAATAATAAAATGTTTAAAAACAGAATTTATATGGGGGGGGGAAACAACTTCAGTTAATTATTTACATATTCAGCAATAAACCAATTGGAAGGCTGCATTCCACAGAGTAACTTGCTCTCTCAAATATGTTCAGGCTTAGAACAAACACCATCACTTGAATGAGCATGCGTGATATCACTTATTTATTTCTGCATAGGGATATGTATGGTGTGTGTGTGTTTGCATGCTTGTTGGTCCACACGGGAAGGATGTGCTTGCACACGTGCACTTGCATATGAGACTGACGCTAGGAGTCCTCCTCAGTTGCTCTACACCTCACACTGTAAGGCCAGGTCTCTTGCTGGTCCCCAGCTTCCCATCTGTCTAATCTGGCTAGCCAGCTTGCTCTGGGGATTCCTTGTCTTTTTGTCCCATTGCAGGGGTCACAGGCTTGCCATCATGCCCACTTGGTTTTTATATGGATTCTGAGGGTCTGAATTCCAGTCCTCACAATTGTGGGGCAAGGGGGTTACTTGAGCTGTCTCTCCAGCTCCTGACATAATGAACGTAAATAGCATAGCCATAAAATTTTTGTGAATGAAAAGCTTTTTTTGACAGGTGTAATGATGTACACATATAATTCTAGCACTAGTGAGGCAGAGGCAGGAGGATTACTTTCTACAAATTCAAGAGCAGTCTGGTCTAATCTCCCCAGCTAGGGAGATATAGTGACATCCTGCCTCAATAACAAAAGGAATTCCTTTATAGACATGATTTTTTTCTTCAATATTTTATTTATTTACATTTTAGATGTTATCCCCTTTCCCCATCCCTGCCCTCTCCCATTAACCCCCCCCCCCCCGTCCCATCTCTCCTCCTTTTTTACTTTTATGCCGTTTAAATTACGTGCAAGTATTAAGGTCAGTTCTAGGTTGAGGGACTAGAAATACAATAGATGCAAATAGTCTAAGAACAAGCAAGACAATAAACAGAGTCCCTCCTACTTCCATGATCACTGTTTCTAAAGGCTTATCAGGATGACCAAAATATCAGCCTACTTCCCTGTCCTAGCCCTAAGTCATTTTCATGCCTGAAGACTACTTCTTTATTCTAGCCTAAGATTTAGATTCCTACCTGAAATTACTTCTTCTTTCTAGCCTAATGTCAGATTCCTGCCTGCAGCCCATTTCCTTGTCCTTGGCCAATGTCATATTCTTGCCAGGCAGCCCCAAAAGCTCTCCACATCTCCCCCTTTTTTACTACTAATTGTAATAGAAATCTAACATATTATGTTTCTCTAATAGATTAACTTATTACAAAGCAAGTTAAAATGAAAGGTAACATTGGACATGAATTCCTTCAACATTTTCAGTGTGAGAAGCCACAGCTAAAGAAGTAAATTGTCTTGTGTCTCAGCTTACTTTTTTTTTTAATTATAAATTTAAAATGTCTAGGAGATTAAGTCAAGGTCTTTTCCCTACTAGTCCTCCTCTGCTCTTTCAGAGTGTCCATGTGTTCTAGTTAGGGTTACTATGGCTGTGATAAACACCATGAGCAAAGGCAACTTGGGGAGGAAAGGGTTTATCTGGATTACACTTGCATTTCATTGTTCATCATCAAAGGAACTCAGGACAGGAACTCAAACAGAGCAAAAACCTAGAGGCAGGAGCTGATGCAGAGGCCATGGAGGGGTGCTGCTTACTGGCTTGGTCTTAATGGCTTGCTCAGCCTGCTTTCTTTCAGAACCCAAGACCTCCAGCCTAGGAATGGCACTACCCACAATGCACTGGACCCTTCCTCATCAATCACTAATTGAGAAAATGCTCCACAGGATTCCCTATTGACCTGTGTTTTCTCAATTGAGGTTCTTTCCTTTGAGACAGTGGTTTTCAACCTTCTTAATGCTGTGACCCTTTAATATAGCTCCTCGTGCTGTGGTGACTGCCAGCAATTTGATTATTTCGTCCCTACTCTATAATTGTAATTTTGCTGCTGTTATGAATCATAATGTGAATATCTGATATGCAGGGTAACATGTGACCCCTGTGAGAGTCTTTAACGCCCTTCCTCCCGAGGGGGTTGGATTCACAGGTTGAGAAGTGCTGCTCTAAAATGACCCAATCTCATGTCAATGTGACACAAGACTAGGAGCACATCATGGGTTTTCCAACCCTTCTCATGGATTTTGTGTCATAATAGCACTTACTTACCAAATACCTTTGATGACAGTGCACCTCTTCTGTTGTCAGCTTAAAGTTTCAGTCTATGGCTTCAGCCCTACCCCATATACAGTCCCCAGCCTATGGCTTCAGCCCTACCCCATATGCAGTCTCCAGCCTAAAGTCTTCCTACACTCTTCACCATGATTTCTTCTATGGCTTTCCTGTTCTCCGAATGTCTTACACTTAGGAATGAGGACCAATTACACCCTGTTACTACGTCATTTCAGAACCGACCATTTCTCCTGTCAGACTGAGTAAAAACGAGGCAATTTTTATCTTATTCTTAGTGTCTTGAGTCACGGTGACACTGAAAATTGGTTGGACAGGCAAATGATAAGTTAATAGACTAAAGAAAAGATAACTGCAAGCATGAATGAATCTGTGGATGTATAAATGAACCAACAAAGCAGTAAACAAATGTGTGAAATCCCCCAGCCTTGCCTTTGCTTTTTAAAGACTGTTATGTGTGTGAGCATTTGTCTGTATGTATGTCTGTATAACATGCATATGTTTCAGGAACCTGGGGAGGTCAGAAGAGGGTGTTGGAGCTCCTGGAACTAAAGTCACTGTTGGTTGTGAGCCACTGTTGGTTGTGGGTTCCGGGAACTGAACCGGGGCCTCTGCAAGAACAAGTGTTCTTACATAACCGTCTCTCCAGCCTCTAACTTGTCTTTATTAATACATTGGTATGGGATAGTTCCTTACTGATGTCAGCAGCGTCTCACTTCTACCCACTAAGCTACGGCCCCTTCACTCGCCCAGCTGACTGTAACAAAGGAAAAATATCTTCAGACATTGGTTAATCCCCAGGGGCACAAGAGCGCCTACAGTAGATGGACTGATGACCAGAGATGCAGAGACCCAGGTAGATAATGTGAATTAGAAACTTGTATGCTTCAGTCCAGTACTTTTTCCTTTACGATTTAGATTTGCCAACATTCAACTCTTAGTTTTCTCACAAAATATTCTTAAAACATGAGGCCAAAATTAAGCAAAGTATAATAAGTAAGATATTTAAAAGTAGCACTGGAAGTAAGATAAGCTTGTTTATAAAAAGTCACCTGGTTCATCAATGTCATCTAAAAACATGGTTCATCTGTAGGCAGTTGTTACGTGATACTTATGTGACCCTGTCCAAATGTATTCCTAGCAGCTTTTAAAATTCTTTTCTAAATGCCACTTCATAGCGCCATCTTGTGGATCTTACAGGAATTTACTCGTTTCTGATTAAAAGCACACTTTTTTCCAAAAAATGAATAAAGGAAAATAGAGAAACTATGTTTTTAAAAACACAAATTTTGCTCCTAGAAATGTCCTTCTAAACTTCGAATTAGGGACACAGAGAAATTTGACCTCAAGCTTGGTATTCAGCCAAGATTCAGCATTTGGCTTGCAGTTGAGTTTTCCTTCGGCCTCGGGAAAGTCAAATAAGCACATATCTCCGTCGTTATAATCATGTGATGTTGTGTGAATTACCGCTCCGTACAGTGAATGAAGACAGGGCGTTCTATTAGGAAAGGTCATCCTGATGTACTTTTTCCTACAATTGTTGTAGATATATAGATAAAACTGGGAGCTAAAATTTCCTCCTTGTGTGCTAGAAATACTGTAAGAGCCTAGTGAAGACTGTAAAACTTCATCGTGTGAGGAAAACACAAACCCCTTTGAACTGTTACATTCATAAGTAGGGATGCAGACTGACATTAGTGCTTCCCCACCACGATCAACACCCCATCGTTCTGACCACGCTGGAGTTTGTGCTATAAAGCCATTGACAGTTTCTTCCATCTGTGTTGTTGAAAACAGCAGATCTAATCACTGAGAATGGCTACAGTATTATCTAGTTCTGTTTAAGTCTCACAGTCCCTGTAAGAAGACAGTCGCAGCTGTGAGTAACGCGCTTTCGGTCTTTGAGTTACGCAGAGATGGCCCTGGTTGGCCCAAAGTCATATATGGAAAGAACTTCAGACTGCACATCAAGGGGCCATCTCTGTCCCAGCCTTTCACCAAGCATGCATCATGGAAAAAACAGTGCCACCTTTCTGCAGCTCAACTCCTTTATCTTCAACAATATGGTGTGTGTGGTGGGGGGGGACCTCTAAACTCTTTAATACTTACAGTTTAATAGAGTAAGATTCTATGAACTGTACTCTCAGGTAGGAGCATAGCTTAACTTCAATCTTTGAATTCTGCAATCAGCACCAACAGATGATTTGAGCCCTGTGTCTTACATAGTTTCAGGATCTAACCAGACAATCCTGCTCTTCCTTCGTGATCAGACATGGAAGACCTATCAGTTAAGGTTTTTAACTTGCCCCAATTCTATCTTTTCTCCCACATACATCACATCAGGAAATGTTCCTTTCACTTGAAAGCGTTTTCTTGAAGTATATGAAGCACCTTCTAGTTATGCTCTTTCCAAATCAAGGCTCTAATTCTCAAAAGCTTTTAAAATGTAAACATTTGTAACCAATCAAACTTTATCTCACAGCCTCTTCCTGAGATGGGCCCATAGAATATTTATTCCTGTCCATGCCCTCAAATGCAAACAGCAATGTTGGTTCTTACCTTATGACTCACGACCTTCATAAGGGTCCACAGTGGTTGTACCATGTTGGCCATTCTGGAGTCCATATTCATTGGTATTTTCTGAAGATCTTGGTGGGCAGTTTTCTTTTAGCAGGATCACTTTTTGGCTTCAGGAGATAACATTAGCTTCAAGTCTGTGCTTTAGCCTTTCCTGACATAGAAGCCATCTTGAGAAAACCCCATGCTTTCTTAGGATTTCTTTTCGGGTCCCTTATTTTCATTATATTTCATCGTACAATAATATGCTAATAGCCTTAGAACTCTCCTCTGAACAGCAGAATAGCCACTTGCCCACAATCGAGCTGCCTCAGCCTAGTAACTAAGTACTTTGCATGAGTCATAAATCTCCTGTTCTTAAGACTGTAGTTGCCATTTCCAAATTGGATATGCTCAGCAAAGTGAAGATAAAAAAAAAATTCAAAACTACGCTAATGGATTCCCTTGTGCTGCTATGTTCAGACACATTTTACATTGAAAAGCATGTTCAATAATCAGTGGACTTGAAAGCCTTTGAGTGGGAGGATTTCTTGAAGAGATAGTAGCACAAAAAGGTATCTTTTGAGAAGTAATGAGAAGATCCATGAAAATCTGGAGCCTTCTGTACCAAGAGTTAACAATGATGGCAGTTCTACCTGCAGCTGGGCTTGTGATTAACCTCAGCCTCCTTCCTAGGGAACAGGATACAGACTTGGTAAAACTGAAATTCCCTGTGTTCTGAGTTGGCTATCAGCCAACATTGGGACAAAGGTGAAGAGTCAATTAAAATCTAAGCTTGTCAAGGTGTTCAATTTAACCTCTGGACATACTATAATAAACACTGGAAATGTTGGAGATGACATAATTTATTATAATTAAACATGAAGTTATGCTATCAGGTACTTGGATTAAAAAATAGCCTGGAAACTTTTGGAAATTTGATTTTATACCAGTAGGCTATCTTTATTAATTTTATTGGAGGTATAATTTTTAGGTTTTGTCATTGACTGATGACAATTCTGTTTCTATTTAACATGACACAGAAAGTTTCTCAGATCCTTGTGATTTTTCTCTTAAACTTACATGCAATGCTATTTTTTATCTTATTTAAAAATTAAGCCTAAGTTACTAATCTACTTTTAAAGTTTACTGAAGAAATACTTTCAAAAAAGCATTTTCTGTGAAAAAATATTGAAAGCATATAATGCTTTATGAAATCCCCACAGTCTCTGTCCCCATTCCTTTAATCCACGCTTCCTTTTGAAGAAGCCTTTGCCAATGTTTCTGCAAACTATTTTTGCTTGAAAATTTCAGGGTGGAATCGTTGTTTTAGAAGAAGGAAACTGTATTTGCAATTACAGCTTATATGGCTAAAGAAAACCAAAAATTCACTTTGGCATCTATTTGACTCAAGGTCAAAATTAGATCTCCTCTTCCTACAGCATTGAACCCGAACCCCCCTTTTTCTGTAAGTAGACAGAATTCAGGTTGGTGGCGTCAGCTGCAAACTGTAAATTATGCTGCCTGAATTCTGGGGTTAAAGTATAATTTTAAGTAAGGAGCTAATTTAATTTTGACCTTATCTTTAAAGTTATTTTTCTTCTAGGTACTGGTGACATTTTTTTATACTTTAATTCAATAAAAACAGTGGTTTTTCAAAACTTTCAGACTAACAGGATTATAAGTTAAATTCCTACATTCTCACATCAGGCTGGTGAGGAGTGCAGGTGGGTAATGGTGTCAGTAACTGCAAAGTAAGGTATTGGGCTCTATTATGCTTCGGAGCCCATTGGGCGGAAATGTATTTGAAGAGAGATAATTCCTGCCATTTTCCCTGCACGTAAAATTGTCTTTTTATGAAAAGGCTTTCATGGGAAATGTTCATAAATCAGTCTGAAGCTGCTCTCTGAATGAGAGCATATGGGATTGGGTGGAGAAATCGCTCCTTCCGCTCATTATTTGAAGGCAGCCCTTCACTTACTGGGGCCTCTCACAATTGAGAATTCCAACTCATTCCATCCACGTTAGTTACTTAATATGTTAGGCTAATGTTTATGTATGAAGCCACAGAAGGCTGATCTGAAGAGGATCTGAAAAACAAAAACAAAAAACCTCTGAAGGGCAGAGAAAGAGGTGTGTCCCAAAGTAAGGGAGCAGACTTCTGGAGAAACAAAAACTCCTAAAGGAGATCCTCAGAATCTAAGATCAGCGTGATGCAATCAATCAACTAGTCACGTAGACCTTGAGAACTGGCAGTCCTGTGGGGTGATGCCTGCCCTAGCAGGTGGCTGGCAGTGGATGGGTCGTGTACCTCAGTATCCAGACACTTGTCCCATTATTTTCTTTGACTTCCTTGATCCTCATGTGAGGGAAAGGTTGCTCCCAAAAATAAAGGGCATTTATATATCCCTAACCCCTACCCCCCCCATCAAAAGAAAAAAAATCCTATTGCCAGTGATACTGGCCCAAGTTCCATCCAAAGTCATTGTAAAATGTTAAAAGTAATATTTTGTCATGTGAACAATTTTCTATTTTAAAGAAAAAGTAAAATACCATTTACAAGAAGGTTTCCTAACCAGATTATATGCATTAGGCAATACAGATGTTCAGCATACTGAGTTCTTACCTGGGACAGTATTTGTTGACTTTCTATTATGAAAAATATCTCCAGTGCAAAACCAGAAACAGTCGTATAATGAGCCCTGGGTGCCTATCTTCAAAAACGACTACTGTGCGTGGCCAGTTTTCCTCCATCTGGACATCTCTGTGTTTTGCCCCTCCCACTCACTCGGCCCTTCAAAGTATGTCCTCAAAGGGAAGCTCAGCTGCCACATGCCACCCATCAATTTCAGGGGAGCTTTGTGAAGTAAACATCTCTGATCTTTGTCTCACTTATATCTGTTTTGGAAAAGTTTAGACTACCCAAATAGTCACTGACGGACAGCTATCTATCCTGGAGAATCCCCGGTCATAGGCCTGGCTACATTCTCTCAACTGTCTTCACACACCTTTATCCCCAACCCTAATTCACCGACCTATGGTGTTAACTGCAGTTTGTTCATGAGTATGCAAACTTGAGGACTTGACTTACAAAGTGTCAAGGGAACTAATAGTCATATGTTCACGCTTTATTGTTCTAGAAACAGCAGTCTAGTGTTAAGACAAGAAGTCTTTCCACCCCCCTCATCCCTCACTCCTGCCCCACACCCCATCTCCCTCAGCCCCCCAACCCCTGCTTGCTGGCTAAGGTAAAAACTAGCCTCTTCGTTAGCTCTTCATATGGAGACTTTGTTCTTGGTTCCACGTTTCCCCCCTACTCCCTCTAGAAATTTCTGTATCTTCACCAAAAGTCTATAGCACTGAGCCAAAATGACATAAAACAATAGTAAATTTCTAAAAGTCTGCATGTATATGGTAGCTAATAAGTTCCATATCTCTCACTTCCCCAAATCATACACTCCCTGGTACAGATTACTCCAGGTGGGTCTGAGAGAACAGGACGCACATGACCACAATTTTATCCCTAAAGGAAGTATTAATAGAAAACAGACAAACAGCCATCCACACTCCTAGGACTGAGGATGTGGTTTCTAAATTAGATAACACTAGTAACATACACATCTCTATGTAAAACTACTGTATATACTTAGTAACTATTGGGTATTATATTTTTATATATTATCTTAAAATAAGTGATTGTATGAGATTAGCTTCCCGATAAATCAGTCTCCAAATTAAAAACTGATGTTTAGAACTATAAAAAGATAATCATTGTTTTGCAGCAGTGAGTACTAATTCAAATTCCTTTGAACACCATCTGTAGCAATTTAAGCTTTAGATGCTTCAAAATTGACTCTTCTTGATATTTGGTTGAAATAAACTCAATATTTAAGTCAAACATTATATACCATTAATGGAAAAAATGTAAAACAACATGTTGCTTTTAAGAACTATGATGTTTCTTTTGTACTTTAAATTAAACAGTACGAGCTGTTTATTTCCCCAATCAAAAACTCAAATTACAATGTCCTATAATACAAAATATTTTCTGTTATTGCTTGTTGGCAGTTGAGAATATAAATGGTTTCTAATTTTAAGGATTCAAAGATTTAATAGCTAGATGAATTATGTTTTAAAATTCCCATTAACTTATTTTCAAATGAGGAAAACCCACAACTCTGAGAAACTGATTATTATGGGGAAAAGGCCTTGATTTGTAATTGTACCCAAATATGAAAGCCTACATTTTGTAAAGCATAAAAATTACATTCTCTTCAAAAGATTTGCAAATTCTCATAGGCACATAACTTAGAGAATGAGAAGATTGTAATTTGAAAAATTACAGATTTCATTGTTTTTTGATGTGTGAAACCTATAAACAAATATCAGGAGATTGTATTGCAAAACTGAAAATCTCTTGTTTAGTTTTGTAAAGGACAGTGCCCTATGTGGCTTACACAACCCTAACTTAAAAGAAAAATGCAGAGTAATGCAAAAGACATTCTAATCACTGCATCTAATTACAAAGAAGAACTCAGCTGAAATTGTAAGGGTCCCTGGGCAGGCGTGCGGTCTAGTGGTCAGAGCATGGGGTTTCAAGTCAGTAGTCTAAATTTCTATTTTAAACACCACTTTCAAATTTCTCCATGACTTTCAGCATGCCATTAACTTTATTTTTAAATAAGAAGCTGAGGTCTGTTCTCAATAATTATAAAGCTGTTCTAAAAATCTTCCAATATGGCCATCAACTTAATAAAAAACAAAAATAGAAAAGGAGGGACAGGTGAGTCCCTGACTTCTTAGAGACTAAACAAACTGTCCTTGACAGGAGACAGAAGCCGTCGTGTGTTTGTAAGCATTTGCCTGTAGGTTGGAGCAATGCTCAACCCCTGTGCTATGCACAGCAGCGTCTGAGCATGAACAATCAGCTCATTGGTCTGGTGACTTCCTTCAATAACTTCCTGCTCCTTTGTGTCTGAGGAAGGAGCGTCCTCACAGGAGCCATGCTGCGTCTTTTATACTGACTGTTGCTATCAGATCTCCAGCCACGTGCCTGCTTTGCATTTGCCTTCTGTGCTGTGTTGTTTAAGTGGCCCTCCAAGGGTAGTCAGCCAAATAAGCATGGGTGTTTTCTTTAACCTTCTGCTGCGTTTCTAGGGATCCGTGTAGAAGGTGATTCAAATTCTAACACTTCTATATGTCAATTTATCACAGGAATTTTCTCTGGAAATAACTCACATTTGAATTTGAGAAATGTGATACCTCTCTCAACGCCTTCCTTTTATTCTTCTCTCCTTCCCTCTTTTCCTTCCTTGGCAGTTTTGAGTCTGATAATATTCTTGTTTGGATTTTAGTCCTAGTTCAGCCAGAGTGTGCCCTATTGTTGAAATGGAGTATACAAATTAGAAACAAAGAGGAGAATCAGGAGAAGGGTGGCGTATCACTACAGTACACAAAGAGGCTGGCCAAAGTTGGCCCACGTTTAACCGCACCAAACCCACTCTGTTGCATATTTTGTAGTACGAATGTAGCCTTTAAAAAAACACACCAATTTATCAAGATAATGCTCCGTAAATGGAAACAGAGGCCACGGAGGGTAAAGTGAAACAACCCATAACAGCCGACTCCTGTTTTATGTTTTCTGATTGGAAATGCAGCCAGGGATGCCCCGGAAGCACCTCAAGCGCTGTTAAGTGGTCCAAATCTCAGGTGGAAAAGCACAGAGTTCAGGAATCAAATCCCAGCAGGATTGGTTTGGCCTCTGGCTTTGTTTAGGATTAGAAAGGGGGCTAAATTGTGTGCAGAATATGCAGGTTGGAACCCTGTCTGGTGGCTTGCAGGGGCCAATGGTGGGTGTCCCCGTATTTCCAGAAAGGCTGAATGTAGAAAGCAAAGAAAATTAGTATAATAATTT
This sequence comes from Grammomys surdaster, assembly GCF_004785775.1. Classification (NCBI taxonomy): domain Eukaryota; kingdom Metazoa; phylum Chordata; class Mammalia; order Rodentia; family Muridae; genus Grammomys; species Grammomys surdaster. The sequence goes on from NW_021604613.1 coordinate 11,270,461, forward strand.
TTTAAAACTTGATAGGCTTATTTTCTTTAAAAATGTGGACATTATGGTAAACATAGGTATTTATTCTACATGCACAGATGTCCTTCCAACCCATTAGTTGAGTGATTGCTCTAATTCAACTCTGTAGTCACAGTCAGGTGAAGGAGGGAGGAGCAGATCTCACCAGGAACTCTGCACTATAGTTTTTATGACCAGTATGTGATCATGGTCCTGTAACACAGTTAACATGTTCATAATTTTTAATTCTTTTGCCATTGTTCTTGATTTTACATTTCCTACTTCAAAATGATAATTTGGGGAAAAGATAAAGTTGTAACTTTCAGAGTGGTATAAAAATGAACACATGTTAAAGATTTGATTTTACTTATCATATAAAGGACTTAGGCAGATGTTTTGACAGACTCAGAGAAGCCAGACAGCAGAAATTTTAGTGTAGAGAAATATTGAGATGAATTACAAATCAAACAAAATAGGTTTGTTGGGAGAGGAGGAGAAAATGCAAGGAGCGGTAAAATTTACATATCTAGCCGTTACCAACAATGAACAGAGTTGTGAAGTATCTTAAGGCCTATAAAGAGACCTAGAATCTGAAACTCTGAAGGATATGGGATACAGGGTGCAGTCTTTTACTGAGGTACATTTTCTTTACAAACTTCACCTTTGTGGGAGAAACATCCTTGGCCACAAAACTAGATTAGATTGGTCTTTTTGCATTTGGCTTGATCATGTACATAGGTGAAATGAGATTGTTGGATTTCTATGTGGGCCTTTGTACATGTGAGTGTGTGTGTGTGTGTGTGTGTGTGTGTGTGTGTGTGTGTGTGTGAGAGAGAGAGAGAGAGAGAGAGAGAGAGAGAGAGAGAGGTTGTAATGTTATGTGTATAGTGTGGATGTGGGTGTGGGTGAATGTGGGCACATCTCCACATGTGGAGATCAGAGAACCATTGTAGATGTCAGTCCTTTCTTCTTCCTTCTTTGAAACAGGGTCCTTTTCGCTGCTCACTGCTGTGTATACCACACTTGCTGCCCTATGAGCTATCCCTCCAGTCTGTTTTGCTCTTCTTAATCTGTCTTTAGTTGGTTCAGTTTGCAGGGCCCCAGTCAATGAACATACACTAAGTAAAGGAAAATGTTTCTTCCTCTCTTATAGTGCAATGAAAACAAAAAATATCCAATAAGAATTTTTAAAGGTCCAGGCATGGAAAACACCAGTTATAAAAGTTTTTATTTTAATTTACAAGAGTGTGGTCTACAGATTTTTATGGGTTATAAATGCCTTCTGAGAAGAGAGGAGGCTTTCTTTATCTATCTAGACTAAGCAACATCAAACCATCAGCACTGTTCCAGACAAAAGCTGTAACAACTATCAGTTCTTATTCCACTGCATCTCAGGTCAGCTGTTCACAATCCCATCAGTGTCCTTACAAGAGCTTTGGAAAACCTGACTCACTACATCAGTATAAAGTGCTGAATTATAAAACAACTCAAAAGATTGTTTAAGCCACAAGAAACTTGTATCCAAAAACACCTGGCACATCACTCTTCGGTGGGATTTAAGATAGGCTTTGTTGAAGATGAAGCCTGCAATTGACTGTGAGAACTTTCAGGGACACAGTAGAGGGGATATGTTACATACATAAGTTTTGTCAACTTAACACAAACTGAAGTTACCTGAGAAGAAGGAATCTCAGTTGAGAAGATCCCCATAACAGACTGGCCTATAGTCAAGCCTGTAGGGCATTTTCTTGATTGATGGTTGATGTGCATGGGGCCATTCCCAGGGGGCAGTGCCACCCCCAGACAGGAGATCCTGGGTGCTATCAGAATGTGGCTATACAAGCCAGTAAGCAACTCTCCTCCACGGCCTCTGTTTCAGTTCCTGCTTGTTGTTCCTACCCTGACATCTTTCATATTGGACTGTGGCTGTCAGATGATATAAACCATCTCCTCTCCAAGCTGTCTTTGGTCATGGTGCTTGTCACAGAAATAGAAAGCAAGCAACAGGAAACAAGCAAAAAATTTACAGAGAACAGAAGACTTAAAATACTGATTATTTCTAAAAACTAAAAATCTGATGAGAATTCATTACAAAAATAATGCAACTAAAAACGTTACATAGTTTGTAGAACCCAAAACCAAGTCAATAGCTCCAACCATGTTTCAGACAAATCACGAATATGAGCATAGAGTCTTACAAAGAAAGACATAATGACATAGAAATAATGCAGAGACACAATATAATATGAATATATCCAAATATATGAAGATATGACAAGAATGTATAAGAATGTAAAGCTGTCTAGTAAGCCTGAAACAGATCTTAAACGTATCACAAAGATATTAGTGAAAGTCTATGGCTAAGTAATATGAAGTGTGTGTGTGTGTGTGTGTGTGTGTGTGTGTGTGTGTGTGAGAGAGAGAGAGAGAGAGAGAGAGAGAGAGAGACTTTTATAAGGCTACATTTGTAAACCATTGACCTGGAAGATACTTAATTCAGATTAAAGATGAAACTGAGTTATAAGTTTTAAAATAACTGAAACTATGACTGACCACTTATACTGTAACTGACAGCCTATACTGTGATTGACAGGCTATGCTATGACAGTCTATACTGTGACTGATAGCCTTTGCCATGACTGACACTCTATACAGTGACTGACAGCCTATGCCATGACTGACAGTCTATACAGTGACTGACAGCCTACACAGTGACTGACAGCCTATACAGTGACTAACAGCCTATGCTATGACTGACAGCCTATACTGTGACTGGCAGCCTATACTGTGACTGGCAGCCTATATGTGACTGACAGCCTATATGTAACTGAGCCTATGCTATGGCTGACTACAGCCTAAATTATATAATTCCCAGCTAAGCAGTAGCAAGATTGTAGTTGACAGAAACATGGCATGGACTCTAGGAACTTATAATAAAGAAACTTATGAAGTGTTTATATTAATTGTGGACATCAACCATCTCATGTTTTGATAACTGTTAACACATACTATTGACAGACACATGCCAAATGAACAGAGATATTTCTAGTTCCTCCCCTTAGAAGGTGAAAAAATAAGTGGTTTTTTTCCCCTAGAAACATTATAGAGTGTCTCGGAGGCAGTTTCAGATGCAAAAGAAAATGTATAGCAAGCTGTATTTTAGATGCCTTTACATTTTGGATTCCATTGTAAGAATGTAAAACTTAATTATCAGAAGATTTCATCATTTAAGACAGAAATCCAGTCATTAGCTCTTAATATATAGCACTTGACCACTTGCTTCTTAGAGTGTCAACAAAACATTTAAAGGGGGAATAGAAAGGAGCCTGCAAGGAAGGTTCCAGGAAGGAGTTTTATTATCTGAAAAACAAACTAAAACAAAAACAGAGCATAACAGACATAACTAAACTTACAAAGAACCAAGGAGACCAAACTAGTCCGTTCTTTGACAATGGGAAATAGCAACATTTCTCTAAAACTACTGCTCTCAGAGTCTCATTTACACGTTAATTATAATTTTCAACCACAGTCACAGAGAATGAGGTGCCAGGAGGCAGAAGGCAGGGAGGCAGGGAGGCAGGGAGGCAGGGAGGCAGGGAGGCAGGGAGGCAGGGAGGCAGGAGGCAGGGAGGCAGGAGGCAGGGAGGCAGGGAGACAGGGGGGCAGGGGGGCAGGGAGGCAGGAGGCAGGGGGACAGGGAGACAGGAGGCAGGGAGGCAGGGAGGCAGGGAGGCAGGGAGGCAGGGGAAGCAGCCCTGAGTGCTGCACACTAGCACTTGACATTTTTCAAGTTCTCAAACACTGGTGACACTATATAGCCATGCTCCACACACCTCTTTTTCACCCTCTCCCTCTCTTCTTTCCTTCCTTCCTTCCTTCCTTCCTTCCTTCCTTCCTTCCCTCTCTCCCTCCCTCTCTCCCTCCCTCCCTCCCCCTTCCCTCCCTCCCTCCCTCCCTCCCTTCCCTCCTTCCTTCCTTTTTAAAAAATTTCTCAGAGCCTCATGTACTCAAGGCTAGCCTCGAACCCATTATGTAGCTGAGGACAGCCATGAATTCCTGATCCTTCTGCCTCTATCTCTGAGGTACTAAAATTACTGACATGTATCACCTTACTCAGGTACAGTATTTTTAAAATGGCAAGGTCACACACACTTTATTATCTCTATATAACATATAAAAGCTAGTAGACAAAGCATAATCCTTTTTGTTGTAATTATCTTTTATTACTTCTTTGGTAATTTCATAGACAAATAAAATGGTCATTTTAATCATATCAGACTCAGATTCCCCCTGTACCTCCTCCCACCCCATCCCACTCCCACTTTCATACCCCCCTTTCATAGGCCACTGAGTCCAGTCAATGTGGTCCATACATGCACAGTTATGGGACCACCCACAAGAGCCTGACATCTGAACAGGAACCACTACTCTAAAAAACAAAACAAAAAAACCCAAACCAAACCAAAAAAAAACCCCCCAAAAACAAAAACCAGATCTTTGCACCCCAGCAGTCATCAACTGCAGGGCTTCTCAGCCAGGAGTAAGCATGCAAGCCCCTCTTCCTATCTAAGACTGGTTCAATCTTGTATACTTCATGTGCAGTTAACCATGGCAACTGTGAATCCATGTGTGACATCGCTGGTATGTTTAGAAGACACCATTTTTTGCAGCATTTCTAACTCTGGCTCTTATAATCTTTCCACCCCCTCTTCCACAATGTTTCCTGTGCCTAATGGGGAAGGAGAATAGAGGCACAATAATTCATATTTCAGAGTTTAATTCATCTAAGTCATGCAGTGTGTGGTATACCTTTCAGGAAAGGCTGTCTGTGAGAGGGTGGCAGGATATTGCTATTGGTTGAGATGTTGTTATTTGCATCCTAGCCTGTCTGGGATGCTAGTAATTAGTCAGGGCTATGTTTGAACTATGATACTCATATGTCAGCCTCCTGAGTACAAGCCCTATGATAGATGTTCCCCCAATATGTCCTGTTCTGTCATCACATTTTAATGACATTAATGTTCAAATGCTTAATAGAAGAGGATGTCAGAAACAACAAATACCTCATGTGTGTATCCAAAAGAAATCCAGCATATATGAATACTAGTTCAACTTTATTATCTTCTGGAAATTTAGGAATATTCAGTCAAGATAAAAATGTACTTATAAGTAAGGAAGAATAAGGCTTCTTAGAGAGATACTATAATTTATTTTAATTTATATAATTCAGATATAGAAAGATTATAACTTCACAACAAAGGTCAAAAGTCTTTCTGACCTTAGAGACAGACACAGATACAACTTACAGCTTCAGTTTTTTAAATTGAACATACAGTAGATATAACATTAAGTAAAAACACTCACCATTTTATACCAAAGTGCTATTCTCTTCTCCATGAGTGCAAACAATCAGTTTGAACTTAAAATAGAGAAAAGATCAATAGATGATATTTTATCACCTCTCCCTCCACAGATATTTACAGAGATCACCCACGTTGACTATAAAATCCAGATTCCCACTGGGGAATAACTAAATTAGCCACACATAAACCAAAACCAAAGTCGACCTAGAGCAAAGTACCAATGACAGTAACAGAGCTTTCTTGTCAGTTTAAATTTAGCCCTGATGACCAAGAAAGATGTGTTATGGCTTAAAGTGCTGTGCACTTCCTTGGCGACCATGTTTGTCCAGCTCTAGTGGGTGGAAAAACCATCACGTCTCTGGATTGTATTTCCAAAAATATAAAAGATCATTTTCAGCAAAATATAAAAATTTTGTCTGTCATACATATACAAAAAGGAAGCTATATCAAATAAAGCCACATGTGTAAAGTGATAGGTATCATAATTACTTTTTAAAGTCAAATACACATTCATAAGGATTAAGGAATAATGAAGTAAATTAAAATTGGATACAAAATTGGAGGTTGTAGTGGACAATGGAGAAAAATCCACCTATACAGATTTATAAACTTAGCAATCATCAATACTTTACAAAGAGTTCCAAGACATATCAAAGATAATAAACATGGCTAAAACCTGATAATGACCTTGGAGGGTATACTACAAAAAAAGCAAAAAGTTTTTCACTGAAATATCTTTTTTTGTGTGTGTGTACACAAGTTTTTTATTCTTTGAAACATGTATTTATAATCGAAACACCTAAATAAAAATTTCCTTTCATTCTTCCAAGGCATACTTAGAACATAACACTTACTACTTGATTTCGAATGCTTTACGGATTGAAATAGAGATGTATAGAAGATGCTATGTAAATGTGTTTCGAACATGAAAGTCTTGAATAAAAGATGATTATTCTATAATTCCATACTTCTGTGATAGTCTTCCCTCATTGTTCCATTGGATTATTTAACCAAACAAGGAAATATAAAAACTTACAGGAAGAATGAAAGAACAACAGATCAATACAGGTACAGAACTTGGGTGGGATAGACTTTTAGAATATATTCTATTTACAGAATGCTGTCCATAAATTGTATTACGTTGAAGGATATACATGGAATCATGGTAGTTTATTTAGTAAACTTCAAAACCACACAGGTAAGATAAGTCGGGCAAGCCAAATATACTAGACAAGCCAGGGAAAGGGCTAGAAGGAAAAGTAGCAAAGGTTGCACGGAGAACAGATCACAGAATAGGAGAACTGAATGTCAGATGCAGGAGAAAAAACTCAGAGTTTCTGAATTTGTATCTTGCCCAATTATCCCCTTAGAATCCATGCAGGAAAAAAAATATATGCTGAAGCTCAAGGGAAAAGCAGAATTTCTGAAGGGAAGACATAGAACCCAGAACCTAAAGGGCAATTTGTAGTTGGAGAATTTTCTTGTAAGGCAGCAAATGCCCACACGAGGACTTGGTTAAAGGGAATTCAATTATAGAGGCACTGGGGATGACTTAAGGCTTCTCGTTCCCTCAGATGCCAGGATGAAAGACTGACTTTCAGGGATAGACCAAGTTTAAACTTTAAACAAATACATGTGAGAGATCTCCTATTAATGCTAACAAAATAGGATGTGGTATTTAGGATGTGATAATATATTTATTATCAGAAGTGTTAGTATTTGATTTGCTAAATTGAACGGTGGATCAAATTATGATCTAAACATTTCTGTGATTTTTCTTGTTTGTTTTGTGGTTGTTGCTTTGTTTTTTGAGACAGTAGCCCTGGTTGTCTTGGAACTCACTTTGGAGACAAGGCTGGCCTTGAACTCAGATATCCACCTACCTCTGCTTCCAGAATGTTGGGATTAAAAACATGTACCACCACCATCCAGCTGTACTAAAGTTAATACTGCATAACAAGTATCCCTTAAACCAAGTAGCTTAAATATTTAATTATGATTGATCTTTAAGTCAGAATAATAAGCAGAGATGAACTAGGTGAATTCTCACTCCCTCCATGGCTTTAACTAAAGCAGTGTAGTATTCAACTGGCATCTGGTCCTAGTCCAGGCTGGTCAGTAACAACAGAGGCCTCCCTCTTCCCTAGGTCTTCACGTGTCAGTTTAGAAGGCCAGGCTTGGACAGAACCCTTACCTTGTGCTCTCTCGTAAAGACACTCAAATTCCTTAAGTGACTGTTGCTCAGGATCCCAAAAGGGAGCTATTTTAAAGGCTAGCCTGAAGGTTAGAAAGTTCTCCAAAATTCCAGAACACACTCTCATCTATGGTGCTGGACAAACAGAGTCCAATTTAGACTCCAGGATTGAGGATGTAGACCTCTCCACTCAATGAGATGATTTAAAAGACATGTGGTCATCTTTTATTCCCCCACAGCAGGCTTACACTGCCTTCTACAGTTTAGTTCCCCTAGGAAATCAGACATTGATAGCAGATTTCAAATTTCACATTTTCCAAACTTTTAGTGTAAATATTTTCAAACTGAGTTGCCTAACTCAGGAAAGTAAGAAACACTCCCGCTCATGTGGAAGCTGATCTCTAGCAAAGTATTTCAGCTCCTACACTTTGATCTCCAAGTGCTATCTTCAAACTAGCCTGAAACAATGATTATGTTTCACTTTCTGCGTGGCCCTTCAGCCCCAATTTCCTAGTTACAGCATTGCATTACTAACTGGGAAGCGCAGGTTACCAGGCCCCAGAAAGTCAGCGATAAGGTTGTGGTAAAAAAATCAGAGGCTATGCAGGAGACAGAACTGTGGGCCAAAGGGCTGTCAACAGCACAAGATTTCCATCCTCCAAGCAACTAGCAGTTACTGGCAAAGGGTGGAAGCAAAGGCTATTTCAGCAGTAGGCATATGAAGTGGCAGCTTAAATGTGAGTGTCTTAGGGGGATACACAATACAGTGGCTTTTTCACAGCTAGGGAGGAGATATGGACATCTCATCTAGGAGAAAGGAAAAGCTACTCCCAAATGGAACTTGAATTGGCTTTTAAAAATGTGTTATTGTTTGCAGATGTGAGCCTGTGGGCAAAGATTCTCATTGCTCTAGACTGCAGCTTTAGTAATATTTTATAATTTTCTTATTATCCTTTGGTGAAAAGTCTACTACCCTGCAGACCATCACAAACACTGCAAACTTCTAAAGTGCTACCATCATCAAACTTATATCCCTTTTTCAATCACTGACCCGGCTTCCTTCCCAGACATTCTCAATTTCCTGTCCACCTGTTCCCCAGAGTTCCCTGTGCTCGTGTTCGTGCTTCCTCATTAGCACATGCTGTCTCTTTTTAGTTTTAGATCAATACGTGCATTTAAGATAAACTCCATAAGGAACCAAGCTAAGAATAACTGGAGGAAGGCAATCTGACTTCATAAGAAAAGCCAATGTTCTGTTCTCTTGTTGGGTTGCATACCATTCACCTGTTAAGTGGAAAAGCCAAGTAATAATTTTTTAGAAAGGTGCTCCTGAAGACCAGAAAAGAAGTAAGGGACTAGCCAAAGAAAGAGCAGAAGAAAGAGTGAATTAGGCAGAGAAAGATGAACCCCCAACACTGGGAGAGTTGGGATACACTGAAAACCTTACGGAACGGCATGGCTGGAGGGGGAGGGAAGGACGATTCTGAAGGACAGGCGAGCCTACGGGCCATAGAATCCATCAGGTCATGAACTTCAAACTGTACAGCACAGGGAGAGGTACAGGCAGCCAGAATTTGGGGCCAGGGTAGAGCAGCTGAGGAGGATTGGAGGAAATAGGGTTGAACCCAAGGGAAAACACAGAAAGTCACTTTTTGACATCTTGACTGAGAGATGGAGGCAGGGGGATCAGGGCTTTGAGTCTAGTCAGGCTAGCACGAGGCCTTATCTCAACAAAACAAACAAAAAGCTCAAAACCCAAATCAAAAAAAAAAAAGCCATATTGTCACCAGGGTGCCCTTGGTGGATATATTAGATGAAGCTGAACATTTAGGGAAAGGATTCAAAGTCAACAATATGGTAAGTTCTTGTATAATTCCTCTAAATAGTGAAATACATGTATAAAGTTCTGAGCTCAAACCATAAACTTGAGAACTGTTAGCCCATGAACAGTAATAAAAGCACTGGTAATGACTGGGGTACTTTGGGAAAACATGGAAGGGTGAGCTTAGAGGTGAGCCATAACCAAGTGTGAACAGAGAAGGCTAACTAACAAAAAGGTTTAAGCAGGGTTAGTCAGAAAGCTGAGGAGCACAGAGCGCATGGTGCTCTGGAAGAGACTTGGGAGAGCATGCAGACAGGAAGAGGGAGGAGGATGGTGCTTAGCTGAAGAGCACCTGCCTCTGGTTCAATCACAGCATCTTCAAAGAGCCCCAAACATCAAATGAGTGGGTTCTCACCTGTCCCATAAGGTGCCAGGTATAAATGAAGGCAGAGGGTATGGGTTGTACCTAGCAACATGGGTAATCCTGGTGGACGGACAACACAGCACCCTTGAAAGTGAGTACAGGAGCAAGACTGGACTGAGTCACCAATCAATGAGAATTAAGTTTAAAAGATGCTAGAGATACATAGAGAGAGACTAGAAAATGCATAGCTGAGGTGAGAGAGAATGGCAGTGCCGGGCGGAAAGCATAGAGAGTGCAGACAGACTCAGAACAGGAGACGGGATGGACACTATCTCCTCACTGCACAGGAAGAAAGAAAAATGGCACATATGATCATGTTTCCAAGTGAAAAGACAGGCCACTCCTGCTCAAAGAATTCTGTTCTCAGTACCAGACAATAGCATCAGTTGATATAAAGAAGGTATGAAATAATTGACTCAAAGGGGGAAACTACATTTACTTATAGTTTAAAATATTAAATGAAATAGTACTTACACATACTGCTGGTTGTCCCAATTAAGGTTTGTAACTGTGAAAATGTGAAACGTCTTAGTTGTGCTTACCTGCCCTAAGAGCACAGCTATCATTTGTAATAATTACAACTGTATTGTTATGACAGAAAATAATGTTTGGCAGTAAAGGAGTGGATACATTTTGGGAGATATTTACATAATGAAACACCATGTGCCTATGAAAATAAGTAAGCTTTTGTGATGATAAAGACAGAATTCTAAGAGACTGAATAAATAGAACAAAGTATAGAAAAACTTAGCATTATATAAGTTTCTATCAATAGTATACAGAGAGGGGAGGGACATATCTAAATTTGAGAAAAGCAAATGTTTCCTTATTTACTAACATTCAGAACTGAAACATGAATCATAAGGTAGAAGTCAGACCACAACCTTCATCAAGTTGGTATATTAACACATGTACTTCTCCTGTGTGGGTAAGTGACATTTCTAACATTGAACTCCATAACTAGCCTACTCCTGCATTCACAGTCTCAGGTCCACATAGAGCTAGCTATCAGAGGATTATCAATGAACACGGGTTCTCTGTAAGCAGGCTTTTTGTGGAGGAGGAAGACCTGAGTTAAACATACACAGATTCTTCTAAGATTTTTCCCATGAGAGAAGCACCTGTATCTCTTTAGGCAGAAAGCACACAGAAGCAAGGCTATGTGTGATCAAAAGAGTCGCTGTAACTATCACCACAGAATCTAACTCTAAGAAGAAGGTAACAGGAAAGAGCAGAACACTGACAGTAACTGCGAGTCTGGGCAAGGTTCTGAGAGTGAACAATGAACAAACTGTGCCAATCGATCGACCACACGGTACTCCCACAGTACCCTGAGCAAGAGGAGGGAGGGTGTAGCCAACGTCTCAGAAGTAATGCAAATTCAGGTCCGGTAAACCTGAGAAACAGCTGTAGGAGCACTCAGGGAAAGGTGAAAAGAACAAGGAATTGAGAAAGCAGATGTAGAGTAGGTTACCCACATGAGTAATTAAATCCTAAGGGTGAGGAAGAGGAGGAAGTAGAAAAAAATTTACTCAAAACTAATCTTCAATGTATGGGAAGGGAGGAAGGACATTAAATATTAGCAATGGGAAAAGGTGGATGAGTTTTGAAGACACAGAAGAAAATGAAATACCTTGAAAGCGACAGCAGAGCAGGAGAATTCTACTCCCCCTCTAACCTCTGAGGCATTTTGGGTGTGAGAAAGAAAACAGCTAACAGTGTCCATAGGGAAAGGCCATAAAAAGCAAGGATGACAGAGCTCAAAGGAAAGAAACAGGTCACAGGGCAGTGAGCTGGTACAGAGTGAGTGGTGCAGGGCACCATGCAAGGCAGGGTGGGGAGACATGGAACAGACTGAAGTTGGGAGAAGACAGGCAGATTCTTCAGCATAAGGCCGAGTAAGGAGTGAGGAAACAACACAAGAGAATCTGCACGTCTGAAGGTTTATATGAACTAGGCGGCAGAGGCCTGTGAGGCACGATATTTCTGGTCCCTTAGAGAAGGGTGGCTTGATTCAAAGTGTAAGCTGTCAGTGCTAGTTTGTGGACACTGCAGGCAGTGTTGGGGCAGGCACCCACACTGGCCTTTTTAAGAGGTGTGTCTTGGGACCAAAGGTGCCCCTTAGTATTAGAGCATTTGCCCAACACACTCAGAGCTGACTTCAAACTCCAACACGGAAAAGCAAGGATGTTAAGTCTTAAGGTTTTCACTATTGAAACGTTTTAGTTAATCGTCCTTCTCCCCACGCCTGAGGCTGGACTTCATCAGCATTGGCTCTTTTCCTGCAGAAGCCGGTGTCATTAGCATGCCCTCGCCTAACCTCTTTTCTGCCACACGTCAATTTGCCTGGCAGTCTCTGCCATGCCAGGCTTTTCCACGCCACCTCGCACAGCCTGCGCCTGCTCCCTCGTCTCCATTGTCTGTTCCCTGTTTGCGACCAATCTTATTTGTACGGAAGCCCCATCTGACTGCCACTTTAAACTGATTCCCTAACTCCTCCAGCAGTCTGGTCTCATAAGCAGCCCATGGGGCCAAAAGTTAGTTCTTATGTATGACGCATCTGTCCATAACGCTGCATATCAGAAAATTCTGTTACTGGATAGTATAACCCACCAAACGATATATATACCTATATATTTTTCACAACAAAGGTGTCTCCCCATTTGCTTCCTGTCTTGCTAATTACTTTCTTCTACTCTCAAAGGAAGAGGGCTCCCTAATCCCCTCATGTACTCACAAAGTTCTTACTTCCAGGTCCCTTGCTTCCTTCTACAGGTTCTTCCGCCTCCCCTGTTTCCCTCTTTGTTGTCAAGTAAATCCGTGTCAGTTTTCATCTGCATACTTCATGAGTTTTGCTACATCTCCATCAACATGAGATGAAAAAGTCTCCATTCTTCCCCGCCACCTGCCACATCACAGAAACACATACTAAAACCTAAACAAAAGGGAAACTTTAAGAAAAAACACACTTTCTACCATTTTGAAATTTAGCAAGATTGCACAAATGCCAACATAAATTCTGGACATTTTATTTGTTTGTACCCATTTACACACTGGGCAAAGGATACCTATTCAGGCTGTGACTTGAAGGCAATCATAAATGTTAATCTTCTAGCAACAAATGTCAAGTCCAAATGACTTGCATGTTTAATGGTAGACCCTTGAGAATGTGCTAACCAGCAAGTAAGTGGTTTTGAAAAATGTAGTCATTTTAGCCTAGTTTCTGAGGCTCACAGATCTTATAAAGCCAAATAATGGACCCCATTAAAAATGTTGATATAAAAATTAGGATTTGGGCTAGGCAGTAGTGGTACACACCTTTAATTTCGGCACTTGGGAAGCAGTGACAGGCAGATCTCTGTGAGTTCAAGGCCAGCCTGGTCTACAGAGCTAGTTCTAGGGCAGCCACATATTATACAATGAAATCCTGTCTCAAAAAAACACAAATAAATAAAATAATTCTTTTAAAGTTAGAATTTGGCAAATATAAAGTTTTCCTTATTTATATTTTTAATTCCTCCAATGAAAATAGACTTTGTTAAAATTTATAGTTGCTCAAAAACGATCCTATTCTATCTATATACAGCTAAAGGATCTTATACATTCATTGCACAGTGAATTTGTCAAAGAACTGACAATATTGGGTTAGAAATTATGATGACACAAGGCACTCAGTTTTCCCATCTGCAAAACGGAGTAATTAATATTAACCACTCATTCTGCAGCAGAGAATAGTATTTGTAAAACTCTTAATAGTTGTGAATTTTCTGGGTCCTCTCTGGGTAGTCTCTTATTCGGGCTTAAGTAGATTTAATGCTGTGGCTGTTCTCTTCAGCTATTCTGTTTTTTGGGAGAGAACACCTGTCTGGAACATACCTAAGGAGTCAGTCCTTTGTTTTCTGATAATTAAAGTACTGCAATGCTGATAGCTGACATCTGGATCCACTTTTAAAGCTTTCCCCGTTTTTCTGGCTCCAGGGAGACTCATGAAGTACAATGCAGTAGAGGGAAACGCGGTGATGTGCTTCATTTCCCACGGGCAATCTCCCTCTTGCTTTGTTATTCCCCTCTGTGAAGTGAGAGCTGTCAAGCTCTTGCTGGCTCTGAGAGGTTACGGCTGAGCTGAGCTCCAGAAATTTAATACGCTCCATAAGGCCTGACTAGTTTTAACTTTGACTTGAATTGATAAACCCACACTGGGGACTTTTGTGCAGAATCAATAATTGATTTTTATGTTTTTAGTTTTTATTTTTAGACACTGGATTCATGGGGAACGTTAAAGTTCAAATCTCCCACTTCTGAAACCACTAGAGAAAAAGAAACTTGGAAAACCATTTTAATATTACACATAATTTCTACGAGGGTTTCTTTTCTTGTACTATACTTTTGTTTCAAATGATAATTTCTTAGCCTGTTACACATAACGGAATCTATTTTGACTGAGTGCACAGAAACTTATTGAAAGATAGGGAAATCCAGAAAATCACTGGGAATCGAGAAAACAATGAGGCAACAAACTTGGTCATTTTCATGCTTCTAGGTCTCCGTAGACCTGGCCAGTGGGAGTGTTTGTGGTAGTTGAACAGGTATGGCCCCATAGATTCCTGTGTTTGAATGCTTGGCCATAGGGAGTGGCACTGTTAGGAGGCGTGGTCTTGTTGGAGTAGGAAGTGAATCAATCAGAGCCTTCTCCTGGCTGCCTTCAGATCAAGATATCAAACTCTTGGCTTCTCCAGCACCATGTCTGCCTGCACACTGCTCTGCTTATCACCATGATGATAGTGGACTGATCCTCTGAAACGTAAGCCAGCCCCAATTAAATGTTTGCCTTTATAAAGAGTTGCCTTGGTAATGGTGTCTCTTCACAGCAATGAAACCCTAAGACAGTGGTTCTCATTACTGATCTACCAGTACTAAATATGGTTGAGCCTATTCCTCTTGTCCAACCAACCACTGCTGTGTTAGGAATTCACCCTTATCAGGTGCCTTTAACAGAAACTAGATTTTTAGCAGTCTTTCTCCCTTAAGCTAATAACATTCAAATCACCACCTGCAGGTGAAGCTAACACCAAAGACCTGGAAAGTTTTAGGGTTCTTTTTGAGGAAGCAACACGTACTGTGTATCTTTCTTTTCTTGTTACTATGATAAAACACCCTGACAAAAGCACCTTACAGAGGAAAACATTCAGTTTTGCTCTCAGCTCAAAGTGCAGACCACTATGGTGGGAAGGAAAGTCAGAAGAAGCTTGATTAAAGGGACTGCTCCACTGTCAGAAAAGATGGAGTCAGGTTTGCCTGTACTCAGCTCACTTTCTCTACTTACACAATCCAGAAGCCAAACCAGGAAAGGCACCACCCATGGTAAGAACTGCTTCCCACTTCAACAAAGTCTACCCAATCCCCCCAGGAGCCTCCTCCCATTCCCACCATCCTAGAGTCTACCAAGTTGACAAGTATCTATCATGCTATGTATGGTTAGAATTCCCTGAAGAAAAACACATTTTAAGAACGTTGACTCCTAGAAAATGTTAAGATGTTCATGACAGGAAAGAATTACTTTTGCTTAAGAGTACATGTTAAACATTACAACTTTAAATTACGGGTTTTGTTAGTCACAAAACAGACACCGTGATGACTTTAATTCTGGAGAAACTGAGGCTCAGAAAGGTTATTTACTAGTTCCTGGCCATGTTGCTGGTAAAGCGAAGAATGAAGATTCATATTCAGGTCATTTCCATTCATAATCTTGTTAGTTTCGCAGATAACTCTAATTTCTGTTTTCCCATCTGTAATTCATGCAGAGGCAGAGGGATGCCAAACAGTGTACAGGAGAGTGGTGTGGATACATCAGCTTTGAGAGGTGAAACAAGAACTGTTATTATCTGCAAAAAAATTTAAAAACAATTATAAGGCAATCTAAATAGATCCACTCTTTAGAATCTTGTGGTGAAGCATCAATACCAACCAATGTGTGCAGTAAGATAGTCCTTCCTCTTGACTAATCCCTATTTGTTGGTGTACCAACGCATGTAAAAAGTCCTCGAATTTTTTTTGCAGATTGTAGGCTGGGGATGTAGGTAACTTGTTTAGGAAACACAAAGACTTGTGTCTAATTCCATTCCTAGTCTCACTGTTACTGTCACTACCTACTACCACCAGAGGAGGAGGAGGAGGAGGAAGAAGAAGAAGAGGAAGGTGAGGAGGAAGAGGAAAGGAAGGAGGAGGAAGTGATGGTGGTGACGCTACTGGTGGTGAAGGAAGTTGTTATCACTTAGAACTTGTGACTGAAGTGCCATAAACAGTCTCAGAACAGGACAGAAAAAAGCCATTTAAAATAATATGCCTAAGATGCATATATTTTAACACAGTTTACAAGAAAACTCCAAGTTTTATTTGGAAACACATCTTTTTCTATTTTTGCATGAGAGTGAGATAGTTTCTCTCATCTGCTAGCAGCATAAAAGTCTCTAATACAAAGGCAGAAGCTCCTGGATAGCTCCTTAGGCAGTAGAGGTTCTCTTTGCAAGGTAGCTGTTGGTAAGAAAGAGGGAAGATGGTCCTAGTAATTTACACAGGGACAGGAATTAGAAGTCTAGGTGCATTTCCAGGAATGGAGAACTTGAAATCTTAGTATGTTTTATGTTATTGTCAAAATTGCATATTGAGTATATAAATCTGGTGTTGAACCTGTTGAAAATGTTTCACTTTTTTTTCTCTAGGGCACAAGATTTGTGTTTTCAAGAATAACCTTAGGCTCACTATGTAGCCCAGGCTGGACTTGAATCCAATCATCCTGCCTCTGCCTTCTGAATGCTAGGATTACAGACCTGCCAAGAAGGACACTTAACAATCTAAACTTAATTTTCAGCATTTCTCTATATGGCAAGTGTTAGCATTTCCTCTAGGCTCTGCCTAACAGTTACCTAGCAACAGCCAGGACAAGCCAGGAGCCATTCATATAAGGACTGTTCGGCTTCTCTCCCTCTCCCTATACACCCCCCCCCCCAAGTCTCTGTACATGTCCTGTCTCTGGCCAGTCTCTTTCTCTCTTCCTCTGTCTTTCTCTGTCCCCTTTCTTTTTATGGCTGGTACCTCCGGGGAATGTCTCAGCATAGGCCTGCTAAGGCACCCCTCCTGCCACAACCTACCATGTTTTATAAAACACAACAGCAAGTATGGAACATTATTGTTGTTCTTTGTTGGATGTAGCTTTGCTACCTCAACTAAGCTCTGGGAATGGGCTGTTCTACCAGCCCCCACCCAGCTTCCTTTGAATCCATGGATAAAAGACACAGACACAATTGTTCATTTTCAACTTGCCTTTTGGCACAACTGCTGGGCACTACCTATCCCTGCCTGGAAAAGCGTGCCCATCTGACTTTTGCTAAGTCAGATTCACCTGCTGAGGCAAGACACATACTGAGACAAGACTTTGGAGGACACGTGATGTTTGGAGGGAGTATAAAAAGGTCTCAAGGGACTGTGAGAGGCCTGGCTAAGCTTGTCTGTAGAGCTAACTGTGCAATGCTTGTTGGTCTCATGTCTTCGCTAATCTTCGCTTTGATGAGAGAGGCATGGCCAAGAATGTTTCCTGACATTCCTGTTGGCCTTGGTCCCTCCTGCTGACTTGTGCCGATTAGGCTGAGGCCTGGCTGTTCCTGCTAGGTCATGCCACCACTGTTGATTTGTGTTTGCTATCCTGACTCTACTGAACTGGACTGCTGGTCTATCCGTGAAGTGTTTGCAAGTGGATCGAGCTGCCACTGCTGACCTGTGAACTGAATTGCTGATTTCCTGACAATGCAGATTGGATTTGTTACAAAGAACCATTTCTAAGCAGGTTCACTTCCTCCATATCCTTTCTTTCCCACTATGTCTGGTGGGTGGTAGGCTAGAAGAGGGGTTAAAGAGTTTAATAACCATCATTAAAAATAGATTTTGAGAAAATTAAAGTACACTGAAGAAAAAGAAAATCTGAGTCGATGGGACAAGTTTGACAGGCTCTGAGCCTCACGGTTAATTTGAGGAGGAGGAGAGTTGTTGTACTTGTTAAAGCGCATAGGCAGTCCACCTATCTAGAAATGAGCTCAAGCTAGACTAAAGATTTCTGGTAGTTAGACTAAAGCTAGCATTTCTCCAAAGTGTGTGAAACTAGTTCCCATCTGCCAAAAGGAGTCTTTTCCCTCACCTCTTACAGAAGGGACAGACCAGCATATCAAAGCCCACACTGGCTTTCAGAATCCACCCTAGCATCAGGTCCCTTCCCTCCCCCAGATACCATCTTTCTTATAATCTGCATGATTTCCCTACCCTACTCCCTCTTTCCTGCTATCCTCCCCCTCCCTTCTCTATCTACCTCTTTCTTTCCTTTTGTTCTCATGGATGCTCTAGTGTTTTTCTCTGTCTCCACTGCTCTCTCCTACTGTCTAGCTTACCTAGCCCTGGCCATGGCCAGGCTCCTTCTCTTTCCTCTCTACTCTGGATATTTTCTTATGTACACTAAAAGCCTTCCCCGCTAACCATGGAGCATTGACGTCAGAGTTCACAAACACCCCCTCATGAACAACACTATGTTACCTTTGTGTTTGACAATTTTATTCAAGATTCTAAAAGAGAAATAACTGACTGGTAATCTAGATAGTTCCCCTATTGGTTCTTTACTAAAAGCAGTGGCTTTGATGATTGTGCAAAACTGTGAACCACTCATGATTCCTCTTTTTCATAATGAATAAGACACAGCGTTTTAGATATTTTTATTTCCTAAACATCTTTCAAATATGCTGCTTTTCCTTTCAGGCCTATTCAGACCCTAATACTCTTTACCTAGATGGCCTTTACACATTGCTAGCTAGTTTCCTTTTTTGCAGGTTATTTAAACAAAACATTATGAAATTTATTTAACATCTGCAATGCAAACTCTTTTGATTAAGTGCACAGAAAAGAAGTTTACTGAAAGATAGGGAAACCCGAGAATCACTGGGATGCTAAAGTACAGTGAGGCAACAAGCTTGGTCATTTTAATGCTTAAAGGTCTCTCTGGACCTGGCCAGTGAGAATAGTTGTATGCTACTGACCCACCAACACTAAATATGGTTGAGCCTATTCTGCTTGTCCAGCCAGCCACTGCTGCATTAGGAATTCAGCTGTAATGCCCAAAAAATAACCTGTAAGCTCTACCTACCCAGGGACCAGATAACTTCCTGGAATAGGAATTGTAGTTCATGGTAAATAACAAAGCCTCATGGAGGCCTATAGGTTTGTCCTTATTAGCATTAACACATAGCTGGAATCCATTCTCAGGTGGGAAACTGCAGGGAAGGTTCCTGACCAAAGTCCATCTCTTGGTCAGTATTTAATATTTAATAAAGCTTGCTTCAAATATAGTCCAAAATGGTAGAGCTGGTTTTTCTGGCAAACGTTAGGATTAACATAGCCTCATCAGGATTTCTAGCAATTGTGAAATTATTATGGACATTATGAAATTTACTTGCTAAGATCTCAAACTCCTCTACTAGCAAAGGTTTCTTAAAGACACGGCTGCATCCTACCTCTCCAGTTGCATCCCTAAAAATGTTTTCAAACTGCAACACCAAAGTTCTATAAACTTTGGAAGTTTAACCTGTAAAGTTCCCTTAGACATTCTTTGTAGTGCACACACTGCTAACTGAGCTGACTATTCCCAAACTCATTTCCCTTTCCAACATTCAAACAGCATTAAGTATGCTGTGCTGGGCATTCTGTTTTATAGTCTAAGAGGAACTATAGAAAGGAGTTGTTCTCTCATTTGACTCGCTAGCTTGGAAGCTATTCTTATGGCAGTGGCTATGACTATGACTTTTTGAAACTCCATCACTTAGCAAAATTTTTGATATCAATTTATATGATCAACATTTTAAAATTAAGAACCAGGTTCCATGTGGTATATCTACTGAGAGAGCCTAGATAAACTAAATACATACAACTAAAACAGAAGGCACAGGCTACACCTTAAAGAATTTTAGGGCTGTTGTTACTGTTTTAAGAAAAGAATGCTTAATTCCAGTTTTAGGATACAATGGGGACACACAACTGAGAAAAGTTGAAAGCAGGACAATTGAGAAGGACAGCAAGTGGGATTTTAATACTTAGAGATGCCCCAAATTGAAGGAGGAGTTTAGGATCCAACACTGACTATATACAATGAGTGTAATGGAAGACTAGAGAGTTGTCCCGCTGAGCATGTAACAAACTACTGGAAAAGCTTATGCAAGTCAGATGTACATGCTGGCTAAGGAGCTACTTCATTCAGAAGGAACTCCAGTATGGTGAAAGGCAGTAATTAGGAGAAGACTATTCCAATAATAATGCCAGTCCAGGGTAAGGTATGGAAAGAGAGCTTACTTATGCTGTGGGTGGCTACAGGACTTCACATGGCCCCTAGAGACCAGATGATTCTGTCAAAAGCCCCAGATGTCAGAAATGGAACTGCAGAGTGTGGTATTTGCTCTGCTGCACGTCAGTCTTGCCTTGATCTGGTATCTCTTTGCTATGCCTCTAGTGCTCCCTTTCGCAATGAGAGTGATATGTTGTGCAATGTACACTGTGGGCATGTCACTTTTAAAACAGGGCTCATGGAGATTGCCTGAGTCTCAAGACAGACTTTGGGCTTTTGAACAGAGTTGAAGTTGTTAGACCTTGCAGACTTTTGAAGTCATAATGAATGCATTTCAAAGTATCAGATGGCTGTATACCACCAGGGATCAGTGCTAGAATGCTCTGGTTTCAATGTGAAACATCCACCTTGGCTCCCTGTGTATGAACCCTGGGATCCTAACTGGTGGTGCTGTTTTGAAAGCTGTAGAACCTTCAGAAGATGGAATCTTGGTGAAAGAACTGGGCCATTCCAGGAAGGAATGAGACTTTATATCCTGGCCCCTCTTCTATGCTTTTTTTTTCTTGACTGTGGACACAATGTAACCAGCTGGATCATACTCTGGTTGCCATGCTTAATTCACCTAGAAAATCTGTGTCTCTTAAAACCGGGAGCCAGGCTAAACCTTTCTTCAATTTTCTGTTGTCAGGTATCCTGTCATTACTATATATGGAAAATCTCCTTAATATTTTGAAAACCCATCAAAGACATCAAAAGCAGTTCCATCACTCTTATCCACCGTGTGAGAGCCTCCTAGCAGTGTATGAACCTACCAACTTTCCCATATCATTGTCAACACTTGTTACATAGTGTTTTTTAAAACTATATCCCTACCATAAATGTGAAGGGGAGCTTGTCATGGTTTTGATCTGCATTTCCCTAATGATAATGTTGAGCACCTGCTAACATGATTCTTGTCCATTGTATGTCTTCTGTGAAATGCCTGTATAGATCCTTTGTTTATTAAGTACCAAAAATTTCTAGTACATTTTTGATATATTTCTTATCAGGTTTGTGATTTCCCCATACTTTATTTTCATTTATTCTGGGGGTTGTCTTTTCCATGTTTAACTAGTAGTATATGAAATAATAAGATGTTGTGTTTAGCTAAAATGAAGTTTGTCTATTTTTTCTTTTGACTCTTTTTCATTTATTATTGTTTAAAATACATTGGTTTAGCCAGGCAGTGGTTGTGCCCATCTTTAATCCCAGCACTTAGGAGGCAGAGGCAGGTGGATTTCTGAGTTCGAGGCCAGCCTGGTCTACAGAGTGAGTTCCAAGACAGCCAGGCTTACACAGAGAAACCCTGTCTCAAAAACCCAACCCAACCCCCCCCAAAAAACCAAAACAAACAAACAAACAAACAAACAAATAAAACCACTGGCTATTAACGGATATGATTCTTACTGATGAAGATTATTCTTATTTTTTCCTCAAGATTTTTTTGTTTGTTTTAGCTAATACATTCAAGACTAATTTTTATTCATCATTTTGAATGTAATATAGAATGGAAAGGACTTCTGGATTTTGTGTGTCTATTCAGGTGTCCCAACACCGCTGATTAAAAACTTTTCTCTCCCAAGAATTATCTTGTCTCCTATGTTGAAAATCAATTGACCATTGATGTAAGGTTGGTTTCTAGACTTTGAATCCCATTTCACTGTTATGTGCTTCCACCCTTATAACTGCAGACACCTCTTTGATCAACACAGGATATTTTGAAATGGAAAATTGTGACTCTTCCAACTTTTATTATTTTTATCAAGATGGTTTGTATTTTGAATCACTAGCCTTTAATGTGCACCTCAGGACCAACAAAACAAGTCTGGTAATATTTTAATGTGGATTGCTCTGAATTAACAAATCAATTTTGAAAAAAGTATCAGCTTTAATAATACAACATCTGATTCACTGACACTGAATTCCTATTTTCTTATGCTTTCTTTAATTTTTAAATAGCTTTGTAGCTTTTAGTATGCATGTTTTATATTTCTTTCATTAAATGTACTCATAAATGTGTTTTTACTAGAGTAAATAAAATTTTTATTACTTTATTTTTGGACTTTCCATTACCAATGAACTGAAAAACACTTAATTGTTACATATTGATTGTTAAACATTGCTCAACTCATTTATTCCTTTCAGTAGTCTTCTGAAGACTTTTCCATACACAGTATCAAGCCATCTGCATGGATTTATGTCTTCCTCTCCAATCTGGATCCCTTTTTCCTTTTCTAATTACACTGGCTAAAACTTCTAGCATGATACTAATTAGAAGCTGGAAGAGAAGGCATTTTGTGTTGTTCTGATCTTAGGGTTAAGATACTCACTCTTTCAACCATGATATCACATTAGTTGTTAAGTTTTTCCTAATGACTTTTATTAGGCTCGGGAAATTCTCTTCTATTACTAGTTTGCAGAATGGTTTTCATCTTGAAAGTATGCTAGATTTTGCCAATATTTTTGTGTGTCTATTAAGATGTCTATGGTATTTTTAGTTTTATGATATTCATATGGCATAGAATGCTGATTTTCAGATGTCAAACCATCTTAGATTCCTGGAATATATCTCTGGAATTCAGGAAGCAATCTCTTTCTTGCCATCCTCTTGAGACAGGGTCTTACTATTCAGCTTGGCTGGCCTTAAACTTATCCTAGTCCACCTTCCTCAGACTCCCGGGCACTGGGATCACAGGTGTGCACCATCATAACCTAGCTATAAATCCCACTTGATTAGATCCACAGCTCGCTTTACACATCATTGGATTTCTCCTGATCATAGTATTTTGTTGACAACTTACGTTTTTAACCAATTATATTTTCTTGTCCTTTAACAGCAAGTAAAGATAATGAATGCAAATACTGTTAGATAACCATTATGCAGGAGGTTTCACTCAGTGTTAAACTATATAACTTTGATACACATGTGTTGAGGATTAGTTCTGATGTCTTGAAATAAACTGTCTCCCACCAAATCTGGAATTTGCACGTCCAAACCTTGTCACCATGGATGGTCTTTATCCATCAATAAAGAGTCAATGGCCAATGGCTGTGCAGGTAGACTGAGGTGGGACCTTGGGATTTGTTCAGGCTAGGGACTGGAAGAGAGGAAGGGAGAGATCGCCATTACAGGGAAGGAGAAAGACCAGACCTAAAAGCCCACCAACATGTGAGAATCAGGGAAAGTGGCCACATGGTCTACTTCCCCAGCTGTGTTTAGGGTAGCAGAGATGAAATATAGATGTTATAGATGCTTTAAAGGATGTTACCTCAGGATTACCAGGGGGGAGTGTTTGCTAGCAGCAGGAAGGATTAGAACTGCCCAGCCTTTGAGCTAGTCAAGACATATTTAAAATTAACTGATGCATATGTGTGTGTGTGTGTGTGTGTGTGTGTGTGTGTGTGTGTTGTGTCATTCGTGAATCCATAAAGCTCTTTGGTGGGTATGTGCATGCGACCCATCGAAAGCACAGAGTAGTTAACCAAACTACCACTACATACATAATTTATATATTAATAAAGTATGTGTACCAGAGGAAAGCAAAGTGTAAAATATGTCATTTTAGCTAGTGAAACTTGTTAAAATAAGCTTTCAAATCCCTAGATGGACTTATTCTCTATCTTCATTCCATTTAGAATGTTTGGGGCAAATTTATATGCTAGATTGGCATATCTCATTTATTGTCTGTTTTTCTCAAGGTCTAGTTTCAGCACAGAGGCTTGTTATATACACATAAACACCATCACCACCACCATCATTCAAAGAGTAATTGAAAAAAAATTTAAGTATTTGGTAGATCTTCAACTGGGATTCAATTAAATCCCATCATTTTTTTCCTTCTCTGTCTCTTAGAGGAAGGCACATGTAAAGATCGTATCTCTTTCTCTCCATCCTCTGGTCTTGCAGATCTATGTAACCTTCAGCTAGAAAAGTTGCATATTTGTAGCCTATGGACCAAATCTGACTTGTGCATACATGTGATACAAAATCAGCTTAATTACATGTGGACATTTATAGGTTAGCAAGTGATAAACATCTA
>NW_021604613.1:11294721-11344289 GCF_004785775.1 Grammomys surdaster
AGCAAGTGATAAACATCTATGTATCTGATTTATCCAGATAAAGACTTGAAACGCTAGCATAGCATTACCTTCATCTCACTGCTGCTCCATAATGAAGAGTGAGCCACTTCCTCAATTGTGATAAATCCCTTAGATTTCAGTCTTTCATTTCCTGTTGCATGAGATACGCATAGTTTTACTACTAATTACGACAAATGGCTTCATTCTCTTACTGTTATCCTTTACAATGAAATTAAAATTAGTCTTTCTTGGAGTCCTTCTCAAAGTTTAAACTTTCCTCTATTATATTGAGGAGCATGATGTTCTGAGGACTCATTAGGAAACCTTCCTCGAACTGGGAAGAAGCCAGATGTGGCCTGTAGAGGTTTGCACACTACCAACAATAAAATGCCCACTGAAGATCACAAAGAACTAGAAAAGAGGAAAATTTACCCAACTAGGTAGAATAACTTTGTTCTTGTAAGAACTCTTATTGAGAGTGGAAGTCTGGTTCTGAGAGTGACTAAAAGACAAGAAAGTAGAGTCCATTTGTATGGATGATTGTAGGAAAATCAGAATTATCAGGATCAATTTTGTGGGACAAGATGAAGATGGTTATGGCAATGACAAGGAGACATAAGAAGCTCCAGAGTCTATGGCACGGCATATAAACAAGCATCCATACCTCTAATGCCGAACTGAGAGAGAGCTGCTGCTTTCCCAAGAAAATGTCTCCTGGAGGGTTGTAGAGCTCTTTGACTGGGGAGTTCTCCTTACTTCAAGCTTGTTTCTTTGCTCTTCAGCTCTTCTTTTGTATTTCTCAAAGGCTTCAATTATCTTAGAGCTACTAATAGTACTTTGAAATATTTAGCATTTGCTACAATTATTTTTCTTTCTAAACACAAGTACTTCCTGTTCCCTTCAGCATATGATTGTTTCATTAATCAGTCAACCTGAAAAAACAAAACCACAAGAATCAAAAACTACATTAGAAATATATGTCCATATTTGGAATTGTAGACTACTACCAGGCCTGGTGAAAGTTAAATGTGATTTGCAAACAAAAGTGAAGACCGGCTTCCTTGGTATGATTATGTATTGACCTCTACTTCTGAACTAGCTATTTTTATAAAGCAATCAGTCTACTTTGTAGTAGGAATTAAATAACTTATTCTTGGTTTCTATTTTAGTTACTTTTCTATTGCTATGATAAAACACAATAAACAAGGCAACTTATAAAAGAAAGTATTTAATTGGGAACTCATAGGTCCAGAGGGTTAGAGTCCATGACCATCACGGTGGGAAGCATGGCAGCAGACAGACATGGTGTTACAAGCATGGAGGAGTAGAGGGCAAACTTAGAATGGTGTGGGCTTTCAAAACCCCAAAACCACCCCCAGAGAAACACTTCCTCCAAGAATTCCACACATCATAACCCTTCTCAAACCCTTCCATCAACTGGGAACTAAGTATTCAAATATGAGTCTGTGGGGGCCATTCTCAATCAAAACACCTCAGTTAAATTAATTATGTCAGATAGAATCTAACAGTTTATATCAAAGTAGATTGATAAAGTATACCTCTATGAAGCCACTAAGAAAATGTACAAAGCAATTATATTTTCTTTGCTAACAAACACAAGAATTTTTAAATTAGAATAAGGCTTGGGCTATGACTTAGTTGGTAAGGTGCCTGCCTCTTTTCCCAAAGCATGGGTGCCTGAATTGGATCCCCAAAACTCACAAAACACAGAGAACCCAGTAGCCTACATCTGCAATCCAGGAGCTGGGAAGTTAGAAACAGGCAAACCACTGGGGCTTCTTGGCTAGCCCAGTCTAGCCTAATCCATGAGCTTCAGGTTCAGAAAGATGCTGTCAAACAATAAATCAATCAATAAAAAAATTTTAAAAGATGGAGAGTGAGGAATGTACTGCTGACACAAGAAACTGCTCTCACCTTAAGGTTGAGCCAAATGAGTTAGCTAACGTTTTACAGTACCGAAATAGAAAGTAGTATATAAATTAAAACTTTTCAAAGAAGATATCAGACAGAAAAATCTCTGCTATAAGGGCTCAGATGTTATCTTATAACATTTGTAGCTTTGAGCTGATGGAAGCTAAGTTAATACATTTCAAAGGTTTCATCTGATACTCACTAGGTTACTGGCTGTTCAGGTACACAGGTTGGCTAGCAAACGCTAGCTATTTATTAAAGGAGCTAAAGACAAGGTAAAAAATTTTTTTTCAAAACAGGGTTTCTCTGTGTAGTCCTGGCTGTCCTGGAACTCACTCTGTAGATCAGGCTGGCCTCGAACTCAGAAATCCGCCTGCCTCTGCCTCCCAAGTGCTGGGATTAAAGGCGTGTGCCACCACTGCCCGGCAACTCAAGGTAAATTTTAATCAGGCTTTGGACTTACATTATAATTTCTCCCCAATCACTGAAGTTCTCTACCAGCTAATCACTCCTGCAGAAACTTCATGTTTCGACTTCTTTCCAGGAATCTCCTTCACACCCAAAGCCACTTCAGGCCTTCAGCAGCATATAAATGCATTTGTGTGTCCTATATACACACACATATGTTAAAATAAGATTCACTGCTCCCATCTTTAGCATAAATTTGGACCAGTCCTATTTCTACACGATTATATGTAAGAAGTTTCCATGACTTTCCTATACTTTTCAACATGGTTTCAAAACCCTAAATAGTAAATATTATAAGCTGTAAACACCCCTAGAGTAAATATGTGAACAAGTAGGCCGTTCCTCCATCTTCCATAAGCCATGTGCCCAGCTCCCTCTACCAACTAGAAATGCACAAATTCCCTAACTAGGTAACTTCAGGACATAGAGGATTCTTTTCATTCAGAGCAAGTACAAGACTTCCAGAATCATTCTACTTTGTCTTAGACTAAATACGCCTCACCGTGAGGATGAACCTACCAACGCCTTTATACAGGAGCTGATCAAAGTCCAACCCTGAGCAGCAGGTACTGCGCATGGGCCCAAACTGCAGCCCGCTCTCCACCTCGAGCTCTCCGACTTCCGTTCGAACTTCCCGGCCGGGGCTGAGTCCACCAACCACAAACGTCCTTCCTCGGGCCGTGCCCTCCGCTCCCCACCCACTCCTGACGCACGCGGCGCGCTGACGTCACGGCGAGCGGGGCCGTTGGGCTGCTGAGGCCCCGACCTCGCCGGCCGGTGCGCGGCCCTGGCGGCTCGAGCCCATGAAGGGGTCTTGGCAGCTGCGGTCCCCGGCCCTGGTGCTGCTGCTCCTGCGGCCGTTGCTCGCTTCGGGAGACTCCGCGTCCCGCCCGCAGACCCGAGCCATGAACCCGGGCGGCGGCGCGCGGGGCTCTCCGGAGGACAACCACCGCCTGCAGCGCTCCACGGTGCCGGGCTCCGACCCGCAGCGCAGCAACGAACTGCTCCTGCTGACGGCCGGGGAGGGAGACTCCCCAGAGCAGCGGCACCACGTCCTCTACTTCCCCGGGGACGTGCAGGTAACGCGGACCAGGCCTCCCCGACACGCCCACGCGGGTTCACACACGAGGGAGGTGTGGGGGCGCCCCCGTTCCTGCCAGAGCCCCATCCGGGGAAGGGGCCTTGGAGGACCACGGTCTCTAGAGCGGCTATCAATCCAGGTGCCGCTGGGTGGAAGGCGAGGCACGACAGGACGTGCACGCAGGGCTCCAGCCTCATCTCAGAGGACTCTGTGTGCTGGGCACAGGACACTGTTTAGAAAACGCTGACTGACCAAATAAAATACATCCGTTGCTAAAATGTGACCTTTCCGGTAACCCTAAAACAAGACAGTGGAAGGAATATAATCGCCAAGAATGCTAGTGATACTGAGGCCCATTTGAATTCAGCACATCTGTGTGCTTCGTGTTACTGGTTTAATAGCTGCAGACATACATCTCTGCTGAAGCTGTCCTGGAAGCTGGGTTTTAATGTAAAACTGCATTGTACAATGGATACATTAGCCATGTGAGAGTATCTGAATAAGTTAATATGAAAAAGGCAGGACTCTGTCTCACTAGTTGTATTGCCAGGTGTTGAGTCACCATAGGTGACTTGCTTGTACTACGTCGGACAGCGCAGATATAGATGGCATATCCGTAGAAAATCAGTCATCCCAGAGAAGAGTTGTTAGCGCTAGGGTAGATATTTGAGTTAGAATATAGCTAGATGGTTTCCTCATTATAGGAAACTGTTAGTTATTGTCTTGAAATTGATGCTTTAAAATGATACACCTAAAAATCAGAGTGCTACTATTTTCTCTTGCTCTCAAATCAGTTGAGCTGACTAGTTGACTACTAATGGAAACTGGAAAAAACTCGAATTTAAATTCAAGAAAATGTACTCATTTTGGTGCCTTTATTCCCAGAATGAAAAACAAGTGTGTTGCTTCTGACATTAACTTCCCAAGACTTAGGACCAACTACTTCATGTCTTCCAGTGGTGGTAGTTGTGGCACCGGTGGTGATGGTGGCTGAGTACTTTTGGCTGTACAAGTGTGCCAAACAGAACATCCACCTGTCTTAAGTGGGACCTAAAGTGTTCTAGAAATAGTTTGAGGATCATCTTTCATTTCCTATCATCTCCTCCAGCATCCTTTGGGACAATGACAGAGTGGAATTTGTGCAGTGTGGAGTTTTATAGAGCATGAGGTCTTCTGGAAAAGAAGTAGAAGGAAGTACATCCCAAGGTTTAAAGGCCAGTTCACGTAGATTTACCACTCCATTCTGCACTTTTAAGCTATGAAGTCTGTGCAGATGTTAATTGAAGTACCTCAGATATAAAATAGGGATACTAGGTGAAAGGGCCTCAGTCAAGCTTAAATTCGGTCCCAGCCCTTTCTCACCTTCAAGTACCCTTGTGCTCCATTCTTGGATTTTTCTCTACTCTTTCCGTGATCTCTTTCCATCTTGCGGCTTTACATATTGCCTATGTACTGACGAGCCTTGGCGTTTATTTCGTCTAGATATTAGCAGATGCTTATGAACTCACCCATTGCATGCCCTTACTTCCTTTGGATATTTAGTAGCTGTCTAAAACTGAAAATCTATTGAAGCGGCCTTCATCATCCAAGTTAATGAAAATACCTATTTAGTTATTCAACTTAGCAATCTGAAGTTACCTGTAGATCTCTCATTAGATCTCTCATACTCCTCTCTAATCCAGCAGCAGACAGTGTCTCCACCCACTCTCTGTATCTAAAGTGATGGAGCAGTGGCTGACAGCCAAACCATCTGATGGCTTCCTGATCTCAGCAGTAACGGCCAGAGTCCTCTCAAGTGCTAGGAGTACAGATGCCCTCACAGCTTACTTTCCTAAAGGGTAAATGACAAGGACGTGTCTAGTTCTCTGGGTCTCCTTGCACTTTCTTAGGCAATTCCCTTCAGCTGAATTCTTGCTTGCTGCTTAGTTGGGCTGTGTAATTTATGCTCTGTAAAGATGTTCCTTCACTTGGTGCATTCTTGAGAGAAGCGTGGCTCTTACTCATTCTCCGCAGTCTGTTCAAAGGGTAGTCCATCTACTTCACATCCTTATTATGAATGCTTCTCAGCCCTTGCAAACATGAAGGTTTCTGAAAAGATTCTTTGGACTTAGTTCAGTACAATGTGGAATGAACCCTTAAATTTCTGTATCTGTGAGCATCTAAAAGGTTAAGCATTCCTTGGTCTCTGCAAGAGATTCTCTTGTTGCCTGCCTCACTGGACATGAGTAGAGACATAGTCTCCACGCCTTACCTCCTACAAGCATATTAAGTGCATTTTATCTCCAGGAAGATGAAAATTCCAAAGAAAACCCCTTTCAATAGGTTAATCATAGTTAATAGCCTGGTTTATTAACACAATCAGTTTGACTATGGGGGCATTTGGTCCTCATTTCAGGGCGTGGAAGTCTTTATCCATGGTTCTTGGGTCTGAGCTTTGATATAACAGTAATGACCCCAGTTTTCATTTTGAGGCTCAGTTCCTTAGTAGTCACATTTTCTTTCCTTTAGATCATATACCCTGGGGCTGATGGAGGGAGTGATGTTTAGACTTATAACACTTTATGTAAGGTACATTATAGACATAAAATCTGCTTCGCTTGCATCCATTAAATAATTAACAGAAGTAATTGTGTAGCTTCAGGACTTTGAGGTTGTCAATTATAAGCTTGCTTGCTTATTTATTTGTTTATTTCTAGGTGGTTCACTGTGTATAGCCCAGTCTGCTCTTGAATTCTGGATCCTCTTGGCTCAGCTTCCTAAGTGCTAAAGGCATGTGCTTCCATACCTAGCTTGCAAAAATGAATGAAGTAGGAGGCAGGTTTAAAAGCAGTTCAGTGTTTTTCTCAGCTCTATAATGAGTTCAAGGCTAGCCTAGGCTACATGAGACCTTGCTTCAAAGAAACACTTTTTTTTTTTTTAAAGCCAGCAAGATGGCTTAGTGGGTAACAGTGCTTGCTGCCACACTGGCCAACCTGAGTTCAGTTCCCAAGACCCACATGGTAGAAGGAAAGAACAACTCCTGAAGGTTGTCCTATGCCCTTCACACATGGTGGCACACACAGAAAATGTTTAAAACCAGAAGCAAAAAGAAATGGATAAACCCGTCCCTGATACAATTTTATGACAGTTTTTGTATGATAAACCTGGATGTGCAGAAGGTAATGGTAAAATCCATAAAAAGCCAATGTAAGGTCTTCCTGGAATATATTGAAAACATACATAGCAAGCTGCTGATAGACATGTATGACAAACTATTAATGAAACAGAACTGTTAAGGAGTGAACACTATAGTGAGAAAATTATGAAAGGATGCAAACATAATTAACAAAAGTAAAAAAGAAAATTGCCAGCAGACATAAAAATGTTTAACCTAATATCAAATATGCAAATGAAATTAAGAGCATTGCATAATTTTATCCTACCTGGATTTTTTGTTTAAATTAACCATTATCATTAGCTAAACAATGGCATCTTGTACATTTCTATTGTTGGTTCTCCTGTTACTGCCAGTGGTATTTTACTGATGTCTAAAGACTATGATGTAAATTTGTAGTGATATAGAGTCATACCTTTTAACCTATTTTTAAGGGAAAATTATACCTAAGCTATGGTTGCTTAATAGAGAAGGAAAGAATATTTTCTTAAAATTGTAATTACTTATGTGTGTGTGTAGTAGAAAACACTGAGCTGTTAGCCAATTAAATTTTAATTATTTCAAGTATTGGTGAACTTAAGACTTTATATCTTTGTAGATTTAATTTTTGTAGTAGTCTTTTTTTTCAATAGGAAAATGTACATATCACTTAATATCTAAACTACAAAAGGTTATAAATAAAAAAAGTCTCTTCTTACCTCCAGCCTTTCAGTACTCAGGGAGCTGAGACAGGTAAACTACAGCCTGGGCCATATAATAAGACCCTGTCTCAAGCAAAAACAAACATCGCCATTAATAAAAATATAGAAGGAAATTATATAAATAGTAGAACAAAAACAAAAATATATCATTACATTAAATTGAATGCATCTAGACAAATAAAATCTATGTTCAAAAAGACAAAAGGTATGGACAGACGAGCAAAAATAATAAACAGTAGTAAATAAAGGAACAAAAGTTTAAAGTCATACCAAGTTTTAATACTAAATTTGAGCTATCTAATTTGAGTCATTTAATTTGAGGTTCCCTAGGCCTGTGAAATTGAACAAATTAAAAAGAAAACCATAGAAGGCAATTTTGTAGTCTATTATCAACTTTAAATTATGACTATTTCAAACCTAGTTAGAGATACATACTAAGATTTTCTATGATGTTATTGCAACAAGTAAGTTGAAGTCAGGCATAGCAGTTGCCAACAGGATATACATGCCTATGATAGATTTTATTACAGATATGGAGGACAAGAGCTCACTGGGAAGTGTTTTTAAATTATGTCTTGATCAAAAGGTCTGTAATGAAGCAAACTTATGTTTTCAGTTGAATTAGGCAACTTTGTTACATATGTACTAAATAAAAATTATAAATTGTAAAACTAAAATTTACCTATTTTAAATTGTTTTATTCAGAAATTCTTAATACTTAGTATATTTATTACCCTAAAGAAGTTTAGGCTGAGAGTAACGTGTTCTTTCAAAATTTTATAACCAAAAAAATGATAACAGGTTTTTAGATTTTATTTCTAGTATATTAACTATAGGTCATCAAAACTTTCTCAGTAATAATGAGAAGCTGTTTTTTATAGGTAAATACACATTTAATGCTTATTTCATCTTTCTTTTCAGAATTACCATGAGATTATGACTCGTCATCCTGAGAATTATCAATGGCAAAAATGGAGTCTAGAAAATATTGCTACCATTTTAGCCCGCCGTTTTCCCAATAGTTATATTTGGGTAATAAAGTGCTCCCGAATGCATTTGCACAAATTCAGCTGCTATGACAATTTTGTGAAAAGCAACATGTTTGGTGCACCAGAACACACTCCGGACTTTGGAGCCTTTAAGCACTTGTATATGTTATTGGTTAATGCTTTTAACTTAACTCAGAACGGTTTGCAGTCCAAGAACAGGAGTGTTTGGAATAAGGATTATAAAGCATCTAACTGTGGGTCTCATTCTTCTGCTACTAGAAATGGTGGCCAGGAGGAAAACGAGAGGACCTGTGAGCTTGTTGATGAGCCTTCCATGAGTTTTGCTCCACTGTCATTGGATGGTGCATCGTTTACTTTGATTGGATTCAGTAAAGGCTGTGTTGTTTTGAATCAGTTGCTGTTTGAGTTGAAGGAAGCCAAGAAAGACAAGAACATAGATGCATTCATCAAAAGCATAAGAACAATGTACTGGCTGGATGGTGGGCATTCTGGAGGAAGCAATACATGGGTCACATATCCAGAAGTCTTGAAAGAATTTGCTCAAACAGGGATTACTGTTCACACTCATGTAACACCTTACCAAGTACATGATCCAATGAGATCCTGGATTGGAAAGGAGCACAAGAAATTTGTTCAGATACTCGGGGATTTGGGTATGCAAGTGACCAGCCAAGTTCATTTTGCAAAGGAAACTCCTTCCATAGAGAATCATTTCAGGGTTCATGAAGTATTCTGAGACTATTAATGTGCTTGCTTAATGTGAGAATAAATATTTTGAGTGTTACAAATGCAGATTATAGATGCAAGATTAACGATGCATCGTCAGTTTGTGGGCTAAGAAGATGCACATTCCAAAAATATGAGTGTCAAATACAATAGGATTTTTTTTGCTTGTAAATGTGGGCAGTTTTAAATTCTGATCGGATTAGAATTAGTTTGAAATCTAAAAGGGTAGTTTGTGCTAATTCTATGACCATTAAAATGAAAGCAACCATGTTAGTTCTTTTTTTAAAGGTAACAAAATTGGTGTTGGAAATAGCCGACTTTTCTGAGACCTATTTTAATCTAGCTTTGTTACTAATGGCGTTCAGCTGTTGACTAGAGACACTTCACTTCTCTTTGTCCAACACTCTGGGGACAACTGCACTCTGCATCTAGACCCCTGGGGTTTCTGAACCCCCTGGACTCATTCTCAGTGTTCCACCAAGTGTTTTGTTTTTTAAAGTCAAAATATATTTATTCCCTCATATCCAAGATCATAGAATTGAATAGTTGGTTTTTAAAACATATTACGTTGAGCACTGTAACTTAATTCTTAATTGTCGGTTTTTAATTATTTGTTAGTATGCTCTCAAAATGAGACAGATTTCACAGACCTAAATCAGCATTTCTTCAGAAGCATGGTTTTGTCTGCCAAGAGAAAATAGCTTTCTTTGGCCAAATGTAAAATTAAATTGATGAGATAAGAAAGGTTACAAAGGAAGGTTTGAAGACACAAATAATTTAAATTTTGGCCCAGAAACTGAATTTGCTTAACACTGCTACATAATTTAGGCACATTTTTCTTTACTAGAAAAATGCATTTTGAGAAACCTAGATCTACCGAATTTTAAACAGTATCGGAACATAGCTGTGTAGTTTTGAAAAGTGGTCAGGCACTTTATTTATAAATAATGCTGTGTAGGTCATGAAATAATTAAACAGGGAACTAAAACCTGCTGCTTTGGGATTGGCAAGAAACTGTACTAAAGAATGGCACCTCCCAGGCCCAGCGAGCTAGTCTATTTATCAAACAGTATGGAAAACGTTAAGTCTTTGATTTCTTCCAAAATTACATCTTATATTCCAAATATTCACTTATGATAAAGGATTCCTTCACACATGATGTTTAAAATCAAAAAAGAAAAAAAAAAGAACATGATTCCATCAACTACAGTTGAATATCTACATTTTCATAAGTAATTTTATATTGTCCCACTTTCTTTGAATATCCATTCTTTTGAGATCAACAGTTTCCACAGTAGAAACAACTCACCTGGTTTCTAACTTACTATGTATTTCCTTAATGTTAGCACTGTGATTGGATGGCTATCTTCAATTTGTTTAATAATCCTCCATGTGTCATTTAATGTAAAACTGCTGAACTACTGAACGGTCATACAGAGGGGAAAGGCATTAGTTTTCACAGGATTAACTGAAGAGGAAAGAGAAGGATTTTCCTTTAAGCACTCACTGTTGAGTTAGTTCTACACCTCTCTATTCATGTGAATGTTCAACTGTTACATGTTAAAGTGAATGTTGATCAGATGGACACTAGAACCGTCGTTACCTCTGCATAGTGTTAAGTAGTACAGATGCTTTGTAGCGGAAATGATTAAGTTGACCCTCACACAGGTATTTCTGTTTAATACTTCAAACAGGTCCTTTTCTTCATCTGTTTAAAATTGTATGTGTTAAATTTTTTATGGTAAACATGCATCCTACTTGATTGTGCCTTTGTAAAGAGTCACTGAGAGAAGTGGTCCTACAAATGTGAACATTGTTACCACTACAGCATGAATGTATAATTATATTAAAAATAATCCACAGAAATGTTATTTGGATGTGTTTATCTGTTCACTCAGATAATTTGAAAGGAAATGCTTCACCTTGCCATTTTGGGTGTCTGTCTTTACTTTCCTCTTTTTCCATGAACAACTTTTCATTGAGTACACACACCTCTTAATTATTCCATAACCAACTGCATTATACCCATTTCTTCTGTTGGGCTTCTAGAGGAAATCCTTAAAAAGCTTCTCCCTTTTCTTTGTCAATCATCTTAGCTGTCTATACTTCTTTATTTCCATAAAAGACCTTTGGAATATAGTGTGTTATTCTCATTTATGCAGTGTCCAAGTGCCCACATAGTATAAGGTGAATCTGAGCTACAAGGATTTAACATCAAGTTCCAGCATGTTCGTGGAGAACTACAACAGCCTAGAGCTTAGGAAGGAATGTCTGAAACAGTATTGTAACTCATTCAGAGGCTTTTGGTGAAACACACATTAAGGAGTAAGGAATAAGTGGTCTCCTATGTGATTCACATGCTTAAACTGTGTGGGCCTACCCATTCTGAGTCATCACCTGAGTGATGCAAACGACTCAGAAGTCGTTTTAGTGTCTCCTGCTACGTTTAAGACACCCACAATTTGTACCTTTCAAGCAAAGTTAACACCAGAGTGCCAGCCTGTGAGTTCCCCTGACCCATCTGTTTCCCAACACTGGAGGAAAGACTTACAATGGCACAGTCCCAAATTGTGTCATAACCTGCTTGCACCTCCCTGAACTGCCTCTCCTACCCCATAACTCCATAGATTTTTTTTGTAGGCATGAGCTATGCCTTGTTCTTTGCAAATGTTCATATAGCTGCTACAAAAGAATGAAAATTTAGCTTTGTTGACTGTCTCTTGGTATTTCATACATTCTGAAATTATGAATAAATACTCTTAATGTATTCATATGCTAAGACAAACAGTGTCATGGAAAGCTAATGTTTTGAACACAGAATGTACAAAGCTACAGATCTGTATGCCCTGTGATTACTCAGCCTCATCTCAGGCAATTGCTGTCACTGGGTTGGTTCTGTACCTAGCAGAGCTCATTCTATGTAAGCATTACATAGAGTATACATTGTACAAATGGCAGCACAGTTTTCATGTAATGAAATTAGACAAATTCTATGCCAACTCATAACTGCCTGACTCCTTGGTTTCGTATTTTGTCTCATATTTTGCCATCATCTTCCCATTGACTATTTAATTTGCATCCATGTCTGCATGTAGTAAGCAGCACATTATTTTGCTGGGAGAAAACTACTGTTAAGCCCTGAATCCGCTGAAAGAATGGGATATGACTAATATGGTCACTAGCACTGTAATCCCGGTTTCTGTAGCAGAACCTAATTCTGTTCTTACTTATCCAGAACCATCTGTGTAACCCAGGGTGATTAGATCATTCCTAAAATTGATTCAATAAAAAATTTTGAGTTCAGTGAGTTACATTAATGTATATTTTACTCATTTGGCCTTAAACTAAGATTAAAAAAAAAAAATGCGACCAGGAGGATTGTCTTAAAACTTGTCAAAGAATTCACTGCAGTGTTGCAGACCACTGAAAGAGGAGTTAGAAACTTTGAGAAAAAATACAGAGTAACTAGCACCACACATATGTGCTTTTCCTTAAGTGGCTTTTGTAGTGTATCAGTTATATTTTCAAGATTTGGTTCAGATTTTAACTTTTCTACATGACCTTTGCCTTTACTGCTGGGGTCTGATCCCAGTTAAGTAAGTGCTCTACTACTGTGTTCCCAGCCCTCTATGTAACTCTGGATTTATTCAAAGCTAACTAAATACTGTATGAACTAAGGACTTTCAACTTTTTCCTGAGAGAAAAATCATTAAATAAGTTCTGTGTTCAAGCTAAGAAGTAAAGATTTAAAATAATCTGGTAATTTAACCTTGTTTATCTCAGTAATTTCAGTTTATCTTCCAAAGATGCCTAGGAAAAGTCAAGAATTTTTTTATTTTTCCTTTCTTGTCTATTATCATTTCCTTTGAATCCCTGAAATGAACTAGTTCAACTCTAAGCAGTGAATGATTTACTACTACCTTCAAGAGTAACTACTTCCTCTACAATGTATTAAATTGATAGCCTTAGATTACTTTTGATGGACACACATTCAATAAGGTCAGTTGTTCTTCAGTGGCACTGAGTGAATTAGTTACAGAGAACACATGCACAGCTCACTGTCTTCAAAAATTACTTTAGTGGGATTTCTCATCTTAAAAAAAGTATTTGAAAAACTAGAACTACTACAGAAGTATTTGAAGGGAAAACATCAGGAAAGGCCGGCAGCAAATGAGCTTTCTTTGGGATAAATCCCAGAACTCAAGATCTATCACACTATCAAATCGACTTATTCTTAGATTCCTGATAATTCAAAGCAGCTTGTAAGTTTCCTTAAATATCTAAACATAATCATTCTGTTCTCTTAGTACACTTCTTGTACCTCAAGGAAGAGCAGCCCACTCCGAGGTGTAATTTTACAGCATGTGATAACAACAGACTCATTGATGGACGGGGGAAGACATTTCAAAGCATTAAGGCTAAGGGAATTCTGGAAAGCTGCTTCATGTAAGACCGTGCCTGTGGATTCCAGCCAGACTCCTCCACTGCATACAAATGAAGACACACAAGGCCCCAGCTGCTACTGGCAATCATCCCATGACCACGAGGGTAGCTAGACCTAGGATAATGCCAATCCTGTGGTTGAAAGACAGTAGGGTGGGGGATGGGGTGAACAAGGTTTTGGTAGTATCACTAAATCATTGAAAAAAAACAAAGAAGGCCACTCCATCAGTAGACTTTATGTAGTATAGTTTAATAGATTTTTTATTAACTCCAAATTTTACTTATTTACATCTTAGAGCTAAAGAACTCTCCTACTAAATATCCTCAGTTACCAAGGAGAAATCAGATATGCATCTCCTTTTACACTATAAATCTCAGACTTATGTTTCCTATTTTAAAAAGCATCTTTAAATTTTATATCTTGTTACAGTTTTCAAATACTTGAGCTGCTTTTCATTTATTTTTAAATTTTTATTCCATTTAGTTCCTTTTTTACTCAGTTCTTGCTGTAGGCTTTGTCTTGAATGCGTAAGACCATTTGGCGCGCATAGAAGTCCCTGTATTCCTCTGGTAATTCAGCCAGGGTTTTCAAAGCTCTGTCCAAGATCTGCACTGCTCTGGCTGCTGCTACAGGATCTTTGTTGCCATAGGTATCTGTTGTGTCATAGCATTCCGATGGAAGGTGCTTCCAGAAGACATTCACCCCCACTCCAAACTCTTCAGAAACTACATTATGGAACCATAAAGCTGCAGAAAGTTTAAAAAAAAAAAGTTAAAAATAAAACCTACAGTTAAAAAAAAAAAAAAAAAACAAATGTCAGTGAAATACCACGAGTTGCATAAAGCCAGTCTGTAGCAAGCTCCTGTCGCTTGCATGCTCTCTGCTTCCCAGTCACTCACTTATCTGCCAGCTAGCTCAGTGTCAGGAGCACAGCCCTTGAGGAATTGTCATTTTCCCATCTAGCTTGAGAGACATAATGAAGTTGTATTTGCTTTGGGATTCTCAGATTCAGGGCAGTCTTTTGTGTCACATGTCTGCACGTCCTGATTTACACAACCACATCAGAGCATGGGGCGTTTCGTACACAGAACATTTTAATTAGTTAAAAACTATGGCTGGTCCTTTGTGATGCGATACAGTACTTGGTCTCAAACACTTCCTGTTCCAGTGACAATCTGATTCCTAACATGGGCAACATGCACTGTTGCTTCATTTTTACATCTCTAAGGTTCTTAGGTCCATCCTCTATTTTTTTTCAGCTTCTTTACTATAAATTATGAAAAACTACAGCAAATCCTTTGCTGATAGTGGTGATAAAGAAGAAACTTGATCACATTATTGAGCTATTTTTTTCATTTGCACTAGAAAGTTTACTGTTTTCAACTAACATTTTCAAAATGGAAGTGCTAGAAGAATATTAAAGAACACCTCAATGAAACAGATGGAATGCTAATCATGCCAAGAAATGTTTTAGTCTTGTGAAAGGAGGGTTTAAACGGTAAAGGCATACCTCATGGAAAAACAATACTTTTATTTATAAAAGTAATCTTGCAACACTTTCGGTTTTAATTATAAGATCTTTCAGAATCTTCTTTCACTTGTCAATATAACAGAACAAGTTAACATCCTGATAATTAAATCTAAAAATGGGAATCTTGGTTTTATATTAAAATATATGCAAATATCTAACCTATAAAAACCAAATACAGAATGAGAAAACTTCATAGCTGTAATCATGTTCTAAAGATATGAAAACCAAGGTGTGGTTGCTGAAAAGAGTACAGTAGTCAGTCAGTGCACCACAGTCGTGCGTCAGCTGTATGGCAAGTGCTGCTCTTTGAGGAATATAAAACTTAGTGAGAACATGGCTCCTTATGCTCAAGGAATTACAATCTAACCAAGTATGTCACCTGATTTTTACTGTTTACGAATATTTCAAAAGTTAATTCTACCACTCAATAAAGGTATCAATAGTTCAGGACTACAAATGTATTAATTACAGAAAATAGAATTACGTAAGTGAAATTGGCCAATAAACCCCATTACTTTTGGTCTTTATAATCTTCAAGCATCCACTTAAGTATTAATTTACAAATATTAGCCATATAATCATAGTTACTAACAACATGGAAAATTTATAAGCATCTAAATTAATGTGTATTTATTGAACACAGAAACTATACAAAAAATTTTTTTCAGATGTTGATATTATAATATGTAATAAAACCTCATTATCTTTTAGAAATGGTAATTTTTTTTATCATTTCTAAAATGTCTATATACTTTAGAAATAAAATAATTTTTAAAAAAACAACCAGGTACAATCTTTTCTCAGATACAATGATATTCATGATTTTAGTAAAGTAACTCACTATACTACCTTAACAAGTTATGGATTGCTTTATGACAGGAATACATTTTGAGAAAACATCATGTAGTTGTGTGAATAACACAGATGGAATGACCTACTACATTCCTACACTAATGATACACCCTATTGCTAAGACAGTAAAAACGTGTATAAGCTTGCTGTTCTGAAGAACATAGGCAGCTGTGATATCTAGACCCAAATTAAAAAAATACATTAGTGTGGTTTAGAAACCTACCAGGAATGAACAGGACATCACCAGCTTCAAGGAAACACTCATACCTCCTTGCCTTAGGAAAGAGTGGGTATTTATCCAGGTCTGGACTGTCAATATTCAGCACTTCTGATTTAGAACCTGAAAGTTTCCAAGAGAGATCATGGTTGAACCAAGTCCACATTTTAGAAAGCAATCACAAATATAAACTTGAAACTTAGTTCTAGGAACCTAATTTTCAATGACCATTCTTTAAATATGACAACTGACATCCAGCATCTGATAATCTGAAAACGCTCTCTCTCTCGCTCTCGCTCTCGCTCTCGCTCTCGCTCTCTCTCTCTCTCTCTCTCTCTCTCTCTCTCTCTCTCTCTCTCTCTCTCTCTCTCTCTCTGTGTGTGTGTGTGTGTGTGTGTGTGTGTGTGTGTGTGTGTGTCTATAATTTGTTTGGCTGTTTAGTTTTTGAGACAGCTTCTCACATATCCCAGGCTGACCTTGAACTATATGTAGCTGAGCAAGGACTGGCCTTAAACTTCTGATCCTGTTTGTTTTTGTTTTTTTGTTGGTTTTTTTTTGTTTGTTTTTTTGTTTTGTTTTGTTTTTGACACAGGGTTTCTCTGTGTAGCCAGGACTACCCTGGAACTCACTCTATAGCCCAGCCTACTCAGAAATCCACTAGCCTCAGCCTCCTCAGTGCTGGGATTTAGGGAGTGTGCCACTACACCTGGCCTTGAAAACTCCTTCTTTATACTGCCTATCACTCACTATACACACAATGGAAAATACAGTACATTTAGGAAGAAGTATCCTACAACATGGTCTTCCTATATTATTTAAAAATAACTGAATAAATTCTAGAAACAAATTAAATCATACCTGATAAATATAAATATTGTGCATCCCGAGGATTGAACAGTGTAATTCGCTTCTTTCCTGTCACTTGTATTAAAAAGTTATCCATTACCTAAAGATCAATAAGGAGATGTGTAAGCAGTATCTAAAATTCAATTCAATGACATTCTAAATAGTTAACTTCAAACCCTATTCTTTTTTCTTCTGGGGGTAGGGTGCAGGTTGCACAGGATCTTACTGTGTTGCCCACACTGACCTTCTTATCCTCGGGCCTCAGCTCTGAGCAGCTGAGATCACATATCTGAGTTACTACATGCTACTTAAAGCCTATTCCTTTTGTGAGACTTGACTTACACAGAACTCTTACAGTTATAATTCAAACCAAACAATGAAAATTTTTTATTCCTATATAAGTGTCTTTAGAAGACATTCCTTCCCATGTAACGACATGGAAAGGACCAGCGAATTAGGAAAACAGGAAGTGGAAATACAGTGTTAAGTATACCTGAGACTGCCTTTGGTTAATGTTTATCTTGCTAAGTTGTTGAGGAATACCTTGGGTCAAATAGAAAGCACTAACACAGCTACTGTTAAACACTGCATACACATCACCCACAGCATGGTCATGAAAACTGTGATTATGAGACTATGTGTAGAGGACTACACAATCAGGCAAATTTCCATAGTATGTTTCTCAATGAATCACTGTTAACTTCCCCTGGGTATATAAGGTGCAGACTGTGCAAATGTTAAAAGGCAGAGGCACATGACTCAGTTGAAGAATTAAGGCATACACTGAGTGAGCGATCATCCGTGCATTGTTACTACTGACACAATCTTTTAGCACTAACCCTTCACTAGCAAACCTTAACTCTGTAATTATAACCTTTCTTCCTAACTTCTTCTTAAGAAAAGCATTATATTCTATTGTAATTCAATGTCAAATGAAATAGTTAAAATTTAAAGCATAGTCTATGAAGCTAAAAATGTATGAAGAACATCATTTTCTCACCAATCATTCCAATACAACTTTGAAAATACGATAAGATTTCATGTCTGTTTCATCTAATTATAGTTCCTATGTTGAAATCCCCTAGAAGTTTTAGGATGTACTAGAAAATCCATATACATGACATCACAGTTTGGCGTGTTGTCCACACACCTAGATTCCTGCCGGTTGGGAGGCAGAGAAAGAAAGGTCTAAAGTCAAGTCCACCCAGGGGTTCAAAACAAGAGTCCCATTTCAAAACACCAAAAGGCTCTGGAAAAGTACTGGTTACTGCATTGGATTCTTGTTTCTCTGGCTGCCAACACCAAACTGTACACAACACCATTTAAATTTTGCTTATTATGTTTACATGTATATTACAGCAAATAAAACCATAACAACACAGACTCAAGATCAAAGACTGCACATCCTGCTCATATACAAATCAATAAACAACCGATATTCTTAAAGGATATATCCTAAGACCTCCAGGTACCTCAAATTCTTATCCTTGCAAATCCTTCCCTATAAGCTCTACCATTCCCCTATATAATATGACTTGGACAGCCAGTCAATTGTTTCATTAAGACACTTTCTATCACACTGCTTTGCCCTTCTACATTTCCCCCTACTAACCCCAAAGACCCCTTTTCACAGGCCAAAACCATAACTCCCTTTCCCCTCTGGTTTGTTACGTCTGTGATGATATAAGAACCAGGCTTTGCTCTCAGCACATTACTCCTGCCCCTCTTACTCTCACAGCTCCGCTTTTCTGCCCATGACACTACACAGATCTACACACTAGTCGATAAAGCTCAGACCATGAACATTAGACCTGTAAAAGCAATAGACTTCTGAACCTTTACATTTCTTATTTTGTAACATACATCATAGTGAGTCCAGAGCCGCAATCCAGGTGAACTAATTCGAAAAACACTGGAAAAGAACTG
Source organism: Grammomys surdaster (assembly GCF_004785775.1). Lineage (NCBI taxonomy): Eukaryota > Metazoa > Chordata > Mammalia > Rodentia > Muridae > Grammomys > Grammomys surdaster. The sequence continues at coordinate 11,313,610 of NW_021604613.1, forward strand.
CTCCTCTCTGAAGAACATTGGAAATGTAATATCTCCTCCTAATGATGGAAACTGCTGTCTGATGTCTGCAACGTCCTGAATTGACAGACAGACATACAAAAGTACTTAGATTAGAATCTGGAAAGAATTCCATAATAAACAGAGGATTGAGGATCATGAAATCGTCCACATATCAAGTAGTAAGGACGAAGAAGCAGTCTTCATCCCATGCTTTAAAGGCCAACAATAGGAAAAGCACAGTAGCAACACCCAACCTTCCCAGTGAGGGAGTTCTTCCTACTTTCAGCAAGACTCATATATTTTTTTCTTAATAATTTGGCTCTGAATACACATAAAGGCTTATCTAATAAATCTTCAGTACTTTTAGGTAAGTATGTCATTAGTGGAACATTAGCAGTAGGGATTCTTATTGTGTGTAAATTAGATGATTCTAAGATTCTGTAGTTCTGAGTAAATAATCAACTTTTAAAGACTTCTCATTCAGGGGCACAGATCATCGAAAGAACCAGATGACAATGACATAGGTTATATGTCCAACAATAATATAAAATTTAGAGTGATAATGTGAAAATGCTCACTGACATTTTGAAGCAGTGAGTGACTACTTCAAATCCACAATTCTTACCTTCCTCGGGTCTTCTCCAAGTGACCGTAAGTAATATTTCTCATCCTTAAACATCCCAAAGAAAAATTCCATCAGCATTCATTAAAAAAAAAAATAAATAAGAAGGGAGTGAAACTTAAAATATGATTTGGTTAGATCATATAAAAAGTTCAATTACCTTACTCTTTCTACTGATGCACCCTGGTGGCCACAGAAAGAAATGTATGCTGCTCAAAACTGGATCGACAAAACAGTAAATAAAACAATTCTAAAGGCAGCATAAGCATGCCTGAAGCACCTGAGAAACATATACTTCCACTCACATGGTTTTAACATTTGGTAAATAAAATGAGTCCAACAATAAACTTGATACAATATAAAATGAGGTAAATAAAAACCTCACCCTTTAGCACATTAAAAAACAGGAGACTGCATTGTGCCAGACTGTGTTTATCCCCAATAATCTGCATTCTTGCACTAAGACCTTCTGAAGAGTCAGCTCATGCATGACTCAGAAATGATGCAAGTAGTTTCAAAAGTGATCATTTACACTTCTGACTGCCTGAGTAGCTAAATAAGAGAACGGATTATAAAACAGTCACTGTAGGGCTAAGTCCAAAGTTCCCAGCACCTGTGGCACCCTGGATTCTATTACTAGCACCACAAACAACAAAACCACCCCTGCTATGTACATTTCCTTGGAGACGGAGAACTGAGATCAAGCAGTCAAGTACAGGCACAATCCAATGGAAGAATTCTGCCTTCCAAGAAACCAATACAGAATGCTATAACATAAACTTCAAGGTATATCTCATTGAACTTTATAAATCTACAATTATAAATTAACAATTTAGTTATTTTCATATTTTAATGTCACAATGAAGTCATTCTTGAAATAAGCTTCAAAGTATGTTCTTCAAAATCTGAATTGTGATTTAGCATAAATGTATTGCTTAGGTCTCCATCAAGAAAGAGCTCTTGCTTATTTGAAAAGAATGCATTTAATCTGGGGCTGCTAGCAGTCAATTTCTTCATGTTCACCTCAGCATGTGACCCCAGGTTACACTGTCCACATATGGTAGACCCACACAATCAAAGAAGATGGTAAGAGGTCTAAAGCTGCCACCTATGCAGGACTCCTCTGATGAATAGTCTTTGCTCAGGGTTTCACAGGGAACTGGAAGACTGCCAGCTGTGTACAGTTGTGTCTGATGGCTCCCCACCAGACACCCCAAGTCCTCTCCAGCTTCCTCTTCCTTCCTCTCACAGGCATTACTATGCATCAGGCATTACTCCCTGATGTTCTGAGTCCAATCTCAGTGTCAATTTTCCTTCTGACTTAACTGAGAATCCATGTAAGTCTGTTTATGTACACTCCATAATTTTTAAACTTAACTTTTTAGTTTGTCTTTGATTCTTTTACAACAAATTTCATGGCTATTTAAATCTATGCCATTCATTAACTTTTGATGAGAAAACAAATCCTTAAAAGCAATGAATATCCACATGCAAAGAATGGCCACAGTACTGAGGAACAACTAACGAAGGCTGGTTTTAAGAGACATTCTAATCACGGCTAGGCTGGAAGTCCACCCCTTGTGTTTCTTCTCAAGATGGCTGTCTACCTTGTTTTCTGAGACAGCTCACCAATTTGGCTATGCTGGTAGGTCAGTAAGCTCCAGGATCCTCTTGTCTCTCAAGAGGATTTAGTCCCCAGCACTAAAATTATTATAAGTATGTGCCAGGATGCCCAGCATTTTTACATACGTGCTGGGGATCAAACCTATATCCTCATGCTTACTCTGCAAATACTTTACCAACTAAGGTATCACTCCAACTCTAACAGAATTTAAAACTGTACTTATATATAAGCATTAATTACTGCCCTAATCAAGATACTTAAATATATAATTACTCAGAACTACACTATAATATAAAATCCTGCTTTAATCTTGAACAAATATTACACAGATAAAAGAAACTACTTGTAACTATAAAATGTGGAAATTGTAATATAGGATATGAAAAGAAAATTTTCTATTAACATTTGAACTTTTCCAGAGGAAATAGGGTTAATGATTAATAGTTGATAAGTAGTTTCTGTGTCAGGCACACTGATAAGTATACATTATTTTATTTGCTTAGTCCTTTCAAAAACCTATGAAATAAACAGTTTTTAGTCTTCATGTAGAGATAAGTATATTTAAGAAAAAATAATTTGGCCAAGGTTTGAGAGCTAATAAATAGTAGAGCAACAGCTTGGAGAATAACCAACCAAAGTTTAAGAACGGCTATGCACTGGGAGGCAGAGGCAGGCAGATCTCTGAGTTCAAGGCCAGCCTGGTTTACAGAGTGAGTTTCAGAATAGTCAGAGAAACCCTGTCTCAAAACACAACAAATAAACAAAAACCACAAAGAACGGCTATCTGGAACTAGAACTCTGAGACATCATTATTTTTGATCATTTGTAGAAAACGACCTACTGGTCCTTTACAAAGAAGTCCATTGAGGGATGGCTCATAGATAAAGTGCTTGCTGTGTAAACAGAAGGCTGGTTCAATAACCAGCACCAATGTAAAAACAGCCTTATGTGGCAGTGTGTACTTATAATTCTGGTACTGGGGACAAAGACAAGAGATTCACCGGAGCCTACTGATTAGCTAACCTTCCAGATTCCAAAAGGCTTTTCCTCATAAAAAATAAGGAAGAGAGTGACTGAGGATGACACTTGATGCCAACCTCTGACCCCCACACACGCATACACATATAAAACCCATTTTCTATATGGCTTTGGGGATTTCTTAAAAAAAATTACCTTTGAAATGAAGAATTCTTTATGTGTTTCTTCAGCTGCTCTCTGGACCAACTTGTTAAAAGGTAAAGTTCTGAAATAAACATAACAGAATCCTTAGATGTAAAAATAACACACCAACTAGTAATTCATTCACTATGCATGCAGACTTGGTATAGTTGAGTGTCACATGCTTTGAAAAATGCAGTTTTTAGTATAATCCATGTGGATGGAATCCTGAATATTCAAAACTCATTTAGCAGTATATAAATTTGACCTGTTACCTGAATTTTTAGCCTTAAAGATTTTAAATATATGGTGCAGGTGGATCTTCAAAGGTCACTGTCCTTCTGTTCAAGTTACTGAGAGAGATGCTTCCACAGTGTCAGGTTACTTTGAAATTACACAAACTAGAGCTGCAGAGAAGGCTCAGTGTTAAGAGCACTGCTGCTCTAGAGGACCATGTGCGTTCAGTTCCCAGCTCCCACATGCATGGCTCACAACCGTCCGTAACTCCCATTTCAGAGGACCCAATGCTCTCTTCTGGCCTTGGGCACCAGACATACATGCAGTGTACTTACTGCAATGTACATACATACATGCAAGCAACTCATCCACATAAAATCTAAGTTTAAAATTAAAACAACACAGACTTTGGGGCTCTGATTGGCCCATGTCTTTAAGTGTAATGGGCAAACAAATCTTGTAAATAGGACAATCTACTAGTCTCACACGAGTAACGAGATTACTAGGGAAGACATTCCTGCCCCTCACTCCTGCTCTACCTGCCATGTTACAGCTTCTAGAGAAAATGGTTAGATATTTAAGAAACAATATTTGTTTCCAGTATATCATACTTTTCAAGTCAGAGGGTTATTTTTGCTCCAGTTGTCCTAGAACTTCCCAGAACTAAAAGCACTTTCCAGATGTAGTTTAGCAGCAGAAGTCTTCCTAGCTATCACTAGACTCTGGCTTCTAACCCTATTACCAATCAATCAATTGATTAATTTTTAAAAAATTGCAAAACCATTTCTCAATCATGAAGATAGTACTACATCAATAACAAGACAAAGAAGTCCTCAAAAGTTCGCCCTCCAATCAATCCCCACTGAAAACCTGTCAGCCTCATGACCAAGTACGCGTAATGGGAGTATAGGTGGAAGAGCTACTGTAGTGGTTTGTAAATGCTCGGCCCAGGGAGTAGCGTTATTAGGAGGTGTGGCCTTGTTGGAGGAAGTGTCACTGTGGAGGTGGGCTTAGAAACCCTCCTGCTAGCTACGTGGGAGCCAGTTTTCTCCTGTTTTGCCTTCTGAACAAGATGTAGAACTCTCAGCTCCTCCAGCGTCATGCCTGCCTGGATGATAATGAACTGAATGTATAAGCCAGCCCCAATTAAATGTTGTCCTTTATAGAGGTTGTCTTGGTCATGGGTGTCTCTTTACAGCGATGGAAACCCTAAGACAGTTATAAACTATATCATCTATGAAATGATGACTTGGGCTAACTAACTTTTTCCTAGTATTGTTGTTTTCCTAGAAACATACTAGAAAAAGATGAAGGTTTGATGTCAACTATGATACCAAACAATGCTGTTTACAGGAATGTGGTTTTCCTGTGTACAGTGTGTGAAAATGCCCTTAAAGAGATCCATGAGCTGCTGTGGCCTATTTCAAGACCCTGGCTTTGGGAACACTTACCTAAGCTGGGGCATGTTTCAGTGCCACCTCCATAGTCTTGCTCTGTTAAGACCAAGATAGCACTGCTTGGCCCAAAATGACTTGGATCTACAGAATTCACTGATAACATTCTGCTAACATGCTGCTTCCAGCCTTTTGTTCTTCTAAAAACCTAAGTGACTTTTCTGTCACATTGTAAAGTGTGGGTCCTGTGAGTGTTAATATCAATCTAAACTGAAGCTATTGCTGGGAGTGGGGTAGAGTGAGTACTGCAGAAAGACAGGGCTCTGATATTTCCTGAGACCAATGCAGGGCCATCTCCTACTACAAAGCACTTACTTGGCACTCTGCTTTTCAATGCTTCCTACCAAAAGCCTCACTATACGCGCACACACACCTATCATCCCTGCCAAAGCCTCTTTTAAGATCTGGGGAGGTTAATATGGCACCTGTGTAATTGGGGTAATTGCTTACCCCTAGTAGGCACTCCCTTACTAGGGAGAACAGAGGAATGCTTGTAACTTTTCCACAAAAGCTAGGCTGACAAGTGACCCTGCATCCCGAGAAGTACAACCTTATTCTGTCCACAACCTTATCCCTACCAGCTGTTAGGAAGTTCCTCAGCCTTAGGCTCTCTGTGCCCCATAAGGCTCTAAGCAGAAGGTCTTCTATTACAGTGTCTTCTCTTAGGACCAGTACTTACAACAGTAAGTGAGATTATCAAAAAAGGATTCCATGGTTTCTACGACAGGCAAATTTGAATACACAGCCTAGTTTTTTTTATCATTTTAAACTATATGATCTTAGACAAATCATTTAATTTTAATTAAAAAAATTATTACATGTTTATTTGTGTGTAAGGAAGAGGATGTGGATGGGTACATTCACACCATGGCCCGCACGTGTGTGTGTGTGTGTTTGTGTTCTTCTACCATGTGTCCGGGACATCAAACTTAGGTCATCAAAGCTGCAACACGCACTTTATTCTCTGAGCCAAGTTACTTTTTTTAAACCTTCATTTTTCTCATCTGTAAAATCATCATAAGCAATATTTGTACTTATCATCTTATATTTTAAACAGAAAAAAACAACACACCTACTTTTTTCCTTGCACTAAAATAATTGTTCATGTTCTTAGTAGCTCTAGTGAAGGCTGTGAAGAAGCTGGAATAGAAACTATTTCATTATGTATATGTTTGAAAAGCAAGTTTTGAAAAGTTTAAGATATAAGAAAACATCAAACCCATTCAGGATAAAGTTTCAATACCCACTTGTTACCACATTAGACTATGGAAAATAAGTAATATTAACCACAGGCTGAAGAACACTCATCACTCCAGTACTTTCTTCCACTTTCTTGATTAAATTAAAAGTGCCAAGTTCTTACCCTTGGAAAAACTTATGGCAATTAAATTCAATCTGTGGCCTGTGAAGTATCCCAGAGCTACAGTGGTGCCTACTCACTCCGATACTGAGAAGTGCTGCGGCAACTACCACACAGGCTTGGAAAGTGGAACGGCCTGAACAGAAACCATTCAGCTCATCTCTAACCTGAAATCCTCTGTGAATAACAGGGTCTTTTCAAGAGATTTCATTTACTGGGAACTGCACATGCTAAGAATGTGAACACTGATTTTTAACCTAACATTTTTAATGAACTGCGTGGGAATAAATAGTGCATTGCATCTACAAGGTGACCTTAAGGCTTTCAAGCTTAGATGTTCAGCAGCTGATTTACCCACCAAAGATGACAAAGTATCAAACAAGCATGAAAGATGTTATCAGCACGCAAGGTCATTTCATCAGGAGAAGATTCAGCATGGGTTTTAAATGCTACTAAACTAAAGAAAGTGCACACCAAATACAGGCAGCCCTCTGCTTTTTGAGACGAAGAAAAAAAATAAGGGGCTTTAAGAAAACTCCCTGTGCTGGGTAACGGCAGCAGACATGGGTCAGTAAAGACTGAACGAACACAGAACACAACTTCAGAGGCAACCTAACTCCAAGAATAGAATTCCCTGTTCCCTGACTCCACAGAACACAGGGTGCACCCTATATTTAAAAAATAAACCTGTGGAAAATGTCTCTGTACAATTATGTAAACTCAGAATTCTTGTCTTTTAAGCCACTCATTAAAAAGGAGTAAGCTATTCCATGATTACATAAACTAGACTACAGATGAAATGCAGTGTGGTCTTTATATAATGATGTAAACTATTTTTAAAGATTTGAAAAGTTATTTGTAACCTCAGAAGAAAATACCTATAGACAAAGTTCTTACTAATGAAGTCCATCTGTGCGACGGGGGCAACATGAATCTTCACTTCTCTCGCCCCTCCAGTTTGACTCAGGTAATCCACTGTCCATTTGCTTGTACAAGAGCCTAAGTCAAGTCCTTCCAACACAAGAGGCTTTCTCTGGAATGAAGGGGAAAAACACAGCAACTGTAAAAACCAGCACTCCATCAAATGCTTCCTTAGTATCCGAGTGTGGCTTTCATCTCAGCCTAAGATGTCCAACTTAAAGTATCTAATAGTTTGTGCTATTACTAAACCTACATCAGACACCTAGAACAAACTTAAGAACTGGAAAACAAAACCACCTTATCAACAGATAAATTCAAATATGAAGGTATTTTTACATTATTTATGGCAAAAAATATAAATTTTACCTTATTTTTATAACTTTTAATTTTGATATCATTTTAAGTTTCTAAGAAATGCAAGAACGTAAGTATTTGCCTCTCTACTGGATTCACCAGCTTTCCAATATGCACTCCATTTATGATATCACTTGCTCCCAAACTCAGTGTATAAAGATAGACATGTTATTAACCCGAATTTTTCTGGACCATTTCAAAGTTAAATTGTTAACATCATGTCCTCTCACCTCCAAACTTAAGTATATCTTCTGAAAACAAAGCTATTCTCTTACGGAGCAATTATCAAAGTTGCATTTCACACTGACATATTATATAACGTACCATGTGCATCTGAATTTCACTAATTATCCCAATAATTTTCTTTCAAGTTCTTTCCCTGACCCAGAATTCAGGCTGAGATGCCACATCAGATTTAGTGAGCACAGCTCTTTCCATCTGGAACGGCTCATCAGCTTTCTTTGTCTTCTATGACCTTAATATATTTGAACACACAGGCCAATTATTTTGTTGAATGCCCTTGGATTAGGGTTTATCTCATTTCTTCATGAATAGATTTGAGTAAGGACTGTTCCACAGAAGGAATGGTGTAGAACTCCCAGGGCATATCAGGTGCCACTCAGTCTCTTTGCCACCAGCTTTACTGGCATAATTTTAATGCTCAAATTATTGGAGATTTGACCAGAAGGCTGTTTTGTTTGTTTGTTTGTGACTTTATTTATTTTTATTTATTTATTTATTTATTTATTTTTGGTTTTTCGAGACAGGGTTTCTCTGTGTAGTCCTGGCTGTCCTGGAACTCACTCTGTAGACCAGGCTGGCCTCGAACTCAGAAATCCGCCTGCCTCTGCCTCCCAAGTGCTGGGATTAAAGGCATGCGCCACCACTGCCCAGCAAATATTCTTGTCATTTTCCCTTTTTTTTTTTTTTTTTAGATTTATGTATATGTTGCTGTCTTCAGACACACCAGAAGAGGGCACCAAATCCCATTACAGATGGTTGTGAGCCACCATGTGGTTGCTGGGATTTGAACTCAGGACCTCTGGAAGAGCAGTCAGTGCTCTTAACCACTGAGCAATCTCTGCAGCCCCCTTTTTGTGACTTTTAAAACTAAATATTTCCTTACTTTATAGCAAAATACAATGATCCAGTTATCTTTTGTATTTTCCCAGTCCAGCCTTGCAATCTATCATTTAGGAAAACTCTAGTTTCTTTTCCCTGGGAACTTTCCTTTTGACATTTTAATGTATGTGTATAATGTGTTTTTATTATATTCATCTACCTTACAGGAGCTATTTTAGTGCTATATCATAACTTCTGCCTTCTCAGTATTAAAAGCAAAAGACATGTAAGGGTATATGCAAAATCTAGATATGCGATTACATACTTATCTCTAACCATATATGTACTATATGTACATATACATAAATGGAATGCATTATGAATAATACATATGCCAAGGTTAAAGCTAGTCTTTATTGTTTGTATCTTTGCAAATTTTTTGTCCAACAGTAAAAAACTTATTTTCCACCATCAATATTTAATCATCTGCAGAATTCTAGAATTTCCAGAAAACACTCTCAGAACTGCTAGACCACCAGACTATAAAACACAAGTCTACCTAGAACTGGTTTTGGTCCTTTTCACCTTTAGACTGAAGACACATAATTAAAGTATTGTTTTAAATGTAACTTAGGTAACTTTTCCACTCTCCACAACTCCAGATAGGCTTTCTTGTTCTTTATTTTTTTACTTTAATTAGGATTGTTTAAAAATCATTTCTCACTTCTGTTGAATTCTGCTTGTTTTGTTTGAGACAGTCTCACTATATAGTTCTGGCTAGCCTAGAACTCACTATGTAGACCAGGTTGGCCACAAAATCCAGAAATCCAACTGCCTCTTCCTGACCCCCTCTTTGTTTTTCTTGTATTACTTTAAATTGTAAAATATCAATCTCATTTCCCTAAGGCCATAATCTTACCATATTCTTCCAGCTCATACCCACTCATCCTCAAAACTACATTTTCTTTTTACAAGTTTAGAACATATACTTTGAAATTTATTGCTAACAGTTACCATTCTGTTTTATAGCTTATATATCAAAGAATGAGCAATTTGTCTAATTACACTCCCATGTACAGTTTACTTCTAATAATTACTAGTATAACAGAGTCCTGTAGATATTGTCATACATTTCAAGAAACATCTGTAAAGTAAATTCTTAAATATGAAATTGCTGTAAACCCACTGGGACTCGTGCACACATGCACACATATGTGCGGACACACACACACATGCACAGAAGTAGGAGAGAGGTTTGTTGACAAGGGCTGCAACAGGAGAGGGCAGGGATGAGAGTGAGTGATGGGAGTGTTAAATGAGCAAAATTCATTATTTTCATGTATGAAACTGTCAATGAATTAAAGATCGCTGGGTTATAAAGTAAACATGTAGTTTGCAAGCTGTACCAAGAGTTAAATCACTTGGTATAAACCAGTTGGTTGCTATTTCAATACACCCTCACCAAGGGCAAATTATCAAAGCTTCTTAACCTTGGGCAATATATGTGGTTAAGAATTAGTATCTCAGTGCAGGAGTGAATGATGTGACTACTGATGAAAAAACGGCTGTGTTTTCCTATTGATTTGTTTTGTTCTATTTCCAACAGACTTACTGCAACTGAGGTGAGGCAGAAAGGGAAAATTAAGGATCTGGGATGGAAAGGTCCTCGCCCTGCAGTCTGAAGTCTCTCACCAGCTGAGAGGTAAGAATTCAGCATAACTAGTCAGGATGTAACTGTGCACGCCTTTAATCCCAGCATTCTGGAGGCAGAGGAAGGCGGATCTCTGAGTTTGAGACCAGCCTGATCTACAGAGTTCCAGGATAAGTAGGGCTACACAGAGAAACCTGGTCTCAAAAAATAAAAATAATAATTCCAGCACAATTAAAAAAAAACTTTGCTGGGAAGTTGCCTACATGGAAATAATATTTCTTTTTATAAATAAGAATATTATAATAGCAACAAATCATGTCTAAGGCCAAAGTGTATGTGACCGGGTATGGCTTATCCCCTTTCCTGTAAGCCAGTCATTTATTCTAGGATTCTCATGAGCAAGACTAAAACTCCACTAAAAGTAAAAGGCTTGTCTTTTTAAATTTTATATTTTTGGTTTTGTTTCTTGTTTGTTTGTTTTTGAGACAAGATTTCTCTGTGAAGCCCTGGCTGTCCTGGGACTTGCTCTGTAGACAAGGTTGGTCTGGAACCCAGAGATCTGCTTGCCTCTGCCTCCTGAATGTTGGGATTAAAAACATGTGCCACCACCACCCTGCAAAAAGACAGGTCTTAACCTCCTGTGCAACGTTAGTGAACCATGGTTTTACCTGATCAAACTACAATATTAGCCCAAAGCATCTCTCTATTGAAGCACGAACCTAAAACCTCTTAATAAATTTAAACTCCACTTTATATTGACTCGATTAGAAATTCTTCTAGGGTTGTCAGGAATCCTGTCTTCTCAAAGGAACACTTCAGGCCACTCCAGTAGCATAGTGTGTAGCTATATCTACAGATCCCACCCTACTACCACTAATATGCTTAGAGACTTTCCCCTTCGGATATTCGCCAGAATCCTTACTTTGTTATTCTGAAGCTTGGGTTTTCTTGAAAAGTCATGGAAGCAAACTTAATTTCTTTTTAAAAAATCTAACTACTTTCTGCTACTTTTTTCCTTTAAAAAACTAAAGGACTCGTCCAAATTCCCTTATGTTAAGCCTTATTTATGATCCAGGTTAAGCCAAAGAACGACCTGTACCAGAGGAAATGTACGGGAAGAATCCCATTGATTTCCCTGTTGTAATGCTTCGTTAAACTGAAATACTGAGCTCCAAAAATCTAGTATCTCGAAATAGTCAGGAGCTGTTAGGACCAAGAGAAGGGCGAGGGACCCTGTGAGGCCAGAAAAGCCACGCGTCTAATTCTAAGTCTCCCGCCAAGGCCGACCTTTCAGTGAGCTTTGGTTAAATGCTTCATGCCACGCAACTTTCTCGGGTCCTCCTGCTCCAGGATGTGGTTTTCTCCAGGGCTTTTATTTCCCGAGCAGGTTTACAGGTTCTTTCTGCTCTCTCCCCTGGCAGCAAGCCGCCGTCTCTTCCCCCCGAAAATCTCTGGGTTGCAGGAGAGCAGATGGGCAGCCAGAAGGGTGTCTCCCCTGTCTTCCCGCGGCGGGCCTCCTCACCTGTGGGTAAAGATGCTCCATGAACTGCTCCCGCGAGACGCCCCGAAGCCGGGGCACCGGAAGACGCTGCTCAGCCATTGTGGCTCGGACTAGTTTTCACAGGCCTGGGAATTTGGACGAGTTCGTCCACGTGTGATTTCCCCCGGAAATCATCACCCCGGAAGAAAAGGTCCGCGAAGGTGACTAACTCCAGAAGAAAGCTGTTCGAAGCGTGCGGCTGAGAGCCCTAGGGCCTCGGCCTGGGCAGTGCTTACACAGCTGAGATGGGAGGACTCACCAAAGGTGGCAGCAGCTAGGCGGACTTCGTTCCACTTCTCCAACACTGGCGAGCTGGTTTCCCTCCGGCCAGCTTTCGGTACTGCACAGGCATGCAGAGGTGAAAGGTTACAAACATGGCGCTGGCCGCCCGTCTCCTACCTCTGCCTCTGCTTTCTCGGCCGATGCCAGGCCGAGCCACTCGACTCCGGACTCTCGGTACCACCGAGGTGAGGCTGACGCTGACTGAATTTTGCTGCCTGTGCCGCCGTCGCCTGGGCTCAAGCGCGGCTCCGATCCCTCGCAGCACTTGGCCCTGGGCAAGACCAGCGTTGCGTCCCTGGGGCCCCCGAAGGCCCCTTCTCGGCCTGGCGGAACATCCTTCAGCCCTTGCTTCTTTACCCGCTAGTCCCAGCCGCAGCTACAGCACCGAGGAGCAGCCGCAGCAACGTCAGAGAACCAGAATGATCATTCTGGGATTTTCCAATCCTATCAACTGGGTCCGGACTCGAATTTACGCCTTCCTTATCTGGGCCTATTTCGACAAAGAGTTCAGCATCGCTGAGTTCTCTGAAGGGGCGAAGCAGGTTTGTTAGCTTCCCTAACTGACCTCTCTGCCTCGTGCATTCAGCGCTTACGTACTCAAGTGTTTAGCCGTGAAATTTCTTCATTGCGACCCATGTTATCCAACGATGGTAGTGACCTACACATTGACTCTTTTAGCCATTTCTTGATTTTAATAAGCTTCTAAGTGTGTTTGCATGGTCGTCAAGGAGGAGGGGTTTAAGAAACTAGGGTGAAGGTCTAAGTTCAAAGCCTGTTTGTTCCTCCCACTTTAAAACTAGTTAATCCTTTTTCTGGGTATGATTTTTCCAGAATTAGGAAATTAGAGAAGACAGTGCCTGGCACACATAGTAGGCACTTCATAAGTATTTGTTAAATAAATTGAATAGATGAAGTTATGGTGAGGAATAAGATGATGTGGCCAAAGTAATATCATTTCAGGTACAAAGGCAGACCTTCCTACCACTTGTTTGACAGAGCTGTATTGCCTTCCTCATTCTCTACCTGTATATTCCGTCAAGGATAAGAGTTTGCTGAAGCTACTGGTCTGCTAAGTGTCCAGCACACTGATGATTCCTACCTCTGACTTTGCCTATCATGTCCTTTCTGAAGGGCAAGTGATGTTGCCTTACAATGGTCACTTTAAGTCCGGAGATCATTTACAGAGTTTGTGTGTACATGCCTTTCTTTCTAGAATGGAAGGTTATTTTAATTTTCCTTTCAGTTTTCTTAGTTTGTCAGCCCTTAGCATTTCAGAACTGTTGATTAATACAAAGATAGAAGTCGTAGTTTAATCCCCAGTTCATACAGGAATAGACTATCAGCATAATAATTTAACAATATTGACTATATGTTGGTATTTATAATTTTATTCCTGACTTATTCAGATTTCTCCCAGTTCCTAGCCATTTATACTCAACTCATGTAGTTGTAAATGAGTTGTCAACTTTGTGTACTCTGGGCCAGTATTAAGTCCTGTTTCCTTACATCAACTCTTGGCTAATATATGTCTTTACAAAAATAAAAGCAAGCAAACTTGAGTGATAACGCCTACCTCAGTATCATGATGAAAGGGTGAATTTGCCAGTCTGTGTTCTCTGTGTCAGTTGTCCATAGAGAGGTAAATTGGTGTGATCTCTGCAGTCCCCATGTGTGAGTCTGCTTCACCACCCATACATAACTACACTAGTTCAGGAATGGAAATCATCATACAACATCAAATTGAAAGGGCCTCTTGTCCAGTCCTTGTTTAGACATGATAAACCCAAGTTTTAGAAACGTTAAACTTAGTATGCTAGTAACCACACTGTCCAAAAGTAGTCTTGGTGCTAGAGAGATGGCTCAATGACTAAAGAACATCTTTCAGAGATCCTAAGTTCAATTTCTAGCACCCACGAGGTATCTTATAACTAACGCTAGTTTGGAAGGATCTTACCAGGGTAGGCTCATTATGATTCGTTATTACATTTTAGGGCAATTTGCTCAGGTATGAGTTTGACCACACAAACAAGAGATGAGGTTTCTGAATGATGGTTATAGTGCCTATTGTCTGGATTATCACTCATGGTGCATGTGAGAACTTAGCAAACATGCAAGATCTCTGATCCTGAGTGTCTTTGTAGTGTTCAGGGAGATCTTGAATCCATTTGGTTATGTGTGTGTTCTCAAAAGTCATCTGCATTGAATTGTAGTAGTTTGCTAGGACTATTATAGAGGGGGTTTCAGACTAAACAGCTTAAACAGAAGTATTCCAATATCTAGAGATGAGAAGCTTTGCTTTCTCCCAAGGCCACTACATTTGTTTATGTCTGACACATTTCCTCCTGTCGTAAAGGTACCAATGATACACTAACCACCTGGTTTTTAAAATCACTTCTTTAAAGGTATTGCATCACATTCCAGGGTCTTAGAGTTTAGGGCTTCAACATGAGCATGGCAGAGAGACAGTTCAATTAGTAATAATTTGCAGAGTTCTCTGTCTCACATGGTCTCTTTTCTCCAGCCAGTATTCAGGTTTCAGCTACTTCCTTTAGGGAGCCCTTTGTGGTCCTCTAAGATTAGATGGTTCTCTGTGTGCTTCTTATATCTTATATTCTTGAACTTGTTGGCTAACTTGTCTTCTCTCAGCCAGCTTGAAGCTCCTGAAATACAAATGGGATCTGAATGTACCAGCTTTTTTCTCATGGCTGAATGTGGAGAATTGTGGTTTCTCTTCCCTCTGCTTAAAATAAGACATCATACCTCAGGTTGAAATTCACTGTCTTAGATTATAAACTATTTCTCTTTTCTCTCACTTTTCTAAACCAAATATATATTTTAGAGAGGTTCTATCTATAGTCCAGACTTCAAGTACAATCTAGACTCTAGAGTGTCTTACTTTCTAATTGCTGTCTGTAAATGATTAAGAGGTATATCATAGTTGTTTATATAATCATTTTAAAATAAAATACAAGGCAATTTTTACTGAGATATCTAGTATATATGCCACATACTGTCATTTCCCAAGACCTAGAAATGGATTCATAATTTGTAGTCAGCTCATTTGCAACTGTGAATGCAGCCAAGCCATCTGAGAAAAGTCAATCAGCTTAAAAGTAGTCATGTCCGACATTATTGTAATAGTTTTTGCTATTATATTTACCATAAAGCAGTTTTTGCTACACTAACCATTTAACTATGTATGTTGTATGCTATTTTATGTGATGTTTTGAAATAACTGTCATCTTTACGCTCCTATCTTTTCAAGGCTTTTGCTTATGTATCCAAGTTGCTGTCACAGTGTAAATTTGATCTATTGGAAGAACTTGTAGCCAAAGAGGTAAAGTGTTCTTTTAATTTAAAAAGTCTATGATTCTTGCAACAGAATGATGCATGCATGGTTTCACTTCTGCTTTCAAACAGTACATGTGCCAGTGGAGAGTGTCTGTCCTTAATGGTACTTTGGGTCATAAAAGTTGGAATGACTCCTGCCACTTAACAGCACAGATAGGCAAATGTTGTGCTTTCCAGTTGTTCATATGTGTAATGTTTTATTAGGAATTACCTAGTTGAATAACTAGACATCTTTCAGTTTCATTTCCAAGGATGAATAGGTAAAGTATTTTAAAAATGAGTCTTGAAAAATTCCAAAATAAGCATCACTTTTTTAAATACTTTAAAAACTGAATGAATAAACTGCTTCTTTTCCCAACTCAGGTGCTGCAGGTGTTAAGAGAAAAGGTTGCTTCGTTGTCTGACAACCATAAGAGTGCGCTTGCTGCAGACGTAGATGATATTGTCTACACGTCAACAGGCGACATCTCCATCTACTATGATGAGAAAGGTAACGGTGGCCGAGGCAACTTTACATGACCAATAATTGTTCAAATAAGCCAAAATTGTGAGTACCACAGGACAGAGGACTTCCGTCTATGAGCAAATGTCCGTAGCCTTCCAAAGCCTATATCACTTGGCTAGTTTGCAAAACCAACCCAGTATACATAATAAAAAAATATGAATTTGAAAAGAAAGAAAAATTACCATATTATATTTACTGATTAAAGACCAAACTGTAAGAGTTGATGCCTGGTAGTAGATTCTAGCTAGATCTCTACCTAGTTACTGTTTACTATACAGCAGGAAAATCCAGAGTCAGGTGTGGAGGCTCAGTCCTTTAATCCCAGCAGAGGCAAGAGGATCTCTGAGTTCAAGACCATGTAGGATTACATAGAGGGACCCTATCTTGAAAGAAAGAAGAGAAATCCTTACATATGTTGATGAAAATGGGTTGTTAAGACAGGCTCCTCCCATGTCTTATATAAAATTATTAATGTTTCAGATTTTCTAAAGTGTAGGAAACTTGAGCTTCTTACATGTCTAGCTGCGTGTTACTCGGAAGGAATAAAGTATAAAAGAAAGCCAAGACAAAAGTACCAGATAAACACACATAAGAATAAAGACTCTCAAAGTCCAGGTGGAATCAGATAGTAATGGTAAGGTTGAAGTAGCCTTGGTGGTTATATGCTTCTTTTCCTTTTCCAGTGCATGAATTTTCCAATAGCACACCTGAAAGTTCATTGATTAACCATACCATCTTCAGATTTTTGTATATACATTACAAGGTGGACACACAAGAGAAATAGCCTCTGCTCATATTCTTAAGGCAGTGACAGTAGAGGACTTGTAGTAGATAATTTCGCATGCAAGTTAATTTGAAATATTTGGAAAGGTGTCTTGGCTGATAATTTCTTCTTCATTAATATTTCAAATTCTGTCTTAGCACCATGGTTATTAACTGAGTTACACATACATTATGAGACGTAAGGCGCAGCAGAGTAAGTTAGGGTAGAAGAACAAAGGCCTTCCTTTGGGACAGTTAAAATAAAGTAGGGGCAAAAATGTAGCTGCGGCTTCTTTCTTCACCAGGTATTTGCCTTGAGGTTGTTTTAATTTTAGAAAGTGGTATAAGCTGAGAATAACCATGTGGTACACTCAGTAAAGAAGATGTTCAGCACAGTAGTAATTGGATACTGAGTTGAAAAGCAGGCAGAAGCCTAAGAGAGTTTTCCGTAAAGAAAACAGCATTAATTCATTTAAGTTACATGTGAGTGTGCAGAAATACTGGTCTGCAGCAGCCTACTGTTCGTGGTTTCATTTTGGACGTGTGGCTGATAGATGGTTCTGATTTTGTGTGTATGTGTCTGTGTTTTCTCTCTAAGGAAGGAAGTTCGTTAACATCCTGATGTGCTTTTGGTATCTGACTAGTGCCAACATCCCCAGTGAGTCCTTAAGTGGAGCCAACGTGTTCCAGGTGAAGCTGGGGGATCAGAGTGTGGAAACTAAGCAGCTGCTCAGTGCGAGTTATGAGTAAGTGCGACTCCATTTCCTCTCCTTGTCCAGGAAATAGAAGGGACTCTCAAAGATGGGAAACTAAAGAGAGCTTTTTAAGAAGAACAGAATTGAAATTTGACAGGCTATTTATGAAGAAAAAAAGTCATGAAGATACACTGAGTAAGAAATAGGATTGGATTGTCAAAATTTAAAAGTGGTAGTGCTTCTGCTGGGCACAGTGGTGACTCGGACTTCTCATCCTAGCCTCAGGAGGGAGAAACAGGCAGATCTCTGTGATTCCAAAGCCAGTCTCGTCTACACAGTGAGTTCCAGGCCAGCCAGGCTACACAGCAATACTGTGTTTCAAAGGGGGAAAAAAAAACCAAACCCATAGTCAACAGCTTGAAACAGTTGTTGCTTTATGAGTTATGGAAACTGAGCTCCATGGCTTCCTCCGCCTCACCTGGCATCAGCGAGGGTCTCAGGGACAGGAGGATTCATTCCCACGGTGGCTTCATCTGTCATGTGTGACATCTTGGCCCTCTGTGGCATCTCTTTCTCTAGGACTTTTACAGCTTGGCTCTCACAGCCTTAGTTTAACTTGTGACACTATTTGCCTAGTACTGGATGCCAAGAACTTGGAAAGTGATGGGCGCATAAAGAGAACTAAAGCAATATTCTTTTGCTGTCAGAATTCTCACAGGATTGTACAATTTAAAGGACACATAAACACACCTTAGTCTCTATTTTGAAGAACAATAAATACCAAGGTCACATTGCAGATGTGTATATGGGGTGAAACATAAGGTGCCTCCATCTTTGAAATTCCCACCTGCCATAGTTGTCATAAGTCTTACTCATTCACAGGACATTTACCTATAACCTTTCATATGCTAAACACCCCAGTCAGATGCAGAATTGAAGGGAAACTGCCTGCTCTTAAAGAGATTTAAAAAAGAGAATTTTTTTTTTGTAATTTTGGAAAGGTGAGCAGCTAAATAAAACAAGTCGGTGGAGACACTCTCAGAGAATACTACTGTTATTTTGCCAACCATATACACGTTTGCTTTAAAGTAATAAAACAAATGCCAAATGTGTCCTAAGGAGAAAATGTCTTCTGTTTCACTGAGTAACAAAGTTCCTGAGTTCATTGTTTTCACTTGTGTAAAGATTGCTTGTTCATGCGCTGGGGTCTTTTGTTTGTTTTGAGACAGGGTCTCCCTGTATCCCTGACTAGTTCACATCTTACTCTGTAAACCAGGCTGATCTACAACTAACAAAGATCCACCGCCCGTCTCCCGAGTGTGGGGATTAAAGTAGTATGCCACAGTGCCTGGCCTGAGGAATGTGTTCTTGTTTTTATGCTTTGATTATAATTAATCAAAATTTTCTCTAGATACTAAATACTTACTCAATTTAAATATATTAATTGCCTCTTTTAAAATATTTTTATAATTAAGATCTATATCATCAGTACTCAATTATTTTGTCTCTTGATATTCCTCATACAACCAGGGTGGCTTAGAACTACTGAGAGTAGGGGCTGGGGAGATGGTTCAGAAGATCCAAGTTCAGTTCCGAAGCCCTATAACCACCTACAATCCAGCATCAGGGAGAGTTCATGCCTCTGACCTCCATGAGCACCCACGTCTCCATATGCACACACACACAAGCAACTAAAAATAAAGTCCTTTTTAAAAACCGGTACTCTAAAGATGGGGTTAATATATATCAACTGAGCCAGATTCCATTATTTTTCACTAAATTGGTAACAGTGTGGTTTGTTAAACAGAGTGTCCTGTATGCTGATTTATATATTTAAAGTGCTTTTATATTACCAGAGTTCAGTTATTTCTGCTCATATTAGACATGTGCTTTGTAAATATTTAATAACAGGAGCCGAGTTTCTTTCAGGGGCTATTGAGTGTTGAATATAGATCAGACTGTTAAAAGTGCTAGAGTTAAGAGTGTACTTTAGTATTTCTGGTATTGTTCTGATTAAATTAAAAGAGTAAACATTTTAAGTTTCATTTACCATTAACCATTGAATTAGCTTCTTGTTAATACTGCTTTTAATTCATGCTTGCCACTTGTAGTTATCTGAGAATATTTGAGTTGATAGAATATCACGATATTTATGTTTTTCCTAGATTTCAGAGGGAATTTACACAAGGAGTAAAGCCTGACTGGACTATTGCACGGATTGAACACTCAAAGCTACTAGAATAATCTTTCTTGGAAAAAAAATCAGGGCGTGAACTCTTAAATAATTGCTGTGAAAAACTAAGGAAGACAAGTTCTGGATGATTTGACTTTAACTTAATTAAGTCTGTGGATTACTTAATTAAGTCTGTGGATTACTTTTGCATTATTTGCAAATACTCAGTATATTGACCTAATACAATAAAGCATTTTCCACAGATTGGTAGTGTTCTTTGAAGGTCAAAGTAAAACACAAAACTAAAGCACCACATTGGTGTCATGTTTAACATCATTCTAATGCTACATATGTATATATGTTAAACACAAAACTACAGCACCACACCACATTGGTGTCCTGCTTAGTGTCATTCAAGTGATATATGTACATGTGACACAGACTAGTTTTATGTGTATTATTGAAACTACTATATATCTCTAAATTAATGATCTGAGTTTCTGTAAGATTTCTCTTACAAGCCACTGAGCCTAGTATGGTTTGATCACTATCCAGATTAGGACTGGATAGAACCATACCGGCTTGACCTCCGTAGGACAGCCATGTTTGTTTACTGTTCACAACAGCGAAGAAATGGAGCCAGCCTAGATGTCCGTCAGCAAGCACTGGAATTCATGAAGAAAATGTGGTGCATATACACAGTGGGAGTTTATTCAGCTGTAGGGAAAAGTGAAATCATGATATGAAGAAAATGAACTGGAGATCATTCTGCTAGGTGAAATGAGTCAGACACGGACAGCGATCTCATGGCTTATAGTGTGCCATCTAGACTTCAGTTCGTGTGCATTGGGGAAGGCCATGAGAGTAGAATGGGTACTAAATGAGGAGCAGAGGAGATTTTAGGGGAAGGAGGGTAACAGAGCACGTGTGATGTGGAATGGAAAGGCTTAAGTTGGGGAGAAGGGCTGGGGAGGGCACAGAGGGTAGTGGGAGACGGATGAGAATGACTAAAGTATAATGCTGTGTTCATGTGACATGCCTAATGAAACAGTACTTGGTATGTTAAGACGCTGATTTTAAAAAGGAAACTTGAATCATAGGAAAGCACAGGAATCAGAAATAGAGCTCCATAAAGGTAATCTTACATGCTTGGATTTGAACTCCTACAGGTTGCATCAGGGAGACAAAAACTATGGTAAGGGAAAAAAAGGACTAAAGGTTTTTCTGCGTGATAAAAACTATAAACCAGAACTAAGAAATTCAACAAGCAAGATCACTTATTTTTGAGGTTGTAATGTAATTGTACCATTTCTCACTTTCCTCTCCTCCCTCTGAACTCTCCCATATACCTCCTTGCTCTCTTTCAAATTCAGGGCCTGTTTTTCACTGATTGCTGTTATATGCAGTCTGTAAATGTTTTGTGTATGTTTTCAGAACTGACAATTAGACAAACCAATTGGTGTGCCCTTCTCTGGGGAAGACTTTGTCCAACTCAGTCCGCATTTTCTACTTGCCTGTACACTCTTGTGTAGAGCATAGTACATTTTTAAAAGATCTCATATGAAGTATCATAGTGAAATTAATTGGAAGCTAGGCAGTATTGCAAAAACATCTGGAATGCAGGATCCGTGGGTTGAGGAATGGATATTCCATACACAGAAACCAAGGAAAGGTTAATATATACTTCTTTTCCCAAATTTCAAGTGGGAGATACTGGGTAACATCTTTAAACACTGACATAGAGTACTACCTTTTTAGAAAAATAAATGTGACAGAAAGCTTTCAGAGAGAAACTATAAACAGATTTGTTACTAGTAGATGTTTCAAAATTGCTAAGGACCTTTGAACAAAATTAAGTTCAGGAATTGAACCATACATATATGGACAAGTGATTTTACCATGGTATCAGAGTAAATCAATAAGGAAAAGAGTCTCCAACAAACGGAACAATAGATGCTCATACCAGATAAGAGCTTTACAAAATGCACAATAGACTTAAGAGCCAAAAGTAGAGAATCTAGAAAGAAGCAGGAGACATTTCTGCTGCCTTGGATAGGCAGAATTCTTTGGGAAGGGTTAAGGGTTGTGGGCAGTAATCATAACCAGGAAAGTTTTCATCAAGGTGAAATTGCTCTTTGAAAGACAGCAGTAAGAACCAAAGGTTCACAGGTAGTGAGGAAATGCATGTATCTTGCAAAGGCATAACCAGAATGCATAAGTAATCCTTACAGCTAAATAATAACGTGCTATACAGTGTGTCAGATACTAGGCAGACAATTTGAGGTAAATTACAACGCTAGTATATATAGCTGCACCCCAGTCATCTGGAATTGTATTCTGGTGACACAAACTTAGCAGGACAGCTTGTGACAGCTGCTGCTTTAGTCTTTATGTTGACTGCAGTAACCACACCAGTTGTGTCCTCTGGCTTTATTTTTGGGTCAGTTCCACAGGTACAAGTGGCTGCATCTGGTGATGGCCTTCTTAGAGGACCTTACCTGTCAGACATGGGAGCACCTGGGTATATGTCTCTGATCCTTTACAAGCCACTAGGTAGTCACGGTCTCACCCCAATGACCTCATTCAAAGACCTGCCTCCAAATACTATTGATTAAATTTCACTTTCTTCATAAACTACAGTAGGGATCAGGTTGCCATGCATAAAGCCTATGAGAGCACTCAGACCACATGCCAACCAACAAAACTGATACCAACTGTTGAAGACTTAGAGTAACTGGAGCTCGTGTACCCTGCTCAAAAGGAGGCAAAAATAGTGCAGGCACTTTGGAAAAGAGTTTGGCAGCTTCTTATTGAAAAGACTTACTATAGGATCTCTGGTAGTTTGAATGACAAATCTGTATAGGTTCACATACTAAACACTCAATCCCCAGTCAATTTGGAAAGGTATGAACAAAGGGAATTGTTAAACCTTGGAGAAAGTACATCACCTTGACCAGCTTCTAACATCATTCCACTTTTGGCTTGCTCTCTCTCCTTCATGTTTGAAAATGATCTCTTAACTTTCTGCTCTGGCTGCCTTCTGTCCCGCCCTCTCCCAATACACATACTGCTATGGACTCCCTCTGAAACTGTAAGCCAAAATAAACTCTTGGAGAAGTCTCTTTGGATCGTGGAGTTTAATTACAACAAAAGGTAATGCAGGACCACCCAGTTCCATTCTCAGACATTTATCCAAGGAAAGCAAAAAATTCTCTATGTAATGATTTGTACGGATATAACAGGGTTTTGGTTGTTTTGTTTTCCTCTCTCTGCCTTCAAACTGAACAGTCCTGATGAACACGACAAATGGAGAGAGACAAGCCAAATGACTTACTCAACTGTGCAATTGTATTTCTGAAGAATTTTAGCAAAGAGGGTCTACAATTCAGTAGGTGCTCAGGATTTCACAATCAGAGCTGGGGTGGGGTGGGAGGAGTGGAGTTTGATAAGGTAGGTCTGGGGGATGTGATTAACATGGCGGTGTATCTCGGCTAGCAGTGGCTACGTGACTAGACAATTACGACTCAGCAAAGTCAGCTTAAAATGGAAGAATAATGCTGTGGGGTCTTTGTGTTTGTGTAATTTATAACTAGAGTTTATGGTAAAGCATTTTGTTAAAAAAGATGAAATGATTCTGTTTTTATAAAGTGTTTCAAAGCCTAATCTATAGTCCCTCTGTATTTAGGTCTAATCCTCATGTAATTTCATTTAATACTTCACAGATGAAATACACCTAGATGAAATGGGATAGTTAAAATGGAAAGAACTAGAAGTTGCAGCCAGTTATCACTTGCTATCAAGTTTTAAGATACATCCCAAAATATTTTTAAATGGATGAGGAAAGTGAGTTACAATCAGGTATTTCTGTTTGTCAGTTATCTTTCAGTAAAGCTGGAGGCAGGGGTGGGCAATATCTATGCCTAGATCATGGTCTTCATGATTTCAGTGAAAGTATTCTTCAGTATATTCTTGGTATGCAGAAAATAAGTCTGAGAAATACTCATGTATGAGGAAAACACCATCAAAGATATCTAGAATAATGTCCAAAGGACAAGCCAACTTGAAAGAGTTTCTACTGGAACAAAGAAGCCAACTTGAAAGAGTGTCTACTGGATAAGATAGGCAGCAGTCAGATCAGGAGTTTCATAAACAACACAACAGTTTTTGAAAGCCATTGGTTTCTTCCAAACACAAAAATACTTTTTTATAACCTAGAAAGTCGTTAGTCAACTAATTTCATCATAAAAATTGGTCAGAAGCATTTCTGATAGCCGATATTGATAGTGAACTTGATAGGATCTAGAATTACACAGGTGGCAAGCCTCTGTGAACACCTGTGAGGGCATTTCTAGATTAGATTAAGGAAGGTGGGAAGACACTATTCCCTGGCCTGGTGTCTTAGGTTGAATAAAGAGATAGAGAGATGGGTACTGCTTCCATACTGTGGATACAATGTAACCAGACGCCTGAAGCTTCTGCTATCATGATTGTCCCACCATGATGGAAATACCCTGAAGTGTGAGCCCAAATAAAAATTTCCTCCCTTCAGCTGTTTTTGTCCGGATATTTTATCACAGCCATAGATATTATTGTGAGTTAAAGCAGTTGGTCACTTTACAAACAGTTTAAAAAAAAAAAACAGCCAAGAACAATGAATAGTGTGTTCAGCTGCTTTCTCCTTTCATTCAGTCCAGGACCCAACCCAGAGAGTGGTTCTGCCCACTTTTCGGATGGGTATTAACATCTTAATAACTTATAAACATGATCCCTCAGAGGATTGTCTCCAAAGTGGTTCCAGACCCTAACAACACTAACCACTGCTCAAAACAGAGCCACAACTTAGAAACTTAAGGTAGTATCATTCATTCTACTCCTCTGTTAGGAATCTGAGCCTGTATGACATAGCTCTGTGTGTGTGTGTGTGTGTGTGTCTGTTTTCTGGCTTTGCTTCACCTTGCATCACCAGGGTCATTTGAAATTCTATTCTGTCTTTTTATTTTATTATTTAATGTATATGAGTACACTGTAGACGTCTTCAGACACACCAGAAGAGGGCATCTGTCCCATTACAGATGGTTGTGAGCCACCATGTGGTTGCTGGGAATTGAACTCAGGACCTCTAGGAAGAGCAGTCAGTGCTCTTAACCACTGAGCCATCTCTCCAGCCCTCTTTCAGGGTTTTTGTTAAGCTTTGTTAGGCTCTATCTAGAGTAGCCTCAAGTAGCAAGTACTGGCTTGCATTGCCGGAAATGCCCTTCTTTATTAGCTCTCTACCTCCCTGCTTCTGGATTGAATGTAAGCACTTGGATACAGCTCCAGCACCCTGCCTGCTGCCATGTTCCCTGCCATGATGGTCACGGACTATAATCCTCTGGAACCATGACACTCCCCACCCCCCAGATAAGTTGCCTAGCTCATCATATTTTATCATAGAAATAAAAAGGTAACTAAGATGGTCTTGTTATTAAGAAATAGCATTTATGGGCTCTCTACTAGATGTCCCAGCTGTTCAGCTAAGGCAGCCTATGCTAACTAGAGGAGGCTGATTAAATTCCCAAAACGATAGGTTTTCTTACAGTTGATCACTGCTTGACTTCAATAGAATCTTGTTAAATCCCTCAATTCCGAATACTTAGACCTGTGTTTCCCAAGAAAGGATGGAATCCTGTATAGTACAAGAAAGTTAATAATCCCATATTGTTTAAGTCATCTAAAATTGCACTATCTTTAAAATGACTTAAAGTGTCCCTCTAGTCCTCTTAACAAATTTAGAATATTCATCTTTTTTCTATGACTTCACAAATTATGAGGAATCTGGGGTTGTGAATTTCACATTATGCATTCCAATCCCATTCATCTCCTCATACCACCCTTGCAACCTCCCCTGAAAAGAGAAAAAAACATCTTGTGGAAGTTGTAGTGTGTCACAGTGTGTCCCACCATATACCCAGGACCCCACCATGGTTCCAGGTGGCATCACCAGCTACTCATATCAGGCTGTTCCCCACCACCCTTGAGTCTCCAGTTCTGCCTCTCTTCATAGTGCCCACATCCTTATGTTTCTCTTTCTCTTCCATTCTACACCACTTACTTGCTCCTCTTAGTGGTGCCCAGAGTCTCTGAGTGTTTGGGGTCATCTCAGGAGTGGTCTCAGGAGTATTATACCCTACTCCTGCATTATGGCACCAGGCAGGGGTCATCTCAGGCATGGTCTGCCCCACCCGCATGCCTGCAAGGCACCCGACTGGAGGCTATGCCAGGCAAGTTCCAATGGCACTGGTCTGGTGGTCGTCTCAGGCTGGAATTTTTTCAGGGAACATTAGGATACTAATCATTCAGATGTTCATAGATAAGAACACTGAGCATAGATATAACCTCTCTTCTCTGCCACATACTGATGCACATGTGACACACCAGCCACACCCACAATGCCTCTTGGGATAGGAAGAATACCTTAAAAGTTATTTGTACATCTTATACTATATCAAGATAAGTGCTACGTAATTTCTCATCATTCTATTGTTTAGGGAAATAATGATAATAATTATGAAAGCCAATTTTCTCTTTGGCAATTAACAATCAGTCTGTAAATAATAGTTCGATATCTTGGATACCTTGTAGATACTCTACTCACAAGCAACCATTCACAAAGCTGTGATGCGGTGTAATACTCAGATCCTACCCCAAGACATCCATATCTGATCTCTGGTACTCATGACTGTGATGCCTCCTATTGAAAACAAAATGAGACTTCGTGGGTATGATACATCACTGGTCTTGTGTTATCTGGGTTCCTGTCTGTGAACTCAGTGTGATCAGTGTGGGTTTTTTTTTTTTTTTACAAGAAGAGGAAGGGTCAGCATGAAAGGTGGTGTGATAACTCAGGCACAAATTAGAAAGACATGGGTCACTGAGAGTCAAGGGTTGTGAATGTCATTGCAAAGCTAGAAAAGCACGTTCCTTGGAGGTTCCTGCAGAAAGCAGCATGCTAACCTGGTTTGGACTTCTGGCCTCCAGAACTGCAAAAAGATAGGGTTATGTGGTGATAAACCACTCTGGGATAGTTTGTTATCTCTGCAGCCAGAAGTCAACATACAAGATCAGAGTTCAGTTATCATTTGCAAAATAATTATTCATTAATTCTATACTATTTTCTACTATCTTTTTTTATAAAGCAGGGGCCTGTTTCCTGATTCTTAATTATCACTATAAACTTTTGAATTTTTTAAATAAGCATAGTATCAATTATAGTTATCATTCATGATGATGCTTACATGTTCCCCAGTTTTCCAAATGGGAGGCGCAAGGGCCTAGTTTGTACACACATTAAAGGTTGCTATGACCCAACATTGTTTTTTGAGTAGTACTGTGTTTTCTGTCATAAAAACACATCCCATGATGTTCTTTTCCTTCTTTCATAGACGTGGAATAGGTGATTTCTCTAATGAGCCCTAGATTCTGTTCAGTACAATAAAATTTCAAAACCAAAATATATACATCTTGACGCCTTTTAGTCCTTCAAGTCTGTAAGAGAATGCTCACATGGAGAGTAAAATGTGAGCTGCCTGGTGATGTTTCTATTAACTTTATTTAGAGTAACACCTCTCCCATCATTCTCTATCCTTTAAGCCAGATTTTATCATGCCATTGTCCATCAAACTGGGGCGAGAACCTGTAAGGACTATCTCCCCAGGCCCTACCTGGTAGAACTCAGTGGACATTAGCTGAGTGGATAATCTGTGACTCTTCTCTTGAGCTTCCTAGATCACATGGTGGGAATTACTTCCTTTTACTCTTGCTCTGATGGCCTAGCAAACTGATGTGGTTTTTAAAATTAAGTCCAATCTCTCCTCAAGGAGTATTGGATATGTGACCTTGCTTTTGTGGTAGCTAGTGAGTGTCATTCATTCCAACTAACCACATGGTGGAGCTAGCTGTCAGCCTTGGCACTAAGCTTGGTAGTCTCTGAGGAATGGAGGATTGTTTCGCTTACGGACATATTTTTGTAGCAAAGATATGTAATAAAGCATTTCACTAAAATGGTTTGGTGAAACTTAACTTCATGTCACAAAGTAGACACGAGGCAGAGTAGAGGAGGCTTTCCCACATTTCTGTGGTGGCTGAAAGGATGATAGCATTCTGTCTCTCCAATCACTCCTCCTCCCTGAGGGCTATTTTTGTATTCTAAATATGTCAGTTCACATACAACAATAGCAACTCTGAACCATTGAATAGAAACAAAAGTGAGCGCTCATTTTGGGGTCTGGAGTGTATGTCTGGTGAGATACACCTGGACCCATGTATAGGAGTATGTATCTGACACTGTGGACACAGACTAGTAGCAGTTACCGCATGGCACCACAGTAAATAAAACGCACAACTCCAAAATGTCCCAGGTGAGCACTTATGTGTTGAACTGGACAGTGATAAAGTTCAGTGACTAGAACATGGCCCCATCAACCATGAGGATCCAGGAAGAACAATGCATCACATTCCTGGGAAGCACCTGCTGCACCAGAGGTAGCAGGAGGCGCAGGAACAAGAGGAGCTGTTTCCAGATCAGTGAGGTAGTGCCAGTTGGTAACTTGTGGGCACTACAGGACCCTGAAGCTTTGAAGAAAAGGTTGAAGAAAACTTGAATCCCAGTCCTGTCTGCTGACATCTGCTCAGATAAATAAAACACTTTTAAATTAAGGGAGTGCCATCTGATGCCAAAAGTGTTCATGTAACACATTACATAATGTTAATCTGATGATAAATTATTCATTAGTCACTTAGTCTCACAATGTGGACAGATTATAGAAATAATTGGTGTTAATTGTGACTGCATGAAACCGAAGTTTTTAAATCTGGCAACTACAACTGGGATAGGTGGCTCATTTCCCGGAATCCCAGCATGTGGGAGGCTGAGGCAAGACGATTGCTATGACTCAAGGTCAGCATGGACTACACAGGAAGTGGAGACCAGTCAGGGCTATACAGCTACAGCGAGACCTGATCTCAAGACAGCACCTCCACCACAGGCACACACAAAATGATGACTTAAGTAACAGATGTCAGCCTCCGGTACAAGAGCAAGTCCAAATGCATTGGTCTGGTGTATTAATTAAATCACAAAGTCCACAGGGACCTGTCTCCCTCTAGTCACTGCTGTCTTTTCTAGGGTAGGAGTTCCGTCTTCATTGTACAAAATCATACACAAAACTCCATAATCCAGGAAGGAGAGCGGAGGCAAGGAAGAAAAGGATAAAGAGCATATGTACAAACTGCTTTATTAGATGATGTCTTGAAACCACCCCAAAAAAACTCACTTATATTTTCCTGACTAGGGATTAGTCATACATCACACAACTCTGTTGGTTATGAGAAGTGTGGGTTTTTTTTTTAAATACTGTACATCTGGTTACTGCGCACACACTACCACCACCCAAAAGGAAAAAAAGAAAAGAAAAAGAAACAAGGGAGAAGATCGAACACCTGACATAGACAGCAGCTTGCCCTAGTTGAATCATGAGCCAGTGCAGATCCCAACTTCTGGCTGGCAGGATCGCTTCTCTGGCTTTACTTAGAACAGTCTACAGAGATCCCATGGTTCTTTTCAGCTAGAGTCTAGGAAAAGTCCTGAATATAGCCAAGTCATTTGTAAAAGTAAAACAAAGTAGAGTGCCCAAAGAGACCCTCTTCCTTCCAGAGCTGTTTAAACACTGTCCTCAGTGTCACAGGCGGATCTCTGAGGGTTCACATTCTGCTGTTCCCATGAAGAGCACCTCCTTGCTAGAGAAGCCTGGGTGTAGTACACTGCATCTCCAGACAAGGTAACCTCCTTCTTTGATGTATTGGACATTCTGGTACCATTTACTTGCTTAGCAAACTGGGACTCTCAATTTTTTGGTGATCCTTGTCTTACCACAGAGCCAATTGCAATAAGCAGCGGACAATGGTTAGAAACCTCCATAACTATGAACCAAAGTTTGCCTTTTCTTTGATTTTAAGTATTTGTGACGGTATGGCAGGCTGTCTTTGTACTGCAGAGCAGTCATGGGCAAGGAAGGCTGTGTTGGTCTAAGAGAACCCCTGGCCTGCTCTGCACTCCGGCTCCCAGCCTGACCTTGCTGAGTCTCCCACTTGCACTACAGTATTGTATCCGACTGTGACAACTGGGAAGCTTTAACAGGGCAGAATGGCCCTGTTGTGTCTGCCCCTTTTTGACATCCTTCTTATCCTACAACATTGGAAAAGTCTCCTTCCAGACAACAGTAACAATGTGATTTCATCTCAAACCAGAAGGAATCAGGTCCAATAACTGACCTGGTCAATCAATTCATTGCTAAGAAAGAGATTTTTGATTATTGCCTTTTAAAACAGAACAACAACCAACCAAAATGAAAACAATAAAAAAGGTTTTAAAAAGTTCTATCAAGTCTACAAATTTTAGTTCATCGGGTACTTGGAGGCAGATTTTGTCTTTGGGACCATGTCAAGCAGAAGCACTGTCTGGTGGAGGCTGTTGCATAGGCCTTGTTGGAATTGTCTTTGACTTCTCATCTCCCTCTGTCTTGGCCTCAGTCATAATTACTGGGCTCCCTGTCTGGAGTTTGCTCCCCTGTCGTGCCCTTTGTCCAGGCCGTCAAAGGCAGTCATTTTGTCATTCCTCTTCTTTTTAGAAGACCTTCCTGGCCAACTAAGAAGAAGCAATCCCAGACCCTCTCTCCACCCTAACATGTGCAGGAATGTCTACCTATCAGTCCTAGTTATCTATCTATCCCTGTCTGCCCTGTACCCATTAGAGTTTCTCTCTAGCACCTCACTGTTCTACTTGACCGAGTTTCATTCAGAACAGGATTAGCTAAATGTCAGGCTACTGCCATTTGAGAATATGTAATTCTTCTTCTTCTTCTTCTTCTTCTTCTTCTTCTTCTTCTTCTTCTT
>NW_021604613.1:11344299-11364801 GCF_004785775.1 Grammomys surdaster
TTCTTCTTCTTCTTCTTCTTCTTCTTCTTCTTCTTCTTCTTCTTCTTCTTCTCCTCCTCCTCCTCCTCCTCCTCCTCCTCCTCCTCCATTTATTTATTTATTTATTTATTTATTTATTTATTTATTTATTTATTATGCATAGAGTGTTTTGCCTGCATATATGCCTGCGGGCCAGAAAAGGGCACTACGTTTCATTATGCATATTTATGAACCACCATGTGGTTGCTGAGAATTGAACCCAGGACCTCTGGAAGAACAGCCATTAACCTCTGAGCCATCTCTCCAGCCCTCAATACATAATTCTTTACTGGTGGTTTCTGGGAGTGCTGCCTGTGCACTGTAGAATATTTAGTAGTATTCTAGCTTTTGGCCATTAGACGTCTCTATAGTGACAATCAAAATGTCCAGACAGTGCTAAATGCTAAGTACTCATCTGAACACTTACCTGCTGTTGTGACTGGTAATGTGGGAAACACTTTTTTTTAAATCAAAGGTTGTCAGCACCAACAAAGGCTCAGATTTCCTCAACCCCACCCCTTTCCTCTTTACAGCAACTAACCAATCATGCCTGACTGTGACATGAGAGGAAAAGTATCTGCCCAGGACACCCCAAGATCAAGTTCTCAGCACAAAGGAGGGACAGATTGCAGGGAAAAGGGACAAAGACAGGAGCTAGAGGAAGAAGGAGAAGGGGGGGGGGAGGGCGTTTGTCCAAGAGGAACAAGAGACAGCCTCTAGATAGAGAGGAGACAGATGTGGCACATTGACACATGGCAGTTTATAAAGGTAAAGGGGGAAACCCCAAGTTAGGAGGTCGTGTTTAATTAAGCATGTTAACTAGGTGAGCCAAAGGGGGCTTTGACTGCTGAACTTCAGTACTTTGATATCTGGACCTTGGTAGTCGCCCTCAGGAGAAGTAAGTGGCCAAGGGAATGGACCTTGGTGGCTAGCTTTAGGAATGTGATTTAATTTTATTTATTTATTAGGAAGACAGAGGGAATGGGGGAGAAGGGTAAGGACTGCCAGGGCCGTGCCCTTCATTCTAGAGCTGATTAGAGTCCCTTCAGTGAAGCCCAGCGCCCACCAATGTGACAAGACACAGTTACCACTTATGTCAGGGATAAAAGACAGAAGTCATTTTGGCTGAACGTGTTGGTTAGCTGTGTTTGGATTCTGGCACATCATTTAAAAAAGAAAGAAAGAAAGAAAGAAAAAAGAAATTACTTTGCTGAATTACTCTCTGTGTGTTCCTTTGTGTGACACAGAGATTACTCTTTTCCCAACACTACAGAGCAAGATTCTCTTATACTAATAGTAATTATCATTTACCTAGTGCCTATAGTGCTCTAGGGATTCACAGTTAATATTTCCAACAAGATTTCCACCTTAAAGAGGGGTCATAATTATCTTCATTTTACAGATAGGGAAATGGGGCCGTGGAATGATTTACCAGACTTGTCTGGTTTTGTGCCATTGGTAAAGTCTAGGAATCGAACTGGGGCACAGGCTGCATGCAGAACACAGTGCGAACAGGAGTGGACACTACTGTGGGAATCTTTGCCTACCCACCCAACTAGTGCAGAGCCTGGGAAACAAGCTAGCTCCCAACCCGTGCATGCATTCCAAGTGATAGTGCCGACTTCTTTCTAGGCCTTAGTTACTGTTCTCAGTGCTCAGCACAACAGTAACACGCGGGAATTAAATGCAACAACACACGTGGAAGTACTTAGCTGGTTTCTGGCACACGGCTAGTTCTGAATTCCCTTTCCTTCCTCCCCAGATGCTCCACACCCTTAGCACTGAAAGTAGATCCTAAACACCTCGGTCAGACAAGCCCACTGGGAAATCTACCAGTTAAGCAATCTGTACCTTCACTGTTCCTGATCAGAATTGAGGAGAGCAGGCTCCTTGGAAACAGTCTGCCATGCCAGCATCTTGTCCCACTTTGCTAATGACCAACAGTACCAGCCATCAGCACTTGCCCGCTAAGCCAAAGGGGGCTTTTAAATCTACACTGATTGGATGCCATGGGCCTGGGTTAACAAGTAGCTTCCCGCTCCTTTTCTTGATGCGAGTCAGTGAACTAGTAGCCTGCTCCATTGTTTTCTAACAGCCAATTAAGTGAACAGCCTGAATCTTTTGACCAGCAGGTGGCAGCCTTTGCTAACATAATGGTTGGTACTCCTCTACCTGACAGAAGCCCATCAAAAATTGAGTGCCTGTGAAGTTTACATGGTGTAGCCTTTAAATTGGGGCGGGGCACAGATCTCCGTGGGTAGAATTCCGAGAACTCGAATGGGGGAAAACACCGTGTTGGTTTCGTCCACCTCCAGCTGAAATTGAGTTTTGATTCAATTGTGAATGCAAGTCAGAGATAACTTGCAGCTCCCACTCCGGACAGCTAGAACAACTGCTCACACCCTTCATTGCTTTAAAATTGTAGTTGTTAGTTCCTCAACCTAGAACTTTAATTGCTTGCATGTAATTAAAATGGTATAAAAGCAAAAAGGAGGAGGGTGGATGGGATAGGGATTTTCTAGGGAGAGAAAATGGGGAAAGGGGATGACATCTGAAATGTAAATAAATAAAATATCCAATAAAAATAAAATAAAAATAACATAAAATAAAAATAGAATTGCAGTTACTGTAGAACCTGCTGCTGGCTCTCGTTATTCAGCACATGAATAAAGAAGTACACATAGAACCATATCACAGATCTGTTGGTTTTGTTTTGACATTTTAATACCTACTTTTTGATATCACTGGCTTGCTCTGAATCATTATAAACTGTTTTATTTTGTTTTAAGTGTGTTTATTTTAAAGCATTTTTTTTATGAGGAGAAATCCTCAGACTTCACCACTCTGACAACAGGTCCATAATTTAAAACCAGTACCAAGAGCATCAAATGACAAGGCTACCAGAACAGTCTCCAGAGAAAAGAAGATCAAACAATTTTTTGTATTCAGTAGTTGTGACTTTACTCTTATCTTTCCATCTTTTCCAAGGTTGTGTGGCATATCTGTATGAAACCGTTTGCCACGCCTGGCAGAGCAGAATTTAACCTCAGGGTGAGATTTTGGCATATTCAGACCATATTACTAACAAAAGCTTTAGTGTCTAGGATGCTTGCCATCCCTGCCTAGGGACGGAAGAGGTACCCAGCTCTTTCCAGCCGCTTTCACATTCTTTGTTTGGCTTGATTTATTGCCAGTACTCAGGGGTCCCCTAAAATCGCCAGCAATTACTTCCTTTTCGGCAAGAAGCCCTGTGTGCCCTGGCAGCGAAGCTTCTGGAATCTAGTCTCCTCTTCCTCCTCCCTTAAGAAATATTCTGAAACAACATTTAATAGGAGAGTAAGGAGTGTTCTTAAACACATTTTCTTTTCCTATCTTCTTTTTTCCTTTCTCCCAAGTAAGGGAAGCCACACTAATTGGGCAGACCCAGCCTGGGGCCGGGTACATTGTCCATTTTCCTGATACTTTTCCCCAAGTGTTGTCATGGAGACTACAGGAACCAAATACGTCCACTGGAGGAATGTTATCTAACACTTTCTGATTCTTGATTTCTGAGCCATCTTCCCAGCTGAGTCTTCCAACTGTCTCTATCCCCACCGCTCTCCAGCCTTGCCGTTCTTCCCCTAACCAAGCCTGTTTTCTTCTCCTCTGCCGTGCGTAAGTATCGTAACCCAGGCAGCTTAAGGGAAAGAACTCATTTTGCCTCACAGTTCCAGAGAGATAAGAGTTCCTGTTGCCAAAGTGGAGCCATGGCAATAAGCAGAAACACCAAACTGCAGCCATAAGCATCAAGGGAGAAAAACCGGAAACTGCATGAGGCTCTTACTTTCAAAGCCCACCCCCAGTGACATACTTCCTGAAGCAAGACCACACCTCCCATACCTCCCCAAACACTGTCACCAATTGCGGACTGAGTATCCAGATACCTGTGATTATTACGGAGGACGTTTTCATTTGAACAACGACTACACCTCCTATTCCCTAAAAAGACACCAACAGCATCTACAATGGCAAAATGACAAAGCAGGAAGATGCTCTCTTGTTTCTTGAAGGCTGACGAGGAGAGAGTGCTTCATGGAGTATCTTAACTGTCCCTGTCATGTGTCCTTTCAACCAGCCATTGAGTATTGGTAGTGCCCACCAAATCTGCATCCACTGAGAAACTGAGACCTTGATCTTTCTTGGGGTTTTACATGTGTATCATCCAGAAGAGGATTCTGGATTAGGGTGATCCCGGAGTCCAATGACTGGTCCTTTTGAGAAGAGAAGAGGGCATGGAGAGAAGATGAAAATGGGGGCAGTCACTGTCGTGAGCTGAGGAGGTCTGGGGCCACCAGAAGCTAGAAGAGGGAAGGGAAGACTCAGAGGGAACAAAGGATGCTCATATGCTGATTTTTGGAACCCTAGGCTCTGGAAAGATGAAGGGAAATTATACAGTTTTTTTTGAACCACTAATTTGTAGTTCTTTGTTACAGCACACCCAGGAAACTAACAGCAAAATTAACACAAAGTGTCCATCTCACAATGAAGCAAGTGAGATAGCTATCACTGCTCCCACTTGTCACATGCAGAAACCTGGGCAGAGAGGCAGAGGACTTCCAGAGATTGGCACAGCCTGTGGAGTGCAGGCATTTGAACTCTGATCTCAGTAATCCTAACGCCTTCTACTGCTCCTGGGTGTCGGATCTAGTCATCTATTGACTGTGCCTACCAGGTAAAGTGATTCACGACCCCATGGTAGCTATGTTGTCAAGGGGAACAAGGACTTTCCAATGGACCTACTGCTTCCCTGACAGAGGGAAGATTGAAAGGGAGCTAGCTTCTCGCAGCCCCTGGCATCCACAGGGCTCTGCACCCCAATGCCTTTCTGGGGTGCCTTGGCTTCCTCTCCTCTCTCATTCCTATCAAGGCTGTTACAAGACTCTACAGCTGTTCAGATGAGCTGTGGAGAGCCTGCTCTGAGACAAACATCTCTTCAGAGCAGGACTCTTGCTTCCCAGCAGATCATATCATGAGGATTTTCTTAAGCCAGAGTGGTTCCACAAAGTGTAGACTGCTTGGGAAGAGTGTGAGTGCTGCTTTGTCCTGGTGCATAACTCTTTTTATTCATAGGCACATTTCTAATAAAATGAAGCATTCTCCTTATATAAAATTATTCCATTCCCTGTGGCTCAGGTCAGTTCTTCTCATATCACATGCCCTACACCCTGGAGTTTGGGTTCCAGAGACGGCCCACTACAGTGAACTTCAAACCATGTCCACGTGTTGTATGGGTGGCCTGTGACTTGCTATGGTAATAGTGTCAGGGATTCAGTGATGTCAGCTCACACAGCCGAGGGGCTTGTAGCCTATCAGTGCCCTAATCCCCAGCTTGTCAAAAGTTACCGGGTTTGAACTGACAGCAGGGTTTTCATTTTTTGGGGAAAAAGGATTTTTATAAGATCAGCATTTGCTGTAGAAGTGCCAACCCTGTCACTTTAAGTAAAGCTCATACCAGTTCAGGTGGCTGCTCCAGTCTCACCAGGTAGGTGGCCTCAGGCACGTACCTGAGCTTCTACTGTGACAATATTGGCTCATCTCAAAGGGTTCTTCTAGACCGAACATTTCAGTCAAACAGGAAATACAATAAAAAATGAAAAAAAGCAGACTACAAAAATGTGTTGTCTTCTTCCAAACGTAATAAGAGGGGTTGTGTTATAATAGGGTGTGGATATGGCCAGAGCGCTACCTGCCACAAACAAGAAGCATCAGATTTTCTAAAATGAGAAAAATGGATCAAAGAGCCCGTTGATGCCCTTCTTTCCAGTCCCTATTTAATGTTTAAAAGAAAAATAAATGCTAAGACTAAAAGCCTATGCCAAGTTGGCATTTTTCTAGAAATCATATAATGTTGCTTTCTATTAATGTTGTGCAGTCAGGGCACATGATCATATAGCAAACTTCTTATTTATAGTGTGTGAGCCAGGACATGGGTGCTCTCTCTTGGGGTCCCAGCATCAGGCGAAAGAGGCTACCCAGCAACACCGATTGCTCTCACCTCTCTTCTTAACAGGGAGGAAGAAGCAGAGGGCTGAAAACATGTAGCCTTGCTACTCTCCCTTTCCTCACCCGTAGACAGGGGGACCATCCCCACCTTACTTTCTTCTATATTTTAAGAATGTAGAATGATGCCTGGTATTTGAGCCCCATGCTAGCATGTGAGCATCAAGGCTTGGTAATACTTTACTAGGTGGGGCTCACTCCTGGCCTGCCTTTACTATTTTGTTTTGCTGGTGAAATTTAGTGGATTTGTTTCTCACAGGTTTCTAAAAGGGTTAAATCACACACTTCAGTTCCTGGTATGTGCCGAGTGCTTGTTTATGGTTATTTAAAAGAGATTTTATGACTTTTATGTGAGTGACCAGTTAGTAAGGCAGTCGGGAATTAACACACCTGGCTCTTCATCATACACAGAGTCTACCAAACCAGCTTCTTTGATGCTATTTCTGACTGCCATGACTGTGTAACTGATAAACTGTTTGCCCTCCTCTTCCTCTTCCTCCTCCTCTTCTTCTTCTTTTTTAGAACTTACTTAATTTGTGTCTATGACAATGAGGATTGGATCCAAGGCCTCATGATGCTCACAGCAAGTACCTCACCACTGAGCTGTATCTCTAGCCCAATTTAAAACTGTAAGTTTGCACTGTGTGTGAGGAAGGTGCACATTCAAGTGCTCGTGCATCCACGTGGAGGCTGGAGAGCAACGAGGGTGTCTGTCCTCAGTTACCACCCACCTGTCTGTCTGCCGTCTGCCTTTTCTTCCTTCCTTCCTTCCTTCCTTCCTTCCTTCCTTCCTTCCTTCCTTCCTCCCTCCCTCCCTCCCTCCCTTCCTTCCTTCCTTCCTTCCTTCTGTTTTTTCTCTTTGAGACAAGATCTCTCACTGGTCTTGAAGTAGTCTAGGCTGACTAGCTAGTAAGCCCCAGGATCTTCCCCAGTGCTGAGATGCAAGTAGGCCACCACACTCAGCTTTTGGGAAAAAGAAAAAAGTCCTGGAGAGTGAAATTAGGCCTTGGTGTGTTTACAAGGCAAGCATTTTACGAGTTGTCTCCACAGTCCTTAGGTTTTAATTTTGAAATACAGTCTCACTAAGTTGCCCAAGCTAGCGTCAAACTCACTATGTAGCCCAGTGTAGTTTACCTGGTGGCTGAGATTACTGGCTTGTGTTGCTGGACTTGGCTTGAATTGTCTCTGTCTTCTCCAACACTGGTGAACTTTAAAGTACAATTTAACTGAATGGTTCACCAACATACCATATTTATGTCCCTGGGCTGAGAAAGCAACACAGGCGTTTGTCTCCTTTGAGGGGTGTCATGGGAGATAGTGTGTGTGGGGGGGGGCAGCAGCAGGAAAGAATAAACTGCTTCCTGTTCCTGCACAGCAAGCAGATTATTCCAGATTGCAGTGTTTACAGAACCCCTCCCACCAGAGCACGGAGTTCCCTGAGACCAGAATGCACCAGAACTAACTATGTGGACTGTCTTCTAAGCGACTGTAGTCCACCCATCCCACTCCCTGTCTCTTGCCTGAGGCAGTCACTATTTTCTGAAGTCATTACTTCTTGATGCTTCAGTGTTCCACTTTTGCTTTTTTTTTTTTTAAAAAAAAAAACTTTATTGTCTAGTTAATGTTTCTTTATACTAAATGCCCACTGATGAAATAATTGGACTGATGTGTGTGTGTGTGTGTGTGTGTATGTGTTTATCTTGGATCCTGGCTGGTACACACACATACAAATGTATATTTATATATAATATAAAAATATTATAGAATATAATGATAGAAGGAGGGGCAAGTTGAAAATCACGAGTAGTAGCCCCTCCTTTTCACATAGCCTATGGTGTTCACAAGCATTATGTCTTCTTTACTGTGCCTGTCACTCAGTTCCTCATGCTCTCCAGAAACTCCACGCTTATCATCTGGTATTTGCCCTTTCAGAACTTGACAACAACAACAGCAACAGCAACAGCAACAACGAATATGTATCTGGGGTGGAGAAATGACTCAGTATTTGCTGTTCTTGCAGAGGACTGGGGTTTGGAACCCAGTACCCACATGGCAGCTCATAATCATCCCTAACTCCAGTTCCAGGGAATCCTAATGACCTCTTCTGACTTTGGCAGGCACTAGGAATATAACTAGTGCACAGGCAAACACTCATACTCATAAACAAAAACATGTGTGTGCAATGTATGTTGCCACACATTAGCCCTTTACCATCTTTTGTCTTTTGAAAAAAACTTTCAGTATTTTCAAATCTTAATTAGAATAGGCCCTAGTTCCTTAATATCTTCCTGTTTCACCCCTCAAGATACTATACCTCACACCTCCTCTCATTTTCTTGGCTTTTAGTATAACATTTGCTCTATTAATTTTAGACACATTAAGAAAAGATAACTAATGTTATTACAACATAGCCATTGCCTGACTAACTCTGAAAGTCAACCCCTAGGAAAATGAGGTGTGCGGAGTCCATTAGAAGATACCTGCATGCACTTCACTAACACCCAGCCCATTTGTGAGTCCCTTACCAAAATGTGCGGTGTGAGGAATCAAGGAAAACATACAAGACATTGCCCCTGCCCTGAAATTGCTTACATTCTAGTTGGGGCCCCTTCTTGACAGTTAAACAATGCCAAATGAATGTGAGAGACAGTGTGTGTTGGAAGACTTCACACCACATGGGGGACCAGTAAAGACTGCAGAGGAGAGAGATTTGGACTTGAATTAGAAGGATGGAATTTGGACTTGAAATAGAAGACAAAGAGGATGTTAAGAAGCCTAATTTATGTGGTCCAGATGCTTTATCAGTGAAATAAGCCACTTCCTGGATCCTAGCGCATGGCTAAACAACTGCTCTTCTCAGGTAGACCCAAGATAGCAGCCACCTATTCATTTCATATACGGTGTCCCTCGCCAGTCCGGGGGGGGGGTCATAGTTCTTGAATGCATGTCCAAGATGCTATAAAATGGACCCTCTGTTTCTCCTTTGATCAGAGTCAGTCATTACTCACCATCCCACTGTCCCATCCAGCATTAATCAAGACCCCCTTTCCCACCTCCAAACTCTCCCTCAACAAATCGGACATCTTACTGTTTTATGGTAGTTGTTGTTTACATGCTATGTGGACCCGATCTTACATTCAAAGCCTTCCTGCATTATCATCTGTAATCCCTTTAGATTTTTTCTTAAAGTCTCAATACAATTCTCTTAACTCCCTTCTTTGCTGACCAAGTGAAGCACAGTTGCTGATTTTGCAAGATACGTTCTAACATAAAGTACGTCTTTTTCGAGTCTCTGTATCACTTGGCTGCTCCCTGCCCCGCCCTCTCCATGTTTATGTCTTTTAGCGGAGTTGTGCACCAGAGTTGTGCACAGTACTTCAAGTGAGCCTCAGTGTTCTTTCTGTCTCGCCCCAATATTGACGGTAACATGATTGCCTATCTCAAAACTGGTTTGTGGGATTCTTTTTCTTATTGTAGTTAAAGTAGCTTGCCTTGTAAATGCCAGAAAATATTTTTGCCAATTAAGGGTTTTATGAAGAACGGTGTCAATGCTTTCCAGAAAGGTGTTTAAATTGTTTGGCTCAGCTGTTCCATCCATTAACATTTTCCTTTGCAGCTTAACCTCACAGGTTTGCGGGATGGTTTCCCCGCACTGAAAAAAAAAATGTGCTGATTTCTTTGTAATTAAACATAACTTCCTTAGAGATTCTTGCGTTCAAGCTGTGGTTTAGAGCTT
This sequence comes from Grammomys surdaster, assembly GCF_004785775.1. Taxonomy (NCBI): domain Eukaryota; kingdom Metazoa; phylum Chordata; class Mammalia; order Rodentia; family Muridae; genus Grammomys; species Grammomys surdaster. Next base: position 11,354,093 of record NW_021604613.1, read on the forward strand.
CAAAACGCTTTTCCCCTGCTGCTGAAATCATGAAGTCCGTGGTCTCCCAGCTCTCTTGTAAAAGCCTCTCTCTTTACAGAGTAGGAGCCTTCACAGTGCCGGTCCTATTCAGCTGCTGCGGCTGATAATTTCAAAGACATATTCACAGAGTCCTGCTCTGCATCAGGCAGCTGTTCTGTGGTTCCGAGCATTTGTAGCGCTGTATCTCCTTTCAAGTTTCCACTTCCATGTGAGGCTGTCTGCTTGAGAAAGGCTTTGTGCTTTCCAGCGTGTTTCCTGTTTTCCTTGGGAGAGCTCTGTACTGTAATCATTTTTCCATTCCAAGTTGCCTAGGCTGATTTGCTTAACTGTTCTGATGCCTTCCCGGTGTCCATGCCTTCCCGGTGTCCAGATATACAATTTCATTGCTTGCTTCATACGGGAAGGGAACATCTCACTTCTGCCTCATTCCTATCGGTTTTTTTTTCCTCTGCTCCGTTTATCTGAGCGCTTGTCACATCCTTCCAAGACCTGATACGCGACGGCTCAGTTTGGGTTTTCTAGTGCTTGGATAGATGTCAAGATGATTTATAAAGTGCCCGTGCCCAGTGCCATGGGCCAATGATACCATCAGGTGAGCAGCAGCTTCTCAACTGCTTACCCAGCCTTGCTTATTGATTAGGACCACTGCAAGATACGGCTCTTGCCCTACATTCCCAGCAACTCTAGTTTACCAGCCAGCCCACTTGTCCACAGCAGGCATCACTTCAGCCATCATTGCATGGCTTGTCTTTGGCACTGGTTTGATTCACATCCATAGTCCATAGTTACCTGTAATTAAACTCTGTCAGTGGTGCATGAATTATTTTAGTTAGTAATATTTAATTTTCCTTGTTCTTCTTTGGGCCTTCCTCTGTGAGCTCCAGGCTTCATTCTGTAGATCTTTTGTCTATTTCTAAAGCCAAAATTAGACTGATTACACATTGGGCCTTTAGGTGCTTTGTACTGCTCCTCATAGCAAACAAATGCACCCTGTTACCACGAGAACATTTTATGTGTGATTCTTAAGAGCTGTCCAACCGTAAAAGCCACCAAAAGATGCTAAGTGTTCCTTTAGACTGATGGCTCTTTACCAGAATTCCTTTGATCTCAAGGACATCTTGGGTAATTTCTGGAGACATTTTTAGTGGTGTTTCTTTTACAATATTTACTTTTGTGTGTATGTGCTTGAGTGCATTTGTGTTCACTACATGTATGGTGGAGCCCCCAGATGTCAGAAGCAAGTGTCAGATCCCCTGGAGCTGCAGGTGTTTGTGAGCCCCAGTGTGGGTGCTGAGAAACAATCTCAGGTTCTCTGAAAGAACAGTGACTACTCTTAACCACTGAACCGTCTTCCACTGCCAACACTTAATTGTTTACAAGTGGAAGTTTGGTGTTCCTGGCCTCCGATGAGTAGAAGCCAGAGCTGCAACTACATTTTCTACACTGTACATGGCAACAAAAAGTTATATATCTTCAAACTCTGACAGTGTTTGAGTGTATGAAGGATTCTGAGCCTGGAGCTCAGTTTCTAGAAGGGTCTGCTGTAGCCATTCCCTAGCCAGTGAAGGGCAGGCGGGACTATCCAAAGGCAGAGAGGAAGAAAAGAGCTATGTTGTCTTTTAAAGACATGGAAACAGGTCTCATTTAAAGTGACTTGGGGTCTCCATTACATGTATGCTCCTTGCCAGTTCCGTTCCTTTCCTGCTTTAATCACTGTTTCTTCTATCTTAAGCATTTGGCACAGACCCCCACCTCCAACATAGCCCCACATAGAGCTTTGGCGGTACCACTGCCTGAGAAACTTAAGCAGACAATGAGGTAATTTATCAAGCACTTGAAGGTCATTCTGGGTAGTACAGAAAACAGGGCTAACGGTAGGATTAAGGTGGATTGAGCTTGCAGCAACTGGGCTCAGCTGGTGGCAGTAGGTAGAGGGAGAAGCTGGCCTGACAGAAACCTACCCATTCCCTGACTGTGTATTGAATTTGGGGGGATTTAAGGTAAAGAAGGAATATTTACTAATGCCTGTTCTGAAAAACAAAGCAAAGCAAAACAAGCAACTCTCTTCCCTGGAGGGGCTGCACAGCCTTTGGGTCATGCATTGAGCACAAACGTCAGTGCAGAAGCCCTGCAATCTCACTTCAAGATCTCTGGAGTAAGTTGCAAACAAAGGCAGAGAAGAGAAGGAGCAAGAATCATCCATCTGGCCATGGACTCTGACCAAGTGAGGCCTCATCCAGGGAGGTAATTGTAAGGCAAGATGGAAAGAAAAACAGACAGGGAGTTGGAGTAAAAGCCACTCAGAGAGCTAGCACACAGCTCTCAGCAGAGCTGTTGGGCCAGGCTCAATGGACAGGCCCAATCGCCTTCCAAGACAAAGAATCCATCTGTTTCCTTCATTTTGCACAATTAGCCTCCAATGGAGACTTCTCAGGAGAGAGAGAGTAACTTGGGTTAAATTGGGGCCTCATCTGCCAGCTTTGCTGTGGAGAGAAGGAAAGCCACAGAAGCACTGCAGTATCTTAGTGTCTATCCTGCCACAGATGGCGGTGAAGTCCCATCTCTAGCCCCTCTACAGGACTTGGCTTACTTAGTAACCCACGGGGACATTGACAAAGACTGTCCTGATTACAGCCCCATCACGTCTCCTGAACTTGAGCAGGCTGACAATGGACCAGACTTCTCTCGAAAGAATCAATTCTGTATTTAGACACAAATGGTTTTGTTTTGTTTTTGTCTGGCCTGAATGGTTTAGATGAGCTTAGAGTTAAGATCATCCTGAAGCCTGGGAACACATTCTTCACTGAGCTCAGGGGAGTCATCTGCCATGTTCCCTAGGTAATCCAAGCATGACCTTTCCGCATTCTTCCATCTAGAGGAAATGGTTTCAATCTCTCTCACCGGAGGAGTGCAGTTCTGTTATTATCTTCCTTATAGTGTCTGAGAAGTAGGAAGCTTACCCTTGTCAGTCAAGTCATGCCTTCCCCATTGGTGTGACATACTTGACATCCAAATGGAAATAATCTTTCTCTTTGGCTCTGACCATACTTGGAACATGTGAAATTGACTTTAAAGTTTTTTTCTAGTTGCCTCTACCATGGTTTCTACATGGTCAGTCCAAGTCAAGCTACATTTAGGATTAAAGAATATGGTCGAGGAAGTTGGCAGACCCAACGAAGTTTACTTAACAGTGGGGTCCACCAGAGTCTGGCTCATCCATAGAGTTCTTTGAAAAAACTACCAAAGTCTTTGGTGTGAGAACAATAATATCCTTCCTTTGATTTCGTCCACAGGATGCATTGGTAAAGCTCTAGGATATGTTCTTTAAAACCACATAGCAGGGCAGTGGTGATGCAGTTTTATTTTCAGCCCTAGAGAGGCAGAGGTAGACACAGGCAGATTTCTGTGAGCTGGGGACAGCCAGGGCTACACAGTGAAACTTTATCTCAAAAAACAAAAAAGAAACAAGCAAAAACCAAACCAACAAACAAAACCACACCAGATCAAATCAGCTCTGCCTCTAAGACTCTGAGATACTTAGGAAGAGATTGCTTTCTGTTTATTTGAAAGGTAAATGTTTCTTTATCTCTCCCATTACATCTCTGGTCTGAAAGGACAGGAAGAGAACAGGAAACTGTTCTGTGAAAGGGAAGAGAGGAAGAGCTGTGGAAAGAAGAGGAGGCTGGGAAGTATCTCCCATGAGAAATCACAGTGGCAGCCTGCTGTTGAGGGATGAAGAGCTTGAAAGAACAGAAATGCTTAAAATTAAGGAACTTGTTGAGTTCCTAGTGTTGTGTGAACACCCTGCCCTCTGGCTGCCTCCTTTCCATCCCCGGCAGTGCTTCAACACATCCAGAAAACCCAGTTTTATCCTCAAATGCCTGGTCAATTGTGTCTGGTGCCAGCAGAAGAGGGAAAGACTTGTCTCCATATGTTGGAGCAGAAAGCTGAGAACAGCTGCATGACTCAAGATGTGAACGAGACCAAGAATTTACAGGGCAGCCAAATTAAAACCAGAGCACTTCTGAGAAATTAAGATGCCAAGAATTCACAAACATCCCAAGGAGGTCATTGTGTTTTTGCTCCACTATATGAAAAGCTCAAAGAATAGGCAACTGTGACATCTGGGCTGTTAGCATTTACATGCCTGTAAGACAGAAACAGACATCTCAGAAACCCACATGTGATTATTATTCCAATCATTCATTGAATAAATGAAGAACAAGTGCTTTGTGCCATAACCAATGGTATATGATGGTATGCTGCTTTGATTATGCTTGGCCCACTAGTAGGAGGTGTGGCCTTGTTGGAATAGATATGGCCTTGTTGGAGGAAGTGTGTCACTGTAGGGGTGGGCTTTGAGGTCCTATACTCAGACTTCACCCATTGCGGAGGTCAGACCCTTCTGGCTGTCTTTGGATCAAGATGTAGAATGCCCAGATCCTTCTCCAGCACCATATCTGCCTGGATGCTGCCATGTTTCCAGCCATGTTGATAATAGACTAAATCTCTGAAACTGTAAGCCGGCCCTCATTAAATGTTGTCCCTTATAAAATTTGCCTTGGTCGTGGTGTCTCTTCACAGCAATTAAACTAAGACATATGGCAAATCAGATAAACAAGGACCCTAACTGTATAGAGTTGACAGTATGGGGAAAGTGGGAGGAAAGGAGATGATAAACTTTTAATCACAGATGGATTAAATGGAAAGTAATAATAGTTTCTATTCAATGTTGATAATGGGTCACTCTTAATAGAAAACACCACAGTGGGCTGTTTAAGGTAGTGAGTGAAGTCACTAAAACAAATGAGATTTTATTGAAATACAAAATCTCGGAAAGAACACTCCACACAGTGATCACAGGGAAGAATGTCCCAGGGAGAAGCAGCAGCAGGTCCAAAGGTCCAAAGGGAAAGAGAGAGAGAGAAATTCCAGACACTCATTGAATTCCTGTGACTAAAACTTAACTGAACAGCTAGAAAGGGTCATGAGGGAGGACTTTGTGTTGGATAATGGTAGTCAAGGTTTTAAGGTTTGGGGGCTCAGGATTAGCATTTTGATATCCTTTTTTCTTAAAAAAAAGAATTATTTATAATTGAAATATTACATTCCTTTCCTCCATCCAGACCTTCTCACCAACCTACACACACACACACACACACTATTTTGGTGGTGTGTAATGGTCTCAAAACTGACCACTGTATATTGAACAATCAACAAGGGACCCATAAATCCTTCTCCCAATAGTCATTAGTTGCCTGTAGTTTTTTGTCTAAAAGTGAGGGAGACCCTGTGAAACTTTCCCCTTCCACATTAACACGTCCATTGTCATTGCCAGTGTTTCCATCTTGTTTATGCAGATTTCTAGGAGAGAATGTGTCATAGCAGACTTCCTGATATTCCTGTTTTTGGCAATCTTTCTACACTGCTCTTCTGAGATATTCCCTAAGCCACAGACGAAAGAGTTGTAATGTAGATGTATCCATTATGGCTGGGCTCCCCACAGTCTATGGATCTCTGTATTGTATCCACCTATAGCTTTGGGGGGATGGTCTCCATTTGCTGTAAATATAAGCTTCTTTGATGAAAGGTAGTAGCTATACTTACCTGGGGGGTTAAGGATAAGATTTAGAATGTAGTAAGGAGTTATGCTGGTCCAACAAAATGGTGGCAGTGGATTCTTTTCTAACATCCATGCCCTCACCAGCCCTGGGGACCTGGGTAGGTTTCCAGTACCAAGCATGATTTCCCACCTTTGGACTAGGTCTTAAATCTAATTAGACAGCTATTGGTTGCCACCAACCCAAGAGTGAGTGCACCTTAGTGCACCACTATGCATGTCTTGCCCTGCTGGTTATCGTGCGTTACAAGTATTACAGCTGGGTAGAACTGGGTAGAATTCCTTTTCTCCCACCGCTCCCTGAAGAGAAGACTGAAGGATTTTAAAAGTAGGAATGACATCATTTTGTGCTATAAAGGACAGAGTGACAAGGAACAGGAGTGGAAGCAATAAGATGATAAGAAAGACTATCTTCAGTCCAAATGAGAAGTCATCAGAAAACAGCCCTAAAAACGAAGGGTGTTGGGCCCTGCAGGGTATAGTTGTTGTGTAATAAGGAATTGGGATTTTTTTTTTTGTAAATTGGATGAGGCATGAGATAAATTAAAAACTTTATTCATTTGGCAACTGAGTGTTGAGCGTCTACTGTGTATAAGTCACTGGCCTAGTTATTTGAGACACATCACAAAAAATAGATTCAGCGTCTCTCCCATTGTGTTTACATTTATTACTGAACACTGGATTGAGCAAATAACTTGGTAGTTTCGTGAGTTATGTTGAGGAAGAATGAAGAAAACAATGAGTTGAAATGAATCAGAGGATCAATTTTAAACATTTCACAACACCTAGGAGCCATCCACTGGTGAGTTCTAGTAGTTAGTTGAGTGTAGATCTCAAATTAAGGAGTAATAACATAGAAATGGCATTTAATGATATCTACATCCATGAGAATGGATTTATCATGACTGGATCCTCATAGTGTGTTAAAATTTACATATAAAATGTCCTACAAAAAGGATTCTTTGTTGACGGTACAGTCCCAGCCTGGTGGGACCGTTGGACAAAAGGCTTCATCAATTGATTGATTCATTGATAGGTTCCTAGTTAAATAGAATATTAGGAGATGGGTCTGATGAAAGAAAATGGGTCACTGGGACATGGCTTTGAACAGTACTCTTCTCTTTTCTTTTTCTGTCTCCTAACCACTGTAGATAAGCAGTTTTGTTCTTTTAGGCTTTCCTGATGCCATGACATTTTCCCTCCTCTCAAAGGAACAAGATGATCATAAACTGAAACCATGAGTCAAAGTAAATCTTGTCTTTCTTGTTTAGGATTTTTCAAAACCCTCAGGTATTTTGTCTCAGTAACAGAAAACATAAATAATATATAAGGCATGTAAAAGAAGGAAATTAAACCTTTGGGCTGAACAGTGAGCAGCTTTAATGTTTAGTACGTGGCTGGAATTAGAGATCAAGAGAGGGTGATAAGTGAGGGAAGAAGACAGTGGTCTTTCAGGCCAACAGCATGAAAGCTAGTGTGACATCAACAGGTGGAAACAGGAAATCCCGGGCCTGTCAGCATGGGGACTGTTGGGATTACAATAAAAACAGTTTAAATAGAAAAAAAAAAAGAATGAAAAACATGGAGAGCTGTATTTGTAATGGCTGAGCAGGAGCAAGGAAGTAAAGGCAGAGAGAACAACAGGCTTTCTGAGTTGTTGTGAGACGTGTGGTAGGAGTTGGGGGAGGCCGTTAGGTCAGAAGGTTTGTGTTTTCTGTCTACTAAATTTAAGATGATAAAGTATGTCCATCTCATGTTGGAATGATCCAACGAGGAAGAAGCACTGATGCTGACAAAGAGAGGTTGAGCCAAGGAGAAAGTGCTGGATGGCAATTGAGGCAGAAGCTCAGGCAGCTCAGCCTTCTGGAAGCACCTTCCATTGTGAGGAGTAGGAGGAAGCTAGGCAGAGGCAGGCCTCTCCACAGTAGTCTGACTGAGCAAGCAAGGAAGCATTAGGACCAAGTTACTTTGCTTTTGCTTTGCAAAGACTCCAAGTTGACTAAAGTCAATACAACCAGGTTGCTCTGGTCCATGTTGATGCTACCAGCTGAGAGTCCAGTGAAAGGGAGTGAGGGTTTTGAGCAGCAAAGTAAGACAACAGGGAAGAAGAACAGGTTGGGTCTCCCCATTTAGCTCTCCATCCTTCTCTGACTCAAGCAGAGATTTGCCTTTTTTCTATTCAGCCATTTAGACTTCAGAGGGGAGTACCAGAGAGCTTGTCAAACTCTGGGTGTTTCCACACTGTGTATTGACTGACACTCTAGACTTACATCTGGGCTAAGATGGCACTTATACAAACTAGTAGGTTTTGGGTGATAAGGGGCCTTTTAAATCCTTCCTCACAGGTGTCTTAGTTAGAATTTTACTGTTGTGAACAGACACCATGACCAAGGCAACTCTTGTAAGGACAGCATTTAACTGGGGCTGGCTTACAGGTTCAGAGGTTCAGTCCATTATCATCAAGGCAGAAGCATGCCAGAGTCCAGGTAAGCATGGTGTAAGAGCTGCTGAGAGTTCTACATCTTCATCTGAAGGCCACTAGGAGAAGATTGGCTCTCATTTGGCTAGGACCAAGGTCTTAAAGCCCACACCCACAATGACACACTTCTTCCAATGAGGCCACAACTACTTCCACAAGGCCCCACCTCCTAATGGTGCCACTCCCTGGGCCAAGCATATTCAAACCACTATAACAGGTCTCTGTGTGGCAGAGAGAAGCTGGTCAGAGCCAGGCAATTATTGAGATAGGTCATTCTGAAAGGACATTTGGGGAGAAACGAATTGGGTGGTGTTATGTTCAACTCAAAACTCAGGGCTTACAGCAGAAAAGAGCCCTGCACACAGATAGGAGTTTCAGTGGTGGGTCCAACATATGATTTTGTGCTCCAGCAAAGAAGATGGAATGAAATCATTCCTGGATCTGGAAAGGAGCTGACTTGGTCTAGGCTTTTTCCTATGGTGATTTTCTTAACACTCCACAATCTTGTGAGGTAGGCTTTCTTTGTTCCTTCTCGCTTTCTAAAGATTCAATGTATAAGTTCGCTTGCTTGCTTTAGGCAACCCTGACTAGAACAACTCACCAATGGACAATGGACACCTTGTTCATTATTTCTGCCCCCTTCCCACTTCAGTGCCTTCTAGCTCCCTAGCTTTGTCACATTGTGTTGACAGGATGGACAACACCCTTCCAGCCAGCTGGGCTGGGTTAAAGGCCTCTCAGGACTCACCGCACTTCATGCGACTTAGCCATGCAAAGCACATCCTCCAGTGTTTACGTGTTGAATAGTTTATGATCTGCACTACATCTGATCAGGCAGAGTCAACGACCAAAACTGCTGATCCGTGGAAACTTCACAGCCTTTCCGGGCATAATAATGGCTTCAGCTTCAGCTTATTCAAAGAAAGAAATCGCCTTTGATGAGTTGTGCAAGGACAAATTAAGACGCGACTCTCACCCAGTATCTAGAGTGGCCTGCTGCTGCAGACATTGCCTGAGAAGAAAGGGGGCCAGATTCAGAGAGACTTCGGCACCTCCACCTAAATGGAAGGGAAGGACCAAGACTAAGCTGGGTACTGCCAAGTGAGGCTCACTCGTTCAGAAGCAAGCGAGCATTCTGCACAGGCAACTCTGTCACTCCTTTCTTCAAACCTATGGCAGAGAATAGTTCCTCAAATTTCCATTATTTCTCTAATAGTAATAGAAAAATCTTTCATTCTAAAGGGCATTGCTAATTAATTGTACTATTTCTAAATTTCATACCTCTTCTACTTAGATATTGTCACAAGTTTAAGTTCAGGACAGTGAGACAGATGTAGAAGTGGCAAGAGAAACTTCTGAGAAAAGATACTCTTAATTTTTCCTTCTGTCTAGAATGTGGAAGTGATGGTTAGAGCTTGGGCAACTGTATTAAACAATGAGGTAAGAAACTATCATTCAAAATGTACAGAAGGTATCACTCAGACAGGAGGAGACTGGGCCAGTAAAGTTTGTGGCTTCAGATTGTAGTGGAAACTGTCATTATATAAGCAGTTTACCATTATTTTTGGCACTTACAAATATTGCTAATATGCTTTATATATACCTTCAAATGTCCCTAATGACCCCTGGAAAGCCAACTGGTATATTAAACAGCCTTACCAACAGACAACGCAGCAACAACTTTTGCACAATTAGACAGTTATTGGGGGGCCCTGTGAGGCTCTGCTGTCGTCAAAAACGTTCCATCCGTCAGCTGGTATGAGAAATCTCATTTAGTCCTGGGTCCTTTGCTCAGCAATATCTGGATTTCTACTGTGCATAGTTCTTTGATCAAACTGTGTTCCCATTTCCAAGGGCCTGCAGTTGACTGCCTCACGGGTTTCTCTAGCTTCTTGCCCTCTACATATCTAAAAGTCAGCTCCCCTTTCTCTCTCCCTCTGGAGCCTTGTATCTGGCACTAGGCATTAGAGAACTTCAGCCACACAAAATGTCGGCACCCCACTGCCCCTAGGTAAGAAGTCCAGAGGGCAGAAGGTGTCTGTATCCAGAAGGCCACACCCTCTGCACCTCGAGTTTACTCAAGGTACCTGGCATCCTAGAGGTACCTGCCCAGATGGTCCCCAGATTCCTCCCAACGCTGGTTACTCTGAGGATAGGCTAGGCAAGGGCCAACTAAAAACGGATAGCATTTGAGTGTGAGGGGCAAGCTGCCCTACTTGCTATTGCCTACCCTTACAAGGCTGATTTGATGGGGATATTGCCTATCCTCAGCAAAGGCTGGGGCTAATTATGCTGTCTACACAATCTGACATAAAACACAGAAGAATCCAATAAAGTCCCATTTCTGCTTGGGTCTCAAGGACACAATGAAGGTGTATTTGTCAAAGTGAAAGACCGGGCCATGTTTTATTTAACATTATCTTGGCTGAATGTATGTATACCTTTAAACATTTAGACTCATGCTATGTGAGCTTCTGTTTGAGCATCCACTTAGAATGCCTCGTATGTGGCTGGGACATAGGGGCTTGTTTCTCTCTCTCTCTCTCTCTCTCTCTCTCTCTCTCTCTCTCTCTCTCTCTCTCTCTCTCT
>NW_021604613.1:11364811-11371902 GCF_004785775.1 Grammomys surdaster
TCTCTCTCTCTCTCTCTCTCTCTCTCTCTCTCTCTCTCTCTCTCTCTGTGTGTGTGTGTCTGTGTGTGTGTCTGTGTCTGTGTCTGTGTGTGTAAAAGTCTAGCTGAGCCAGATCTGGAGGATGACTAGCCAAATGCTCCAAGTATCTGTTCTAGAGTACAGATTAAATGAAGTCAGAGGATAACTTGGCCACAAAAGCTTAGTGCAGTGAACATCAAGGTTAGAAACTGGTAAGGCAGATAGGACCTGTTTGTAGCAGAGGCTGCCTTCCCCTTACTATGTTTGCCGCTTGTCTATCTCAAGGCAGAAGGCCCATTGCTGTCCAGTGACTAGGGCTGGAAGGTGGTGGAAAAACTCCAGCATGCACCCCAATCCTGTCAGGGAATGGAGAGAAGCCATGGGATAAGCCACTCATTAAATCAGAGGGTGACACTGTATCGTAGAAAATATTTATCAATGGAGGGCTCCTAGAAAAGGAATTGAGAAGAATATGAATGTGTCTTGTGACCCTACCCCAGCCAAAGACATTGGGCCCGAGGAAGGGTTTTGATCCCAGTAAGTTAACTGAGGCAGGCAGGTATGTGAGCTTTGCCAGTATATAAGGGGAATGGAGCTGCTAAAAATAAATACCTGATTCAAGGCAATGCCAGTTCTAGGTGGATTGTGGACACAGCTTTTGTTTCTAACCTGTGTCTTTTCTTACTTGTAGCATGGTTGAGTGACTGGATGGAACACACGCCATGCTCATTTACAAATATCTTTTAATGCCACCCCTAGTTGCCAACATACTCTTTGTGCCCGTGCCTTGCTTTGAAGCTGGAGGGAGAGTGGAGATCTGAGAGCCATATCTTTGGGATCCTGTCAGAATGAATAAATTGGCAACACAAAGGGCACATAGTCACTGGAGTCCCTGCTTCTCATTTGGGGCCACACTCAAGTGTACAGGACCCAAGAAGTCTCTGCCCGGGTGGTGTTGATCCACTTTCAGGGCTGGCATTTAGAACATGCCTCACCCCTATATGCTCTCCAGCATAACCAGTGACAAAGGAAGGTGGGCATATGAATAGAGAGTGCATGGGCTTGGTGCAGGAACTATCCAACCATGTGAGCATCTCGTGGTGTGGGGTAGAAATGAGAGAGAGACAGTATGAAGAACTTTCAATGTCAATGTGAAGGTATCTCTCAAGATACAAGGCTATGATATGTTATCTTCCTTAATATTTTCTCATACTGGGAAGTGAAGGGGACGTGTGTTTTCATTTGTCTTCCTGCCCTGGGCATCACAATTGTTTATTACTGGGATAAAAGGAGCATGGCAGGCCTTTCCATTCAGGTGCATGGTGCTAATGTAGAAGTACCGTTTTCAGCCCTGACGTGACGAGTATACACAGTAGACACAGAAGAGTCCCTCCACAGCCTGCTCAGAGGCTGGGTGGCAGAGGAGTGTGTTAGCAGCCAGAGCACCAGGACATTTGGACTTTGTGCCAGGGCCTTTTGTATTCTTTTCCTGTGGTAAACACACTTGCCACTATACCAACCATATCTCTGAAACAACATATTATCATTAACTACACAGAAGCAAAGCCTCAGGCTAGGCAACACCTGCTTTTGCTGACCTGGGCAGACCATCCTGCAATTCTATGAGCCTGTGGAAGCATTACTGTGGTTTTTCCCCCACATCTACTCTTTGGGGAGAGGCAGCACAGGTTTTATCATTCCATCATCAGACAGAAAAAGCCAGGCTTAGTGAGACAAAAGAACTCCAAGATCCTCCAGCAAATAGAAGGAAGGATCTAGGTGGGAACCACAGCCATCTAATTCCTGTTCAGTGCCCTTATCACTCCACATAACCCCAATCTAGTTGAAGAACAGAGATGTGGGTATAAAGCCCCAGTCCCCCTCTTCTGAAAGCACCAGAGACCCGGACCTGGTCAAAGGCCGGCGTGTCTATTTATGTGGCTTGTTTAGCTCTGGTTGGCTAATGATACTTAATCACACGTGCCTTGCAGTTGGCCAGGATAATGGAGAGAAACGCAGAGGGGTCAACTAAAATCATGTCATTTGCTAACATCCCAAAGCTTTTACAGTGCACAAATGATCCATTACCAAAGATTTCAGAAGCCAAAGGTAAAAGTTAAAGTTAGAGAAACTGCTTAAAACTGTGAGTAGGTGTACTGGACTATGGGCAGCCTTTTCTTTCATGGTTTCAGAATCTGATAAGTGAAATCAGAAACCTACTGTATGAAAGTTGGGTAAAATGCATCACTAGTCTCAGGGGCTGTGTTTCTTCAGATAAACTGGCACCTCTGATGTCTCCAGAGAGTGAGAAGATGAGGCCTTATGTAGCCCTCAAAGGAGGCTTTCCTCTCAATGGGCTGTCCAGTCACCGTGGCAGTTCATCTATGCTGTGTAACAAACCAGCCTCTATAGCCATTGAAACACTAACGATCTGGAGACTATAACTTACATGGTTAACAGCACTTGCTGCTTTTCCAGAGGACTGGGTTGGATTCCCAGTACACACATGATGCACAACTATCTGTATCTCCCGTTCCAGGAGATTGGAATTGTATTCTGGCCTCCAAGAGCACTCCATGCATTTGATGTATAGACATATAGGGAGCAAACACATATGAACATTACAAAAAACAGAGTAACAATCTGTCACGAACCCTGTTTTTTAGGGGAGATATGAACAAACATCTACTCATCCCAGATGAAGCACCAAGGGACAGAGCAAAGCTGTGATTCTATTCAAGTCTATCTTGATGAGCCAGTGGATCCACTGAGTTTCTTTATGAAAGTATGGAGGAGGAGTTACCTACAAGACTGTGGGTGGCTGCCAGACAGTGTCATTATTGAAAAGCCCTACTCTACACAGGTGGTGACTTCTCAGAGTCCACCTTCCTCCTCAAAAGTCTCATCTTACTGTGAAGTCAGATTCAATGTACAGGATTTTGTTGTTTAATTACGGTTCAACTGCAAGTGAGGTTCCTCACTTATCGCTCTTCATAGAAGAGCTCCCTGGGTGCTGAATATCTATGAACATCAAGGATAAATGCTCTCCATGCCCTCTCTCCACAAATATATCAGCATCAGTGTGATGCTGGGAAAAGGGAGAGCAAGCAAGCACTCTCATTTATCAGGGGAAGGATGGGAAACACACAGTAGTCACCTGTTCACACCAGTTTTTCTTTTCTTCCTTCCCTCCCTTTCTCTCTTTCTCTCTTTCTCTGTCTCTCTGTCTCTCTCTCTCTCTCTTTCTTTCTTTCTTTCTTTCTTTCTTTCTTTTTTCTTCTCAGTCAAGCAGGGTTAATTTAATGAATGCATACCCTGTGACTGGTTGATCAAGGATGCAGGCCAGACTTGGGAGCGGAGTCTGTGATCCTGTTTCCCAGGGTCTGCTTATAAAGTCAAAAACCTCATAGCAACCAAAAAAGCACATACACAGGTGCAGGAAGTACTGCTGGGTGGTTGCTGTGGTTGGTTCGGGTTCAAGCTTATTGCAGCTACCTATACAAAGCAGTTCTAACTGACCTTTATTGTGTTTGGCTCTAAAGGATGGTAAGGGTCTGCTGAATTTCCAAGAACACCAAAGCAAAGAACTTAACAGAATATGTGGTTAATGGTTAACTCAGGCATGAGAAAGTTCTTCTGTAACAACGTAAGATGGCTGGCTATAGGCACAAAACAAAATGGCTTCAGTAATGTCAGAGAGGCAGGGGCTATCCGGATCTTAATATTCCCCCCTTGAGTTAGTCCTGAAAGCCAAATGGTTGATTCTAAGGTTTCTTCTGAAGCCAGGAGGGTTCACATCAGTTTTTTAATCCAGCTAGGCACATGCTGCCTGACTTTTCATCTTAGAGAGAGCAAATGTCCCTGAGAAAGGTTTGCTTTTGTTACATGATTCCTCTACCCACTGTTCTTCCTTTGTATTACTTACTTTTCTTGCTGATGTCACAAAACACATTACAAAAAACATCTGAAGAAAGGGATGGTTTGTTTCAGCTTACAGATTGAAAGGATGACTCCATCCTGGTGGAGAAGGCATAGCATTGGTGAAGCAGGGCTTACACAGATCCACAGTCAGGAAGCAGAGCATGATGGCATTCAGGCAACTTTCTTCTGTCTTTCAGTCTAGGACCCAAGCCTGTAGAATGATGCTGCCCACAATTAGGGTAGTCTTCTCACCTCAATTAACCCAGTCTAGAAACTCCCTCACAGGCATGTCTAGAAGTCCACTTCAAATCTCATAAGGCTGACAATCTGATTAACCATCAGACTATTACTTCTCAGAAGTATAAACAGGACTCCACAGAGTGATGAAGAGAGAGATTAGCTTGCTGGTACAGCTAGTTGTGCAACGCTTGTGGGTCTCGAATCTTTGCTGATCTTCCCTTCCCTGAGAGAGGCACAGCTAACAACTTCCCCTGGTGTTTCTGTTGGTCCCTTCTGGTGCCTCAAGCCAAGTTGAGGCCTGGCTGTCTCTGCTAGGCCATGTTACCACCAAAACCATGTTGCTAACCTGACTCCATCAAACTGGACTGCTGGTGTATCCATGAGGTGTTTGTGAGTGAATTGAGCTGTCACTGTCTGCTAACCTGTGGACTGATCTGCTGATATCCAGACTCACAGAAGGGAATTGCTCCAAAGAGCCTTTCTAAACAGGTCCACCCCAACCCCACTCCTGCATCCTTTCTTTTTCACTACCTCTGGTGGATAGTGGGCTACAAGGGAGGTTAAAGCATGTAAGAACCATCATTAAAAATAAGGTTTGAAAAAATTAAAGTTACACATCTGATTGTTTCTCTAGCTGCATTTTTGTTTTATGAAATCCCACTTGTCAATTGTACGCCTTAATTCTTGAGGAAGTGAAGTCCTCTGTGGAAAGCCTTTTCTACACCTATATTCTATAGAATACTGCCCATATTTTCTTCTAGCAGTTTCTGGTTTTATACTCATGTCTCTGGTCCATTTGGAGTTAATTTTGTGCAAGGTAATAGATACAGGTCTAATTTCATTCTTTTGCCTCTGGACATCCAGTTTTCCCAGCACCATTTATTGAAGATGCTCTCTTTTCCCAGCATATGGTTTTGGTATTTTTGTCAAATATTAAATGACTTAAGTTACATACACGCATGTTTAAGTCTTCAAGTTTACTTCATTGACCTACACATCTGCTTTGGTGCCAACACTATAATGTTTTTATTAGTATGGCCGTGTCATGTATCTTAAGATCTGAAATAACGCCTCTAGCATTATTCTCTTTGCTTAGGATTGTTTTGACTATGCACGGTCTTTTTTGGTTTCATGTGAATTTTAGGATGGTTCTTTTCTACTTCTGTAAAGAACAAGTTAGGGATTTTGCCCAGGATTGCATTGAACCTGTGACTAGCTTTTGATGAACTTTTTCTCAATATTACTTTTGCTAATCCATGAGCATGGGTATCTTTTTCAATGTCTTTCTTTCTCTTTCTTCAGGAGTTTGATGTTTTTATTATAGAGGTCTTTAACTTCCTTGGTTAGGTTTATCACTGGATATTTTATTTTATTTTGAGGCTATTTTGAGTGGGAGTGTATACATGATCTCCTTGTCTGTAAGTCTGTTGTTGATGTATAGAAAACCTATTGATTTGTGCAAATTGAATCTAGAATTTTTTTTTCATTTCTAAAAGCTTTCTGGTAGAATTTTGGGGATCTCCAATGTGTTCTATCCTGTCATCTGTAAATAGGGATAGTTTGACTTCTTTTCTTATTTGTATCCCTTTAATTCCCTTCTCCAGCTAGTTCTTCAAGTGCAATATTAAAAAGGAATGGGGGGAGTGGACAGCTGTTTCCCTCCTGACTGCAGCAAGGATGCATTTCTCACATGCAGTCTTTGCTATGTTGAAGATGTTCCCTCTAGTCAAACATTTCTGTGACTTTTACCATGAAGCCATGTTGGATTTTGTTAAATGCTTTTTCTGCATCTATTGAGATGATCGTGTGATTTTTTTTTGTTTCCTCCAAAGACATCTATATCAGTGAAAAAGCTGTTTGTCATGATCTAGGCTTAAAGCCCAACTCCATGTCTATATAAATATAAACAATGTTAAGTATAGTTTAAATGTATGCAGAGTTCTCCATGAGCTTAGTAATATAAATAGAAAGAGGACTATTTTTACTGTTTTGGGAGTTAACCAATATTTGTTAGCAATGTATCTTAGTCATTGTTATAGCTGTGAAGAGACACTGTGACCACAACAACTCTTATAAGACAAAGCACTTAACTGGGGGCTGGCTCACCATTTCAGAGGTTTTGTCTGTTATTATGGCAGGGAGCATGACAGAACGCATGGTACTAGAGCAATAGCTGAAAGCTACATCCTGATCCACAGGCCAAATGAATGACACTGGGCCTGGTGTACACTTTTGAAACCTCAAAAGCTCACTCCCAACAGCACACTTCCTCTAACAGGACCACACCTCCTAATCTCTTGTGGAGTCCAGGACTTGCCAGTGCTACCCCTCTGTCGGTTGGAACATTCAGGGGAAGAAATGATAACAGTACTACCTATTGATTCAGACTCCTGATTTCATTCTGTCTTCAAATGCTGTCATATTTAAACACTAGAATGATTTATCATTTTGTTAAAAATTTCCTTTTAAAAAATTTCTTCTTCAAATGAAATTTATACCATCATGTTTCTTTAAAACATATTACATGTGAAGGCAAGGTATATCATCTGTGTGTGACTTTAATCTGAAAATAGCAGAGGAGGCACTATTAAACTCTTGCCCTAAAAATGGCATGTCTGGTAGCATTTAGAAACAGCTAGTGAAGATAGGTTAGACTAAGTCTCAAGGGCAGAAACAGAGTTGGAGCAGGAGAAAGAAAACTCATTCAATGAACTTGTGCTCAAGATCATTGGAAGAGAGAAAGATGGACTTAATATTGGAGGACAGATGCCTGGTTGCTAGAAACTAGATGAGACTGAGGATTTTCATAGAGCAAGAAGAAAGAAAAGAAGGAAGGAAGGAAAGAAAGAAAGAAAGAAAGAAAGAGAGAAAGAAAGAAAGAAAGAGGGAGGGAGGGAGGGAGGGAGGGAGGA
>NW_021604613.1:11372302-11403236 GCF_004785775.1 Grammomys surdaster
GGAAGGAAGGGAAAGGAGAAAGAGAAGAAGGAAGGAAGGAAGGAAGGCAGGCAGGAAGTGATCTCAGGTTTTATGGCTTTATAAAGATCTTTGCTTGATAATTTTTGTTCTAACCGCCTCTAGAAGTTAATCATGTATGTATGACCGCCTCAGATTATTTCAATCAGTGGCCTTGAATCTGCACGTGTGAGGCAGAGCTCAGTTTTCAATCTCTGGCTTTCCTCCAAACTTGGCCAAGTTACTCTTTCCTGGGGGTGTTAGTCACTATTCTATTGCTTTGAAGAGACACAATGACCAAGTAACTGTAATGAAGGGAGCATTTTCTAAGGCTCTGCTCACAGTTTAGTTCATTATTGTTATGGTTCTGAGCATGGTGGCCTGCATGACTCTGGTGCAGTAACTCAGAGCTGCACCCTGGTCTCCAGGCTGCCTGCTGTGGTCTTTTGAAATCTCAAAACCCACCTCTAGTGACATACTTCCTCCAAAAAGACCACATCCCCTAATCTTTCTAATCCTTGTCAAATAGGCCTACTCCCTGATGACTAAGCACTCAACTATATGGGCCTATGAGGGTCATTCTTATTCAAACTACCACACTGGGTTTGGTTACATTCACTCTCCTGGTGCTTGCCTTCACCAAAGTTCAGCCTGTGAATATTTTGACACCCTCTCCCTTTATGTAAAGGGAGGCTTGATTAAATCCTTTGAGACTGATGGTCAGTGTTGTCTCTTATGCTAACAGGAAGAAAGAATTTGGTTGTCATTTAGATTAGGAATAATTTATCATTCTGAAGTCAACATGGGTCCTCAAATGTCCCCCTCACACGATGAACCTGGGTCATGAGGGACTGCCTGTTTTTCCCACAGCAGAGAGAAATTGATCAGTCTGCTCACCCAGCCCGTTTTCACCAGTGTGAGTCCAGGGAGAACATTTTGCTCTGTTCTCCTTCCATTCGCCAAGGCCCAACAGAGCTGTTAATCTTCTGTAGATAGTAAATCTGCTATTTGACTTTTTTGACACCTCCTTTCTCCATCTCCACGGTGCTGATAGAGGCTGTAAACTAACCAGGTGGCATTTTAAAAGCGCCCTTTTTCCTTCCATCCTAAATTATATCTTTTGGGAAATGGATGTATCTTACTTGGCTATAGAAGCTTCCCTTTTCAGATCTCTGCTGTCACAAGCATAGGTGTACTTTAGCCCACTGGGAGACTGCTGCAGTCAGACCTTTTCATCACTGTCACCAAACTCCTTAGAAAAACAGCTTAGGAGATGAAGAGTCACTTTGGCTGACAGTTCTGAATGTTTCAGAGTTTGGTTTACTCTGTGGTCTTAAGGCTATGGAGAGGCAGGAACATCCCTGTGCAGAGGCATCTCCAAGGACAGCTGCTCACCCCAGGGGAGCCAGGAAGCAGAAAAAGCTAGGGATGTGACTAGGTCAAAATACACCCTTTAAAATCACATCTCAAGTGACCTCTCTCCTCCACTGAGGGCATACATCCCAATTCCCACCGACTCCCAATGATGTCTCAAATGGAGGATCTGTCCATAGATTAGTCCACTGATGAGGTCACTGTCCTCATCATCCAATCCCTTCTCTAAAGCTGCACCTCGGAATCTTGTGTTGAGGACCATATGTTCAACACATGTGCCCTCAGTGGCATCTCATACCTCAAACACCACCCTAGGCTTTCTTTGCCTTATCTCTACCACTTTAAGACAAGAGCCTCTCAATGTTTTTGAAGCCACAGAAATATTTGGACTTTAGAACATGTCTTTTGGGGGATGAAGACATGCCATCCATAGCCATTGTTGGAAGTATCATGGCAAAAAGTAAAGGAAATGCTTTAAATGCATGGTTCTATTCAAAACAGTAGACACAAAGAGGTCTGGCTTTACATTTCTGGTTTTGCCACCTTTCAGTTACTGGCTGCTTCCTCCTGTGTGACAGGGAACTGCCCATGTCTCACCCTTTGGCTTTGGACACTGGACTTAAGCAAGCAATCAGATTCCCTCCACAGTCTCCAATTTGGAATTGTGACTTGCATATATATGCAAAGAAGGCATCACATGAGTCACAGGCACTCCCCAGGAGAGGAAGGCATCCTCCTGCTGTTGCTGCACTGTCTGCTCTCCACTTGTTTGTGTGGCAGGTTGCCTCTGCAGCCCTTCAGTAAATTGCATTTTTTTAACTTAACTTAGAAAGAGATCCTTTCTATCACTTGCAACAAAGAGAATGCTAACTAACAAAGGGACCACGGCAAAGAGTATCAATGTTGTGAAAGATCTGCCACACTTAATGGCAAGGGAATGAAGTCAGAGTCCACAGGGAAGGAAACAGACATATGGGTCTATTGGTGACCTTGGCTTTCAAATGAAAAAGTAGGAATCCTGTCTGACTGGAATGAGTGTGAGAATGGAGGAAATGACATGACATGTTTGAAAGCATATGTGTCTGTATATTGTATATACATATATACAGATACACATGCATATATACATATATACACACACATGCATATGTGTATGTGCATATATGTATCATGCTTGTGACATTATATGGAAATGTTCACAAAGCACAATGGTAAGCATGGTAGGGCACACAGAGCAGACGAGGAATAAAGAACTTAACCAGACACCTGAAAGTTATAATGATTTTAGAAAACCCACATTGCCTCCCCCTGAGATGGTGCTGTCTTTTCCTGGTAACCCCCAATTCAACTTTCTCCCAGAAGTAAAGCAAGAACAGTATATTAATGAGGGTTCAACTTTACCTTCTCATGAACACTAACAATAGCCTAACAATAACCTAATACTTTCTCAAGCATGCCAGCTCACCTTCCAATGATATTTGTTTGTTTTATGTGCAACATAAAAGCTGCTTTGTGAACAGTTCTGGAGGTCACAGGCACCAGCAAAGAAGGATGGGAGAATGAAAGAGGGTCTCCATCTTCCACTACCTGGAATGTGTCTTTGCAAACCAAAGACAACATGGCTGCCTATGGTTAATGATACAGAGTCCTATCCAAAAGAATGCTGTCATCCAGGACACTGTTACAGAGAGTTAACACTTCTCCCAGTAACTCAGTGTAACAGAGTGCCAATATGTAAATGTTGTGGCAGTATGTATGATTTGCTAGGTGATCCATTTGGGTTTGTAAGTTTACTGTTTCCAGTTCGATAGGTGATAATTTTGATTGGATTTATGCATCTGATAATGAACTGGGAAATACTTGTGATTCGATAAGATACATTATACAGCAGCATCCATTTCAGTAAGTAATGTCTCTGGGATGCTGTATACGATGAGGGAATTCATCACATTTTTAAATGGAGTTCTATATCAAATTTTTAGGACAGTGTGTTTATCTCAGAACAAAGATAGACTATTGCCAGTAACGCAAGCTGGCTAGATTAATCTCGTTTGTGGTAATGCAGTCACTTTGAAGCCCAATTCATGGATGTGTTTGGTAAAATCTAAAATGAGATGAAGATGCTCATACCCTTTGATCAAATGAAGAATGAACCAATGAGTGCAAATGGACTATTCGGCATCGCTCTAGCATCCTAACTACGCGTACTTCATGTGACTGAGAACAGACAGGCAGATACAGTAGCAGCCATGGTTGGCTAATGGAATGTGCATGTAGCAGGTACTGGTATGAGAAGAAAGCCACGAGAGATCCTTTCCCCCTGACTTTGGTAGGCATGGCAATGAAACCCTTTCTAGAATGCAAAACCTCTTGATTCCCTGAAAAATAGCCTCAGTGAGTTCACAGCTGCCTCTTCTTTGAATAGGAATCATCACGGCTGGATCCTCACAAAAGCAACAATGACATTTTCAGAGAAATGTACAGGCAGATTCAAGTTTGCAAAGGTCTATATAGTTTTCTCTTCTTGAATATCTTAGCACTTGCACAATAGCAAATCACTGTACTTTGGAATTCTTACCCGCTTTTCTGCAAGAGAACTCCAAGATGTTAATAGTTATGTGCACAGCAAACACATTAGAGAGCTTTCCCTGTTAAGTCATTTAATTTTCAAAGTAGCCCCACTAGGTGGATGCTACTAACACCTCCACTTTACACCTGTGAGGAAAACCGACTTGCCTAGGGTCTCACAAACAGCAATGAAGCTGTACAGAGACCAAATACCTCACTGAGCAACTACTGGAATCTTTGAAACATCCATCACTGAACATGCCAGGTCCAATAGGACCAATACCACATGGTTCTTCTTAGGAGGCACTTAGTGTTGTTGTTAAAGTCATAGGGACAGAAGGTAGAATAGTAGTCTGTCCTGTAATAACGAAAAACCCCTGAAAATTCATTGAGAAAAAAGAAAATGATTAAATGTGCCAAACAGCAAGAAGCACTATCCCAAAACCAACCAACCAAACAAACACCAAAAGTCAAAGATAGCAATGGTAATTGGATCACTCAGCAAAGTAGAATTCAACTTGAAAACAACTAAATAGAAGAAAATGTCAAAAGCAGAAAACCATAAAAAGCTGTAAGCACACTAATGTATAAGCCTTAGACCACTCTCGAGACATGTTGATCCAGAACTGTCCAGATTTGAACAGACTCAGAGATTGAGAAGGGAGGAGGTGATTTTTGGAAAAAGAAATGACACAATCAGAGGTCACAGCCAGGCAATAGCAAGGTCACTTTGACTAATACTGGGAGCATGTGCAGAAGGAAGCTGAGAAAATAAGGTTATGATGATGAAGCAGATTGCCTGTTAGGAAAAGATGTCTAAACCTTTCCTCCAGGAAAGGCTATGAGGAACAGGAGAGGTGTGGTCAAAGGTGCTCTTTGGGGAGGCCAGCATACTGCAGCTCAGCTCGAAAGGCTGGTTGGGGAAGAAGTGGGTGTCCACAGAGCTGGCCAAGTGGGTCCTCGTGTCCTGAGCCACTGCACATTCTTGTGTCATCGCTGCAAAGGAAGGTTTGGAAGTTGAACTCAATGATGCGTATTGTATAATAGTCTTCTGAAAGTGGAAGTGCCATAAATATGCAGTGCCAATATTAATTATTCTCATTCGTTGTATAGTATTATATTTAAATACTTGGAGTTTCTAAATTGTGATCATAAATTGATGTCTGTAATTCTTATCCCAAGGTAATTGGAAGCTTTGAAGTTGATCAAAGTGAATTCTATTACCAAGGAGCTGAGAACAGCCAGGAGATGAGCAATTACGGAGCCTAGCCAAGCGTATTTACTTTCTCTTCTATGCTTTGAGCTGCATCCCACTTTCTATGCAGGGTCAGATCTGGGAACCACAGGAAAGTCAGGATGGCTATTGTCTCTTATGGGAGACTCCGTCCTTTCTAGGATATTAAATCAGCTTTATACTTTTGAGACATTTCTCAGAATCTAAATTTTTGAGGAAATGTAAGTCTTCACTCTGTAATGGTCAGGATATGCAAAGACAAAAACCGAGAAGACTGGATTTTCCTGGTTTTAAAAATTGCAGTTAGTTTGCACCCCTACCAGCCCCCCCCCCATCATCTGCACCAGTAGAGGGAGCCGAGATGGAGATAAGACCAGAGCTGATCACAGAGGAACACATTTGCTCTCGGTTTGGGACTATATTCAATTACCTTCTTTCCCTGCAGCAACATCTTTGTAATTGTGAGCTTTCTAAGTTACTGTTCAGAAAAGTTGGCTATCCTTGGCCACACATTAATTTGTAATGGGAAAAATGGCCCAGGTGGGTTGGCAGGCAGTGGTTTAACAGCCTGGGATTAACCAGCAGCCACAGGAAATTACTAGGGGGTTACTTTACATAGGGATCATTGAAGGTTTTTTTTTTTCTTAAGCATATATTTTTTGTGGGGAGCCAACTGTACAATGTCTATGATTTCTATGATTATATGTGAGAGAGAAAGAGAGAGAGAAATTCTATGATAATTTTATGGTAATTTGTTAACACTGAAAGGGTATTACAAAGGAACTTTTAGGAACTGAAGTCTCTTTGACCCCTTTCTAGCTTTTAATATGTCCAGATTTTTACTTCTAAAGGGGAGAAAAAAATCAATCCTTTAGGATCAGTAAGTGGTTGGAATGTCACATAGTAGGAAGAGAACACATAAAGGAAAGACTTATCATTTCTCAAAGATTCATGAAGAATTATAATATTTAATTGATAAAGTCTGAGAAAAGACACACAAAGAATTATCAAACTAAAATTGTCTTAGTTTCTAAATGTCACCAAAACCAAAGAATAAAATCAGATGTAAATAGTTATCTTTCTGGCTTCACCAAATAGTTAGCTTTCAGTGCTTCACCATCTGAGGCACTGAGGACCCCTCAGAAATGGAGAAAGCAGAGCCATGAAGGCAGCTTTCCCAGGTGAGACTCACTCAATGCACCCTGTGTGTTCTGACCCCGGCAGTCCACAAATGTGGGAAACTTCACTGCACAATTTGTGGTTCAGGCTTCTCCTCCTTTTAAAACTAAAAATGAGCTAGAGAGATAGCTAGGAGTTCTCAGTGCTCTTGCAGAGGACTTGAGTTTGTTCCCATTTCTTACAAGTGGCTTTCAACCATCTATAACTCTAGTTCCTGGGGATCTGATACCCTCTTCTGACCTCTGTCAGTATCAGGAATACACACACTGCACATACATACATGCAGGGAAAACACTTACATACACAATATAAAAGAAGTAAATCTTTTAAAAAAAAGGAAAAAATACGAAAGGATGAAGACATAGTTTTTATAGAAAGATAGAACCTAATTATATTCTACAACATCCATAAAATAAATAATTTAGAGGAAATTATAATCAAAACATATGTACACTAACTTTCTCTGAATAGTCAGGAGGAGAGACGAGTGAGCTGTTCATAGGTATCTCTGTCCCAGTTTACAAAGGCAAGGATTGCATCACTGTCGATACTTGATAATAGCAGTCAGCTGATAAATCAACTTACCAAAACCTTGTATTGGAGATGAGTGCCCTTCCATCCAGCTCTCATTTCTGGCCCATATCTCCCAACTCAAGGGCATACTTGACACCGACAGCCACTCACAGACACTCACAGACACTGACAAACAACTGGAATAACGTGTCCCTCCTACTCGCCTGGAGAAGTTGATAAGAGCAAAGCTGAAGGCTCACCCAAATCTCACGGGTTCTTTCTTGGTTTCAGATGTGGCAGACTGAAGAAGCACCTGTAAGCAGAGCTAGCAGTACTGACGTGCCTGTTTCCAGGGACAAAAGAGTGGGACAGATGAGCAGAGATGAGAGACCAGAAGGACAAGGACAAAAGTGAAGCAGGAGCAGAGGAGCAAGCACACTGGTACCATTCTGGCTCTGCAAAATTCTGCTGTCCTTGCTAAAACTGGGCTCCTTGAGATGCTTTAATGTCCTTTCAACAAATCTCTCTTTAGTCTAGTTTATGTCGATATTTTTCCCTTGTAGCCATGCATGACTAAACTGTTCACTATGTTAATTTTCAAGAATTCTGAAGACAGCAACAACTTACACTTTCCTGCCAGAGTTCCAAACCTGACATCAAAAATACTATCACAAAACCTTTGGCTTAAATCCCAAGTCTGTTTAGACAAACAGCACAGAAGCACTCTTAGCACACATCTCAAACTCAGTTCATCATCCCACTCAAAAGGGAAACCATGAAAGTGTCCAAGTCATTTTAAATTAGTCTCTTTTTAAAGTTGTCCATTTGACATAAAACAGTTAGTCAATAAAGGTCCTTCAATCTATTGTGATTTTGATTGACAGGTAGAGAATGAGGAACACAGTAGAACAAGGGAGTAAGCACATGATCTAAAGAATTAAAGAAAGCCAGAAGTTTCTTGGATCCAAAATATGGACTATTCTAACGATCATGTCACAGTAAGAGGCATAAATCGTCCATTTGACCTATTAAGAGATAGTTTTAGAGAAAATAGTGAATTGTTGGAACCTACCTGGAATTTTAGAGCCTAGATAAAATGTTAAGGTCTAGGTAACTGTTACCTGGCTATCTTGCCATTATAAGGAAACTTTCTCATATGTTTCTTCTGTTACTAGAAAACTTTCTAATGCCAAGATTGATTACACATTCTGTTATGTTCTGTGCCCTTGGAACCCAATCATGATAGACGTCAGTAGAACTGTTTTGTATAGTTAGCCAGAATAAGCTTGGACTGGAACAAACTACCCAATAGCACTTCCTGTAAATGTGTGTAAGCTTTTGTGGTATAAGCTGCCCATGGGATGAACCCCAACATAAGAGATATAAGAAACTGTTTGGAATAAGACTTCCATTTTTGAGTAGTGGTTGAGAAAATTGAAGTTCCCAAGACCTCCCCGGGAACTGACATCCTACTTGGCAGGAAGAGGCAAGTATGTGAGTAACTGACATGGTTGGCAAGTTAAGACAGGAAATGTTAGACAAGTCCCATCATGGTAGACAAGTTAGGACATGAATATTAGACAAGATAAGTCCCCTACCATAGTTGAATACCTCAACCAATAGAAAAAAGTAGGAATAATGACCAACAAAGACATGTTCCTAAGGAAATCCCCTATCTCTAAATACTGATTGGTGAAACAACTTGTCACAGACGTTTGTGGATTTGGGGCTTAAGAACCCTGTAGGATCTTAACTCAGGATCATGGTTCAGATCCTGAATCTGGATCATGGCCCTGGTTAATCAGTCCTGGGACTGTATACTCAATTAAACTCTCCCTGTCTGACTGAGAGGAGTGTGCCTGTGGTCTCTGAAGTGATTCCTGGGCCCCCACAGAGTAGTGCAAGGTAGGAACACTTAATTGAATATTCAGAGCATTGTGGCATCCACACAATAAAACCTTTTTGCAGAGAGTGGACAGGATAACAAAGTAAATCCACAGTCACCATCCCATGACAAATAGTAGGACTGTGAATGTAACCTTGTAGAAGTATTCTGAATGTCCACTGTTGACTGTTCCATATGAATACAAATTGGCCTTGGGACCCAGAAGTTAAAGGATATTTTAACAGCAAGGTCTAACACAGCATGAAAGACCCTATTGCTAGTATTATTTGTTCAGTTAAAATGGGAATACTTGTTTCAGAAGTGTGGATGGAGAAACTGCCTTATCTAGGTCTCCATAATTCACAGTCCCTCTCTGGCACCATCTGGCTTTTTTGAAGGACATATTGTGCTGTTGAAAGGGCTCTGGAAAAATCACCTCTACCCTTCCTATTTTCATGGCTCCCAGTGCTGTCTATATTTTTTGACTTCCACCACCCTGATTAGAGTGGGAAGGCTCCCATCTTGCCTCATCATACATGACTGGCTTCACGGCAGACACTGTTAGTTGAAAATCCCCAACAGTTGTATACAGGATATGGCCCAGCAATGTATCCACTCCCCAGAATGTTTTGTCCAGCGGAGAAGTACACACCATATACTCCACCAGGAGATCTTCCTTGACTTTGCTCTCTTTGAGTTCCAGGAGACAGCCTCTACCAAGGTGGAGCGAGGGTCCCTCTCAGACTGTGCTTCCGAGGATGTCTCACACTAGTCCACACTCCGCCTCTAGCCATTTATCAAAGTGCTATTTAAGTGTTTTCTTCAGCTTATAGCTTGAGTGACTTCTGCTTCAAACAAGCAGATCTGTGCTATGCATCAAGAAACCTGAAACGCCTAGGAATGAAGTTAATAAAGATGCACAAGTCTGGCAGCCTGACAGCTATAAAACACCATAGAGAGGAATCAGGGAACACCTAAATAAATGATGAGCCACACCATCGTCATAGATTGGAAATTTTAATATCACAAAGATATCAATTATGTTTGTTCCCATGACTGCCATGACAAATCACAAAGTTAGAGGCTTCAAATAACACAAATTTATTACCATACAGCTTCAAGGTTGGAATTCTGATCTGGGCCTCATCAAATCAGGACTGCATTTCTTCTCTGGGCTCTGGGGACAAGCCAGTTTTCTTACCTCTCCCTCTTCCCACATACCACTCATCTTTTTTTCACAAGTACTTCTCCACCTTCAAAGTCAGTGATGTATGCCAAAGTTTTTCGGTATTACATCATTCTGAATTCCTCTTTTCTCTCCTTCTACATTTAAAGAGCAGAAATGTCAACCCTGAGCCCACCCAGATGAGCCATGTCAACCTCCTGTTTTAATTCCAGCTGAGTAACAAGCTGAATTTGCTCTTTGCCGTATACCCTAACATATTTACAAGTTCCAAGAATTAGGGCATGGGCAGCTTTGGCAGAAAGAAGGAGAAAATTTTGTTGCACTTTCCTTAAATGATATAAAGATTAAATGTAATTTCAATAAAATACTAACATGCCTTGTGTAGAAATTGCCAAGTTGATATTCAAATGTATAAAGATTTTAGAATAAAATAAAACAAAACATTTTAGAATAATAGACTAAACAATCTTTTAAAAGATGCTACTCTGGCTAGTTGATACTATCTGATTGTAAAATTGTTCATAAAGTCAGAATTATCAAGATTGTGTATTGCTGTCAGAATAGACTGAGGGATCAATAATAAATAGCATTGGAACATCTGAATACATGTATATAGAAACAAACAAACAAACAAACTATGATGAACACCTTGTAACATACCCCAAGCTAGCATAGGGATTGCATACTTAAACATTACACTGTGGAGGTCTGGGGTGACAGCTCAGGAAGGTAAAGTGCCCGCAGTGCAAGCATGGACCTCAGTTGAGATCTGCAGCACCCATGAAAAATTAATGGAGAAAAAGAAAAGGTAAAAGTAAAGTAAAACAAAGAAAAGCCAGGCATCTGGAAAGGCAACCAGTGGGACAGAGGCAAATGGATGGATTCCTGGGGCTCCTGGCCAGCTAGTCTAACCCAAAACAATGAACTCTGAGTTCAATAATACATTCTGGGAAAAGTGAAGTGAACAGCAATAGGAGAAAACACCGAGTGCCAACCTCCAGCTTCCCCACAGGCGAGCACACTGCCCCCCTCCCTCTCCCTCTCTTTGTGTGTGTGTGTGTGTGTGTGTGTGTGTGTGTGTGTGTAAGAGAGAGGGGGAGAGGGAAGGGCAGGGAGAAGGGGAGAAAGAGGGAAGGGAAAGAGAGAGGAGGAGGGGGAAGAGAGGGAGATGGAGAGTGGGGGGACTCAGAAAGTGAAAACCCAGACTATAAATTTCTAGGAAAACTACAGAGGTGTACCTTTGTGACCTGTCTGAGAACTTGAGAACTGTCCTGGATAGGGGAAATGACAAACTACTAAACTGGGATATGTTTTCTTGAAGTCTGCTCATCACCAGCCACTGTTGAGACAGTGAGACCTGATGATGAACATACGGCACAGAGAGCTTACCTAGTGTGTACAAGATGTGTGCCAGGGGAGGGGAGAAAGAGCCAAAACGGGGCTTGTAGGAAATCCATGTAATATGTATATTCAACCATCATGGATACATGTTGCAGTACCCAGAGCTCTTTTTCAGATAGTCATGTTTGTAACATATATCAGATATTCATTTCTTTAGTAAGTTTAAATAAATGACATTGAATCTTTGTTCAATTGTATGGATACTTTAATTTTATTGTATGGATAACCATATTTTGACGAGATCGGGTGCGTTCAGGGTGATATGGCCGTAGACGGATAACCGTATTTTGAATGCATGTTCAGCCTTCTGTTTTCACTGTATGGTTGCCGTACATAAAATGTGTGTTGACATCCTTGCCTTTAACTCTTTTGTGCATATGCATGCATGATATGTTTAATTTCTGAGTAACAGTGGTGGTTTGAATAAGAATGGCCCCCATAGGCTCATATATTTGAGTACTTGGTTCCTACTTAGTAGAATTGTTTAGGAGGGATTAGGGGAGGTGATCTTGTAGAAGGAATGTCACTAGGGGTGGCCTTTGTCATTTGTAAGCCCATGCCGGCTCCTCATTCCTCTCTGCTTGCTGCCCATGTAGATCAGAATGTAAAGCTACTTCTGTAGTACCATGTTTCCCAAGAAGCTGATTACGGACTAACTCTCTAAAATGTAAACAAAACTCCCGATTAAATGCTTTTTTTTTTTTAAAAAGTATGAGTTGTCTTGGTCATGGTGTCTCTGCACAGCAATGGAGCAGTCTCTGAGAGAGTACTACCTTGTTCTTCAATGGCAATAATCTTTTATTCCCAGCATGCCCAAGGGCCTCAGTCTCTTCATGTCCTCCCCAGCATTTGCCACTTTCTATTTTTGATTTTGTTTTTATAAATAGTAGCTATCCCAGCTATCCTAACACTGTATGGAAGGGTGTCTCTGGGATTTTGACCTTGGTTACTTGATTAGCTATGCTGAGCCTTTTCCTCCACTTCTAGAACTCCAATTAGTTGAATATTGGATCTCCTGCATTTGTCTTTCCTGTTTTGATTTCAGCTCATTATTTTTTTTACTTTACCCTCAGAGAATTCTTTGGCCACATATTTTAATTTACTACTTCTATCTTATATTATGTAAATTTTGTTCTTTATGCCATCTGTTATTTAATTTTAGTGATAATTTTTTTTCAATGTGCAGGGATTGTAGTAGATTGTTCCCTACAGCCATCTGTTCCTTTTGTGATGTAAAAGTTCCTGACTTTTGGCTATTAACTCCATTTCTTCAAGAATTAGTTCTTCTGCTTTTTGACTTTATTTTCTTAAAATGATTGGCTTTTGCTGGTTGTGTATTCGTACTCTTTAAAGGTCTGTATTGAACTGGATAGTTGCTGAGTTCATTTCCTCACCCCAGCAAAAAATCCCCTGCTTTTGTGTTTACAGTAGGCGTTGGACCTTTTGTGGTCAGTTGATGAAGCAGGCGAGATGTACCACATTCGTTTCCCAAGATGCTTGGTGGTTTTCCATTGGGATTTTTTTTTTTTTTTTTTTTTTGGTTTTTCGAGACAGGGTTTCTCTGTGTAGTCCTGGCTGTCCTGGAACTCACTCTGTAGGCCAGGCTAGCCTCAAACTCAGAAATCCGCCTGCCTCTGCCTCCCAAGTGCTGGGATTAAAGGCGTGTGCCACCACTGCCCGGCTTCCATTGGGATCTTAAAGTGATCCTATATTATCGGGGCTTCCCTGTTTTTCTGATGCCATGAACATCCTATAGATGCTCCAAATTCATCAAGTTTCCACTTACTTGGCAAATGTCAGGCTGATCTCTCAGGCAGACAGCAATGCTGAGAGCATGGCAGGAGGGAGCAGCTCTCACCCAGCCTATCCTGTCCAGCCAGTTCTGTCCACAGCTGCTGTCCTTGAGTCTGCTGCTCAGAAAATTGCTTCTTTTCTGGATTCCCTTCCTTCCTGTCCTTTGTTTCCATCCTGTTAGTTCTTCCTTCCTTTCTTTCATTTTATTTAAAAAAATGTTTTTAAATTTAATTTTATAATTTTATTTTTATTTCTGTCTGTGTGTCTGTGTGAATATATCTGTGTGTGTGTCTCTGTGTGTGTCTATGTGTGTCTCTGTGTGTGTGTCTGTGTGTGTGTGTGTCTGTGTGTGTCTGCGTGTCTCTGTGTGTGTGTGTGTCTGTGTCTGCATGTCTCTGTGTGTGTGTGTGTGCTTGCAAGTGCTGGGGGATAAAGTTACAGACCAATTTGTGTCACTAAACACGGGTGTTAGGAACCCAATTTGGGCTTTCTGCAAGAGAAGGAGAATCTGATCCATCTTGCTAGTGCCCTCTTTAATTTTTAGAGAAACATCAAGAGAGAGAGAAAAGCCGGAGGGAGAGTGCACAGTCCTCTCTTGCTCTGTTTCAGCTGTGTAAGGTTATGGCTAGACAATCTGGTGTGGGTGAGCGAGGCTTGGAGTGACTGCACTCGCTTGGGTTTCTGTTCTTCAGTGGATTTTTTACTTATTTAGAAATTACATATGACATTTTGGGAGACTTATAAAATAGAAACATTTTCATTTGGTTAGAGACTCCTAATCTGAATGCTTTGATTTACATGTTACACTTATTTACAGTCATTTCTATGGTTCAAATCTTGGTCCTTCCTGCAAAGTCTTTCTTACCACCTGAGCCCATAAACTTCGCTTCCTCATGAGCCTTCCAGACTGGTTATAATAGAAGGGGAATGTTACTGAAATGCAAGCTAGTCATAGTAATTCCTGCCCTCTGTAAGCCTCCAGTGATGAGTGGCAAGACTGATATTTCTGGAAAAGTATTTACACTGGTTCAGTGCTGGAAATCGAACAGAGGGTAAGTGACCTAGAGTCTAACAGCTGGAGAGCATTTGCATGTGTCCAGCAGAGCCAGGAGCCACACTGAAGAGAGCAGAATTGCTTTGCATGATCACATGGTACAAATTACTGGATAGCAACAAGGGCAGAAAAGTAAAACAAGACCTGGTAGAATGTAAGGGCCTGAACTGGCCAGAATTGCTGTAAGAATAAAAATACACACACACACACACACACACACACACACACACACACACACTTTTTTTTTAACTGTTATCTTTTCCTTGCTGTGAAAGTTCTCCCCAAAGTCTGAGTGAGGTTTTCTGTGTTCATCTTGTCAGTGAGGGTGTTACTAGTTTGAGGCAAAGCCAAAGGTCAACAATTATGAGAAAGAAAAAAAATGAAAATAAAACTTCAGGGGTGGCAGAATCTATGATTCAAAGTGACATTGAAGTGGAAATCTCTGGAGTCTTTCAGGAAACTTTAGAAGGGAAAGGAATGTGAAAGTTTCCCATAACATCTGGATTACACATTGGTTCTTTGAACTATGGACTGTCTCTCTGTGCATATGTCTACTACAAACTTCTCAGGTGTGGCAAGTATTATTTTATGTGAGTATGTTGCTTTTTACTGACCACAAATCTAGCACAGCTGTGTCCAGATCACATACCTTCAACAAATGGTCTTCAGATCACTTAACATATTTAGACATCACAGATCTGTTTTCACCTCCATTTCTCTATGAAAAGACCCATCCTTTGAAGACATGTGGTTGGGATGGAGTCTAAGGCCACTCAGCACCTCACTTGTGTGACTATTAAATCCACCCAAGAGCCAGGAGTTAGGGCATTGAAAGTACTTCATTTTAATGACCGGGAAAACATATAGACAAACAAGGAGTACAAATATTCATAGTATAAAACACAACCAAGTGAGTCAGATAAAATATGACAGTCTTGTGCTTAATAATCATTCACTCTAGATATTGTAAGGTCATCTCATACAATTCTTTTTAAAGGAAAAATATATATAGCAAGAGAGAGTTTTATTCAAAAAGATGACTCTGGTGGGAAGGTAGAGTGAAAGGCAGAGCAGATGGTTTAGAACTTGGAATCTATAATTAAGCATGCTGGCTTATATCCTGGATCCATCACTTAAAAGCTGTGAAATCCCAAGCACGATATTTCCCCTGTCTCAGCCTCCTTGTCTTATCTACAAAATAGAGTAACACCTACCTTACAGGACTATCATGAAGAGTCAATGACAGAACCCCCATGGAGTGCTTAGCCTGGAGCCGCACTTAGTAAATGTCAGTTGTTATTGCTATAATTGTTCGTATTACTTATTTTGTACCAGATCATTACGGAGAGGCCACCCAGTGTCCTGCAAAGGTAGAAGCTCCATTTTCTCTAAGTTAGCAGGACAAAGTGGCAGATCTGGGTCATGTGTATCTCTGTCTGCCCCAGGCTCAACTCAGAGCTCTCACAACGGAACCCAGAGAACTTCCTGTCTTCTCTGGCATAGGGAAGTTGCATGCTTCACTCTTGAGGAATTTAATTCTAAGATGAAATGTTTAACCTGGTTAGCATATTGTTAAATTGGCCTAGCTCCCTATCTTCCAAAATGCACATTTTTGGGATTGATGGATTTAGAATTTTTTTCAAGTTTTTTTTTCACCCTGTTTAAGTCATTAAGTCTTTTCGTCTCCTCTTCTATGGCTAAACATTGGCAAAATAAAAGCAGCGAGAATCTCATTAGAATAAAATGAAACAGTAGGGGAGTCGTTCTTGGTTTTTTGTTTGTTTTGTTTTTTCGTTTTTTTTTTTTTCAAGTTGCAGCCAGCTGGATACTGAGGTGCCAAACTTGAAATCTGCCCTTTGCAAATGACTAGACACATGGTGTGGCCTTACGCTCAACCAGGTGCTAATCAAGTCTGTTAAGGAAGGGAGTGGAGAGAGGTCTTCTGGGGAAGCTGTTTTAGAGCTTACAGAAAGGCTTTCTGGCAACTAGTTAGTGGCAGCTCTGGGTTTTTCGGACTTCCTGCTCAGCCATAGTTGGCATCAGTGCACTCCTGATGGCTGTGGTCACTGCACAGTTCTCTTAATTAGGAGACTAGATATCTGGATCATTTTCCAACGTCGTGGGCATCTAGATGTGCTCAGAATTTGGCTATTTTAAATAAAAATATCAAAGCTAATACAATCCCAACTCCCAAACATCAGGGTAAACCTCAGAGCAGACAATAAGGGTTCTAGGTACAGAGACGCCTGTGGGGGTCCCTTCAAGAACAAGCAAGGCCGTAACCAACAGAGAATTCCAGCTCCAGAGCTTACGTTAGAATAACTAGTCACTGCTAATAATTCCTGTCTCTTTCTCTGTAACATGAGGATAATGATTCAAGCCAGGCTCCAGGCTAGCTGTGAGAACTGGATCAGATACATGAGTTCATCCTATTGTACTTGGATTTTTAGAGATTGAAAAAAAATCTAGGCATCTATCCCAGAGAAACAAAATATTACATTCATGCAACGATACCTACACAAGTGCTCATAGTGACTTTGTTATACTCTCCTTCTGGAAGCCATGGCTGAATAGCCTGGTGCATGCATCAGAGGTTTGGTGCACACCTCTGGGATGGCTTGCAAGTGAATTATGCTAAGTTTAAAAGTCAAACTCTGTAAGTTTATATATGGTTCCTCCTGTACAGCTTTATACAACCCATTCCTGTTCTTAGAGGAAGACTCTGAAAAAAAATCAAACAAGCAAAAGTAAAAGATACAATTCAAAAGACTCCACTAATTTCTAATATGTATTTGGTTCTGAAAACATGTCATGTGGATCCCTGGGCCAAATACTAGCCATTGAAGTTTTCTGTTAACAGCAGGAAGTTTATCAAGCAATAATATATTTTTTAAATACAAGGGTCAACTTTATTTTTATTTGTACTTATTTGTGTGTATGTGTGTGTGACAGTGTATGAATGTGTGTGTGTGTGTGTGTGTGACAGAGTGTGAATGTGTGTGTGTTTGTGTGTGTCCTGCTCCATAACTTTTTGCCTTATTTCCTGAGCCAGAGTCTTTCACATTTACTGGAACTAGACTGATGGCCAGTAAATCTCAGTGACTGTCCTGTCTTTGCCCCCATGGCACCGGGATCACAGACATGTGAATGGCCATGCTGGCTTTCCCTGTAAGTTGGCATGAATGCAAGTCCTTCTGAGGAGCTATCTCACCAGCCCCAGGACTCAGCTTTTAATCTGCGATGATTGCTTCTTTGTCTTTATTTTGACTCTAAAATGCCACCAAGAAGTGACTAAAAACAATTAAAATTAGTGTACATTCTTATGTACATTCTTATGAGAAAGTTCATGAGAATGTGAGGGAAGAAGAATTCAATCGTGTAGTTTAGAGAAATGTACAATGAATTAGACATTTCTGCTGCATGTCCTCCAGCAATCTGAGCCCACTCCCCCTCCTCCCCTCCCCTCCCTCCTAACCTCCCCCCCCCCCACTTACTTTACAGTATAGAAGAGCTGTTGGGCCTATGGAATGTGATCCTGGAGTGTTAGTTCTGAGGGAGCCCTGTGCTGATCACTAAAAAAAGAGGTCAAAGACTATTAAAGATTCAGATGAGATAATCATTCCTTAATAAGTTCTTCTAAGACTGTAACGTTAGCCCACGAGAAAAGAGTCTGACAAGCAACTGTCAGGTTTCCATAAACAGTCACTAGTGTTTATAATAGAAGCAGTCAAGCTTGTGTCCAAACCCCATCGTCTCGTGAGTGGGAGGACTAAAATGGTACACACAGTTTTGGCTCAGGTACAGACCTTGATCCTGTGATAATGAGGTTGAGGTTAATGCTGATTAATGCGAGTATATTTGGAAACTGAAGCAGGTGTTTTGGACAAGGCTGGCCTGTGATAAAACACTGGCACTCAAGGGAAGAACTGGGCTTGTTCTTTGAATGGTATGCAGTAGTTGGTTCTTTAGGCATATGCACCCAAGAGCTGTCTCTGGCAAATGCCAATTCTAATAGTCACCTAGAATTTAGATCCAAGATTCTCTAATGTCTAACAGTGGTAGAGTGGGCTGACACAGGAAAGTTACCTCTTGTTTGTCTTTACTGGCTTAAAGTCTAAATCAGTCATTCTCAACCCGTGGGTTGCAACCCTTTTATGGGTTGAAGGAACCTTCCTCAGGAGTTGCATATCAGATATTTACATTAAGATTTATAACAGTAGTAAAATTATAGTTACGAAGTAGCAAATAAAATAATCTTATGGTTGGGAGTCATCACAACACAAGGAACTGAATTAAAGGGTCGCAACATTAGGATGGTTGAGAACCATTGATCTTGATGGACAGGCTTGATAGCTAGCTCCAAGTCCCCCTTCCCAGGCCCCACCATCTTGTTCACTAGGCCTTCAAGATGGAAAGAAGTTCCTCAGCCAACCCTATATCAGCTTTAAGTTGCCCAGTGGGGAGAACGCTAGAGAGACCCCCCCCCAAAGAAGGCTGAGCTAGATTTGGCTCTTTTTGACCTTTTTTTATTATCTTAGAACAGATGAACTCCTGTGTTTTCTTGAAACGATGTTTTGTGTTTATCCAAGGACAATGAATGTGGGGAAGGAAACCCAGAGCATCCTTGGATGTAGTATTTGATCAAGAGCATTGGGGTGTGTGTGTGTGGGGGGGGAGTCTTGCCCATGCCCTGCTACATATCTCAACACTCAGAATGGAACCACAGTCAGATGCTGTACTCCCTAGGCCACTAGAGTGTGGCTGATGTGCCAATGACTCTTTCTCAGTGGCTCACTTGTTCTTCCTTTGGACTTGCCTGGTTTCATGTGGAGCCACTGCCTTAGATTCCAGCCTCAAGGAGAGTCTTAATTTATCCAGCTGACTAATGTCCCTGATAGATACAATCAAATTGGAGAAGGAGATACAATATCCATGTATGTCTCCCATACCAACTTTGCCAGTAACTATTTCTCTTTTGACACCGTGACTGCATCTGTAAACTGGTTAGAACAAATAAATAAAGAGTGAATGATTACTGCAGTTCAGCTTTCAATGGCAGATCCATTGAGTCCCAAATTTAATAAAATCAATTCTTAGAAGAAAAATGGCCAGCCCAATCTGGGGTAGGGAATTAATCTGGCTAAAAAGTAAAAAGGGAAAGTACACACATACCACTGTGGTAGCTAAATTTCAAAAACTATATATAGATGGAACACCACAGTGAGGTATGTTGGGGAGCATATTGGATGGGTTACAGTCTCCTTATGACTGTTTAGATAACAAACTTTATGAGAGAAAATTCACAGTGGAAGGAGGAGTCAAGTCTCATGCTCTCAATGAGTTTGTGCATTCTTATACGAGGAAGGCAGCCGTGGTGCTGAGTACGCGGTGCCGAGTACACCAGAATGCTCGACCACTCAGGGTTGTCCCTCGGATGGATGCCTGTGTCTTCGACATCACTGTGGTACTTCACTTTGAAATAATTTGGTGTGAGCCACATGATATTTGTGTACAGAGCTGGATTTTAACCCACACCTAAAGCTTAGTATCTTAGCAGCTTAGCAGGCAAAATTCCACAGTTTTGATCCGCAATCAGGAAATGGACAGGAAAGAATCTCAAATATCCTGATTAGTTTCTAACCAAGCATATATCTTAAAAAACCACTAATTTCACCCCTGCAAAGTTATGTTCAATGTTTTGTTTTCCAGTTAACATGGCCAGCATTGCTTTAGCAATGTCCCTCTGAGTGAGCCTTACACTAGAGGACAGAGAGAGTCTTTCTTACTTCCCAAGGACAGTGTGGGAACAAGATCCCTCTAAGCAAACCCTGGACCTCTGGGATTTGCAGCATTGGGGAGGTAGCACAGCAGAGCTTTTTAGATGGGTAATAGCCTCAAAGTGATGGTGGTAGCTGAGCCAGTTGCCCAACATAAGGGACAGAAACAACAGATCCCTGGGGAAGCTGGATTGAGTGCCATCAGGCTAGATAGAGTTTAATGAAAATGGCATCACCCAGGGAGGAAAGATAATGCAAGAAAAAAATAAATATCAGAATCACTAATGAGTCACTTGAGAGTTCTCAAAAATACTTGATACAGATTTTCTTGAATATGAGGGTCAAACCTGTAAACAGAGTGGGAAGTTGGATATAAAATTACTTAATTAGCATAAAAATGTAGAAGATCGTCCAAAGGGTGGTGCCAACTTTATCCTTTAATCAACCTCAAACGGTTGTCCTGGATTAAAGAGACCCTGGTAGACACATGTTGACATAAACATATAAAACTAAGATGACCAGTAAAGGGTGTGGCTGTAAACTCAGGTTTCTTGGGAATGGCTTCAAAGCTGGCCTGAGAAACTCATGCAAGTTCAAAGTAGTGATTTCATTTGGGAGCCAGGATAGAGAAAAGTGAACATTTGAACCACCTGGAGAATATTTCCACAGCACGATTTCCTCAGGGCCCATTCTTGACTCACTGAATCAGAACTTTTGGTAATGGGATTGAGAATTAGTGTGGGACCCCAGATAGCTCTAATATGCCCAGTGTGTCCCCTTCTTACCTCAGTGGAGAACTAGTTTTGTTTATAATGCACTGATATTCAAGGGGAAAGGTTAGAAGAATAGGGCAAGAGAGAGAATAGTTTATAAGAAAAGTCAAATCATGTCAACAAAGGGAGAAAGTTTACATGTATATTATAAACAATCTCCAAAAGGTCTCTTAAGTATGCCAGAAATACCTTTGTTTTTCTTCTTCCTTTTTTTAGGATACAATATCTTAGTTGAATTTGTCTAGTTTTCTATGCTTCCTCATTAGCCCTGAAATCAAAGTAGGTAGTGTTTTCTCAGACCTACAAAGAAACAAACTGACATAGAGGGATAAGAAATGTTAATGCTTACGCAGCCTGTAAGCGGTAGAATTAAGAATAAACACATATCTGCCTGCTTTTCTGATTGTAAAAATATAATGGACAGTCTTGGGAAAATATGAAAAAACCCAATGACTGGTTTTAAAACAATATCCAGATACTATCCACAGAAGTGTCTCTGCAATTGGGAACAAAGTGGAAGGTGAAGAAGTTGTAAAGAAGAAATAGAATATGTGTTCGTGTTAGTGGCACATGGGAAGGACACAGGGAGCTTTGAAGAGAACAACAAACAAGCAAACAAAAGCAGGGCCCTTTGTCCTTTAGAAGAAAACAACAAAAATGTGAATTCGAAAGTCTAGGATTAGCAAATGCAGACAGCCTTAGCCCAACTTCTGAGTGTCACTGTTTTCTTAACAAAGCCAACCAGATCATAATAAGCCTGCATGATTTGGGGAGGGAGACGGGAGGTCCCAGGAGAGGAAAAGATTTCTCTGTCACCTACAATAGTGAGTTGCCAATCTGGGTGGTACACTGAGAACGTCCAGGCTCTTCATGTGGCTCGGGAGTCAGCTTTCTTCTGCTTTCCCTCCTGCCATGTTGTCTAATGAAACTCTGATATTATGCCTTTCTAGTTAAGTGCCCTCCTTGAAAAGTAATTTCTGCCACAATTAATGTGATGGATGCTGGAGACACGACAGCCTTTTACATTAAACTAAATTGTTTCCACTTTCCTCAGCAGCCATCTCCTGCTTTCTAGCTGTGCTCTGGAGTCCCTGTTTGGCTAGGATCTGTGATCCTTTTTGCCCAAGGTGAACCCTGGTTGTGAGGAATCCCTTGGTGACAAATTATGCCAAATAGCCATCGGTTTTTGGTCCACTCTTTCTCCTCTTCAGCTATCTTTCTAAAGTGAAATCTTATTTCTTCTTGTTCTGGGACATCGACCATGAAATTTCTGTTCCTGTTATCTTAGGTCTTTATTACTCAAGGCATAGCTTCTCTAAGATGGGCCCGCCAGTAGTCAGAATCTGCTAAACTCCTGGATGCTGAGCCCCTTTGCCCAACCAGTCACTGTCCACATGCCTTCTGCTTAACCTAACACTACTTTTGCAGCTACAGTCCCAGAAGAGAAACTCCAGCCAAAATGCACTAAAGAAAGAGCCCACAGGTGGTCAAGAAAGCATGCAATAGTTGACTGATTTAGTATCCTCTATATTGTTAGGTTAGTGTTTAGTTCTAGAAGCTACAACTTCCACCATTCAACACCCATGTCTCATTTTGGTTCATCTTGGGACAAGGCAGATAGATGTATTGTTGCCTTCCCAATAAAAGATGGCAGTATCTAAGGAGAGAAGGCATTGAGAGTAAAGCAGGAATAACCTATTAAAGAACAAGCATGGGGAAAGTTGCAAAGCACATCACATCTCACAGACTTTTGTGTATGTATGAATATTTTAAATGATTACATGTTTTTAGTCCTATGGTAAATATTTATTGAGAAAACAGACCTTTTGGACTTTAATTCCTGATAAACAAAACAAGTGTTTATCTAAAATCTGGCCAAACCAAACAATAACAACAAACAAAACAAAAACCCTACAAAAGACCTGAATTGTTTTTTTGTTTTGTTTTGTTACTTTGTCTAGAAAGTGTGTCTATCTCAGGAATTAACCTTTTGGTAAAGAGTCAAAGATAGCTAATTTATACTTTTTAGGCCATATGTTCTTTTGTTACAATTAGTCAACTCTGCTATTATAACCTGAAATCACAGAGATTCTGTAAATTAATAATCATGGTGATATTAAAATAAAACTTTATTTATAAAAACAAACAGTGGGCCAGATTCAATCTATGGGCTATAATTTGTTTTCCCCTGGTATCAAGTATTTACAGTCTAATCTATGAATGGGCAAATAAATTCCTGAACAAAAAATATTTGCTTATGATTGATATGGGAAAATATAGAACATAATATTTACTAGGTATTGTCCTAAAGCTAACAAGTATTGTATAACTGACTAATATCTATGTTCTCATTTTGTGTCTTGAGAAACTAGACAGAAAACTTAAGTAACTTACTCAAGAACCTAGAAAAATTAGTAAAGTCCTACAGTCTGTTTTTCTGAGTTGTGGTGTGCAATAAGTTGGCTACAAGGCCCCAATACACTTAGTGATGTTTGTGGAGCATTACTTAGGAAATCTAGTGCACAGACCTCCTGACATCCTTTATAACCTTTTCCGAGGGACCTCAGTCCTGCTATCTGTGACAGTGTCTATTGGGTATGCACAGGCTCTGGAGCCTGCATCCAGACCTCAGTCCTACTATCTGTGACAGTGTCTAGTCAGATCTCTGCACAACATCACATCTGCTAAAAACTATAGCAGACAGGGTTTTGTGTGCACAGTTGTATGTGTTCATGTATGTTCAGTTGCCCACATGTGAAGGTGAATGTATACATGTTTAAGAGTACACACAGAGGCCAGTGACAGAATTGTGTTGTTCATTTGGATTCATCCACATTGTTTTGAGACACAGTCTCTCACTGGCCTGAAGCCTTCCTGGTAGACTATGTTGGTTGGCCATGGGGCCGAGGGATCCTCCTGTCTCTGCCTTACCACTTCTGAGATTACAAATATGTGTCTTTATTTCTAGCATTTTACATGTGTGCTAAGGATTGAACTGAAGTCTTCCTGCTTGTATATCAAGCACATTACCAGTTGAGCCAACTCTTCAGCCTCAAAGCAG
This sequence comes from Grammomys surdaster, assembly GCF_004785775.1. Lineage (NCBI taxonomy): Eukaryota > Metazoa > Chordata > Mammalia > Rodentia > Muridae > Grammomys > Grammomys surdaster. The sequence continues at coordinate 11,396,099 of NW_021604613.1, forward strand.
GGCTTTTAATGGATTATGCAAGTATGGACCATGTGAAATAATACTCTGCATAATAATATGTCTATTTTTCCTTCTGTCTGTTTTGGAGACATGACATACGTCTTCCAGCTTTCTCTTTAGTATTGAAATAATGATCATTCAGACTTCATCCAAAGTCAGTGAAGGGAGACCGGTTCTGACTTACTACTTTTGAGTGCCCTGTAAGAAGAACATTGGCACCCCTAGCTTTTCCTGGCTACCCTATTCCTCTTTTTCTCTGGGATGCTCAGACTTCCCTTTTCATACCTCTTATAAATGCTTCTTTAGGCTTCTGTGATACTCTGCTGCAGAGTGTGGGGACAACTGTCATTCCGCATGGTCCACAGAGTACAAGGCAGTGTATTCAATATACCATAAAAACTTTGGGTCATTGGAGAGAATTTCAGTGTAAAAAAATGCCCAACATTGCTGTGTGCATCATCCACCCATCTACCATGTCTATGCCATTCAATGTCTCTGTACTGAAACCCTAACAAGCTGCTTTAGAATTGCATTGTGTAGCTTACTACTGTCCTTTCTTCACCTGTCACAATACCAGAGCACTCAGTGGGGCTCTGTAAATGCTTTTCGCTCAGATTCACTGAGGAACTTTGTAAAAGTCAGCATTATCCATTTGATGAGGCACAAATAAGGTAACTTTTATAAAGGAAAGCATTTAATTAAGGATGGATCACAGTTCAAAGGCTTAGTCCATTGTCATGATGGTGGGGAAGCAGGGAGGGTACACAGGCAGACGTGGTGTTGGAGAAGAAGCCGAGTGTTCTACATTCAGATCAGTATACACACAGACATTACTATCTCTCCAGTATCAAACACACACACACACACACACACACACACACACAAATTTCCATTTTTATCCTGGACTTCAGAACTAGTAGTTTTAAAACTAACACTGTTTTAGCCCCACTGGGCACTGGACATGTCATTTCACCATCAAGATGAGATATAACCTTGATCTGTTCACATGTCCCTCTGCCTTTGAAAATATTTGTTAACAAGACTTTTAATGATAATATAATGTAGCATAGAACGTGGTGGGTGTGTATGATGATTTGCTCAGTTGTTGCATAGTTTGCTATTATAAGGTGTAGATCTGAACTTTCATAGTTAATTGCTCAACCACAGATCATGCTTAAGTCTCAAGGCTTACCTAGCTACAAGATAAGTGGCTCAGAATATATGGCTACTTCTATGGCTCTTGAGCCTCTGGTCAAATCGTCATCCAGAAAGCTTGTGCAGATCTGTTTCCTCAACACTAATCAGAAATGTGCTGCTTCATCAAATCTTCCTCAACATTAAAGAATATCTCTTATCTTGGGGCCAGCAAGAAATTCAGCAGGCAAAAGCATTTGCTTCCAGACTGAGTTAGAGGCCCAAGACCCACATGGTGAAAAGAGAAAGCCAACTCCCACAAATTGCCCTCTGACCCCCACCAGTACACAGTGGCAGGTATAGTCTCCATTCCCCCAATAAACATACGCAGTTAAAATTTTATTCCCTTAATCTAATAAATGAACAATAAATTGCCATTATTACTTTCCATCATGTTCCTTTGATTACAAGCAAGTTAACGAGTTTTAGTTAAAAAAGTTAAAGAAGCCAGGTTAGCAGCCATCACTTCTGGCAGTGGCAGGTTCTACAGCTATTAATATACGTGATCTTTCTGCATACAATTTCCGTTAAGCCCGATGCCCCTGCTGCTTAGCAGAAGGCCATGATGGATTATGCAGCCCAAGCACTACCATATGTTTGGTGCTTATTATTAAGCCCAACTACTGAGCAAAGAAAGACGTAATTAGCCTTTTTGGGAATTATTTTAAGCCTTCAGCAGTAAAAAGCCTGAAGTTGATTTATTTCCCAGAATCTATTTGTATTTGATGCCTTTTAAAGTCTACTCAGACTAAATGACCAGGCATGTTTTCAACCTTCGAAGACAGAGTTTTTTGAGTTCTAGGAGACAGTCCAAAATAATCATCCGTGTACATCTCTAAGATAGCAACTGAAGACAAAGGATTGAATCATCTGGAAGGAGACAGAGCCACTGGAGTATTCAGAGACAACATGAGTTGAATTCATCTCAAGTTACCAGGAGTGGAAATGGAGGGACTGATTTCTGGCTTAAGAAGGCTGTGAACTCTGCCAAGGGCTGAACTTAGCCCCTGCTGTTGATATGGGCATGTGTCCTTTCATGGAAACAACTTCATCAGGAAAACTGTTTCTGCCTTTAATTATCCCAGGCAAGACTTGAATCTGTACTTTCAAAACAAAACATGTTGTCTGGTTCTAAAGCTATCTTACTTATTATTGTGCTTCCAGAAGCTTTGTTGTTTTACAATGACAGGAATGAATTTCTACCCCAGAGCCCCCAGAAACAGATTGTGATTCCCATTCTTAGCTTTCCACCTAAATAGCTGGCTGATTTTGCTCATTTGTGCCCTTACTCATTGATGGCACATTTGGAACTAAAATCCTGAGGTTGTCACGGGTCTGCACGTATTTACATAGTTCTCAAATGCCAAGATGATAAACACTGTGCAGATGTTCCCCAGGACAGTAACTCAGCCTGCCTTTGGCAGTTTCACACACAAGTGACTAAACACATCAGCTCTGGAAATAGATACAGCAGCATGAGCTCACTGACTCTCCCTCCCTTGCAAAACTCAGGGGCTGAGATTAATTAAAGTCGGGAGCTGGTTACTTTGAAAGATAACGAAATGTAAACTGTTCCAAAATGATCCCCCTTCTAGCAAATGAGGCCTATTGGGGGAAGCCAGGGAGGTAAACTAGAAAAAGAACCCCATGGAATTCCCCTGGCCAGAGGTCTGCTTATTTTATTGCATGCTCAGACAAATATTGGCTGGTCAGAAGTCATATGTACTGAATGAATAGCTGAGTGTCTATATAAGAGGATGCGTGATTGGAATTCTGTGTTGAGGAAGTTAGGGATGCAAATTGCTGTGGTTAGCAATCCTGGCTCTGAGGCACGGGCTTCCCACTAGGAGCTTAGCCCCCTGTTAAGTGGCCTCCTTGCCTTACTATGCATTCTGTAGGTCAACACTATGAAACAGCTGTATGTTTTAAGCCTCCAACATAAAATGATTGAGGCTTAGGACGTGGTAGAAGAACCTGGATTCAAGCCTAAGTCTTCTGTTATTAGCTCATACCCAACATTGGAAGTTGCTTAGCAATGGTCAAATTCAGTGCGAAGGCCTTATTAATTTGTGGTTTTAATTGGCCAAAGAATCTGCTGATACTCAGTTTTGAAGGACCCTAAGCTATCACTCATGATGTGTAGGTTGGGAGTTAGGTCCTGTCCCTTGTCCGTGGTCATTTCACTGCAGGTGGAAGGGAGGCACAAGCTGCGAGTGAGCTAGTACACACCAGCTAACTCTCACCCAGAGCTTTACCGACATTATCACAGAGATGCAATCAAAATGGGAATCAAATGAGCTGAAATGAATTTGGATCATTGCAGAGTTTCTAAAAATCACTTAAATGGGCACCATGGAGGAATCAGCCACGTGTCTATGACTCCCACAGTAGAAATAGACATTAAGAGGACAGATGTGTGAGCAACACTATCATTCAAAGCCATGGCAAGAACACGATGCACTTATTAATTGTGTGGTGCTTCCAGAATATTTGACTATAACATTAAAAACATCATTATGTGTGCTGCGAGCAGGTTCCTGACAGCAGAGAAACTGATGATGACTATGGTTCTGGTTAAAGCTTGAAGCAAGAGTCATGAGTGATGCTAATCATGAGCCATCAATCTCTGATGCACGCTGACTCGCTCCTCTGAACTATTTAAATGAGTATCTCTTGTCCTCCATTCCTTCCTACCCTACCTTCCTTCACTACCGCTTTGGAAGCCCTTGGTATCGCTGTGTGGGCTCAATGCCACTGCTTGGCAAGATACTTCCCTCTCTCTGGTTCTGTTCCGGGCAGTGTCTCCTCTGTATCTCTACAAAGCTTAGCCCAATTTATCCAGTCTTCCACTGAAGACCTTTGTTGACTCCTCAGAGATTAATGCTTCATTGCACTGCCCTCTCCAACCAATCCTACCTCCTCATTTCCTTCCTCTCCTGGGTTTCTCCTTTAATTCCTTAAACACTCACCATCTAGACATGACTACGCATGGAATTCTGTAGTTCATCTAAAGTTATAAATTATATGAGATATTTAGACAGAATTTCCAAGCTTCACTCAAACCAAGATTCTGTGATATCAATGAAATCCATAGTTCACATCCACAAGACGTACCAAGCTCTAAAGATTCATGAACATATGGAATAGGTATAGTAACTAGGAGAAAAAATTGAAGGAAATTCTCAAATAGAATATAAAAAGATATAGTGAATTCCCCACCTTCTAAGCTGAGCCACATTGCTGTGATGATGACCGTTGTCTGTGTGCTCATGCCCCTGCAATGAGCAGCAAGGCAGTGAGCGCAAGGAACGTTTCAGAGGAAGCAATGTAGCAGCCCACAGTCCTTATTAATTTTGCTCCATAGAAAGTTCTGTTACATAGGGTTGCCAGGTTAAATATAGGATGGATTTTAGTTTACTATTCCTGGAAACCTTCCTCTACATCTACCTCACTTTCTTTTTCTTAAAAGATTCTATCTCTTTGGTCATAAGAGTAAAAATACACGCAATTCACATTCTAATGTACTGGTGATATATATATATGTGTGTGTGTGTGTGTGTGTGTGTGTGTGTGTGTATAAAATTATATTATACTAATATATAGCCTCATATTATATTAAAATATATTTATGCATGTATAATTATAAAATAAAATATATTAATATATAATATATTATATACATTTTACACATACATAGCACAGCTAGGACTTCCAGATGAAAATATGACCTTTGGTTAGGATTGCTAACTGGGAGTTTCTAGAAGCTTCACTCCTTGCCATGAGATAATGAGATCCCAGAGACAAAGCAATGAACAAAAGGGACACAGACACAGTAGCTTCAGATCCCCAGTTAGAGATTCTGAGAACCTGGTTCCATTAGCCTTTGTGTAAGTCCAATATATCTACCTCACAGTTGTTGGAACTGGTATGACCTTCCTTTTTAGTCCGTTAAGTTAACTTGAGCTGGGTTGTCACACATAGAGGGCACTGGTACCAGGGTTTACCATTTCCTTAAGTAACATGTGTAGAATCAGGAGGGTGTTCAGGGCAGAGGGTTATGATCCTATGGGCACAGTTTACCTATTTGCCTACTAAAATTCATTTCAGCAAATTAGAGCCTTGTCTCCTGTCTCCCTGGTCTTAGATTGTCTTTTAAGCAGTTTTCAAGATCATAAAGTCAAAAGCCTCATTTAACAATGAAAAAAATGTCAACAAGAAGAAGTTAAACAATGTGTTTTAAATCATATGGTACAAATCATGGCTTTGGATCAATTATTATGTACTAAGGTTAGGGAAATTAATTTAATGCAAGTATAAGATAATAAAAAATGAGAAAGAACAGCTTATGTCTAAAAAAAAATCTAATCTAGTCAACAGGGAAATGTAAATGCTTGTGTTGCTTTTATGACTATTGATTGCAGCAAATCACAGATTGGAGAGACTGTCTCAATAATTGTCTTGGCAGTCACAACCCTAGTCATTCTGAAACATGGGTCAAGCTAAGAATAAGACCCAGTGTTCTTGGTCAAGTCTAGACCTTCCTGTCACAGATATGAGTCCAGGAGTGAGTGGCTTATTGTCTGGTAAAGGACTAACCAGAAACTACTAGGCAGTAAATTAGGCCCTTTGCTAACATTGGCTGTTATCAAATGTGGTTAGAAGCACACTGCCCTCCCTCATCATTAAACTGAGAAGATGCGTGTCTGCAGTGTTCTTAAACTTCTATTGCTTTGATGAAACACCATGCCAAAATAACCAAAAAGCATGCTGAAGAGGAAAGAGTTTATTTGGTTTACACTTGCACTTTGTAGTCTATCATTGAAAAATCCAGGGCTGGAACTCAAACAGGGTGGGAAGCTGGAGGCAGGAGCTGATGCAGAGACTGTGGAGGGGTGCTGCTGACTGGCTAGCTCCTCATGGCTTGTTCAGCCTGCATCCTTATGGAACCCAGGGCCACAACCCCAGGGGTAGCCCCACCCACAAAAGGCTGAGCCCTCCCACACCAATCACTAATCAAGAGAATGCCTCAGGCAGGATCTTACGGAGATCTCCTTCCTTTCAGATAACTAGCTTAAGTCAAGTTGACTTACAACTAACCAGCACAAATACCATGTACCAAATTGCTTTTGATCAGATGGGGAATGGAATCTATGAAGAAGATATTTTCAGTTGGGGAAACACACACTAATAAAAAAAGGTAAGAAAAGAGAAAACATGGGTTTGTGTAAAAGAGAGAGGAACAGACTTGGTAGGTGATTTGTCCAATCTCCAAGTTCTTCCATTTCTGAGCAGAGACCTACTTCCTCTGTTTCTTTCTGAGAGCCAAAAGTTGTTACAATTTATTAAAGTTATTTGGAAGAAAGTCTAACTTTCTAAAGTCATTTTCTATCGAAAATGAAAAGGAACGTTTGTTTGCTTCAGTGATACTGCCCTTTCTCCATTAGCTGGGATCATTGAGAGTTGCCTGCTTGCAGTCATCATCTGAGGCTACCTTTAAATTCAAATGCATACATGATGGGAAGAGTCAGAGAACTCTGCACATCATGCCGTATACCAAACCAAATCTGGACTCTGGATCTAACTGTAAAAAAAAGAAAGCTTCAGAAGAAAATCCCTCAGAAAGTTTCAGAATATAACCTTAGGGTGGAACAAGCTTTCAAAATCAATCTACTCAGATACAAAAGAAAAATTCTGACATTTTGGCTAGGGAAATACTTAAAACTGTCAGAATATGCAAGTTGCTACTAACAAATTTATTGGATAATCTGTTTGCAAAAATGTTTAATTAATTGTCATCTATATTACATAAGCAGTTTCTCTAAGTGTATAAGTAAACAGTTCCCAGGAGGAAAACCGATAAAATAAGCAACTTAAAAATAAGCAATGAGAGAGAGAGAGAGAGAGAGAGAGAGAGAGAGAGAGAGAGAGACAGACAGAGAGAGCG
>NW_021604613.1:11403336-11415022 GCF_004785775.1 Grammomys surdaster
GGGGGAGGGAGGAGTGATTTTAATCTCTCAGTGCAAGGAACAAGGCTGGAGGTTTAAAGAAAAATTGGAAAAAATATTGGAAAACATAGCCTTTTCTTTGAGAAATGTCCCCTGTGTTGGCAATGCTTTATCCTTCCTTGCAGGCCTGAAGCACTAATATATAATATTTCTGCCTCACGGTCAAGCAGAACCCACGGAAATCCCCTTCGTGCTACAGGATAGCACACCACACAGTTCCTATGTCCCTTCAGTTACTGCTTTCAGTATTTGCTCCTCGCCCCCAGGGCTGGGTCTATTGCTTTGTTTTGTGTCTGAGACTTACTCCTTTATATTCCAAGCCTTACCGAAAATATATTCATAGACCAGACTTTCAATAGCTGTTTGGTAAGTGGATAACAAGCCTGTGTTAGGTTGTGGTGGACACTGTTAAAAATCAATACTTCTATTCTGTAGGAAAGTGTCTAACTTTCTCTCTCCTTTTGACTAGAGATATTGATTGGAACATATTATTTTATTCATATGAGAAAGTAGAAAAACTGACAGGGAAAATCCTGTGTTTTATCAGCTGTGACATACCATGTTTGGGTGTTATTTCTATACACAATGTCATTCCCACAGCATGACACAGCAAAGGTGCTTTGTTTTGTTTATTCAGCCAATGAATAATTCAACTGTGGAGAAAGAACGTTCCTCTCTGGATGCCAGATGCAAGCCTTCCTGCTCCATCATTTCATAAGACCTGGATGAGCATGAAAACTTACAGGAAGGGAGTCAGTGTCTTCAAAGGTGCACTAGCATGGCCAGACAGGTGAGGGCCAGAGAAGGTCTATAGGAAACCACCAGCAATGATGTGTCAAAAGTCACTTATGGGGCCAGGGAGACTGCTCCATTATTAAAGGGCTTGTCATACCAGTGTTAGAACCTGAGTCCAGATCTTTAGTTTAAGTATGAAAAAGCTGAGAGCAGCAGCAGCAGCAGCAGCAGATGCTGTAACCCTAGTAACCGCAAGGCAGAGACAGGAAGGTTTCTGGAGCTGTTGGCTAGCCAGCCATGCTGAATCAGTGAGTTCTGCATTCAGTGATAAGCCTTATTTTAAAAAGGATGGACAATGATTGAGGAAGACACCCAGACACCTTTAACCTCTACATATATATACACACACACACATTCACACACCTACACACACAGTCATTAAGGCTACCAGACTATGAATTCAAATATAGAAATATATACACCAAGTTCTTCCACTTGCCTTTCTTCATATGTCTGAAGATGCTCCATGGTAGGCATCTGTTTCACTCTAAGCCTTTCCTGATGAATGTAAAATAAACATTTGAAGGGAGAGGTTGCAAAAGAAAGACCTCACAATTGCACGGGTAGCATCAGGGAATCATTTCTTCTTTCATGGCTGTGTAATCAATAATGGTGCGTCTTCTAATCTCTGGCATACTAAAGTTGAAGAAACTGATGTGATAATAGCCCCCATCATTTGTACGGATGCCTTACTTTTTCCTAGGCGCCACATGAGGAACTTAGCATGCCCTACATCACTTACTTCTGCACAGTCTCATGTTGCTTCTGTGGCAGCTCTATAGGCAGAAGACGACTGACCTCGTTTTGCAGATAAGGGATCTAAGACAGAGAAGTTAATTACTGAAGGAACCAGAATTTTTGAGGCTGTGCTATTACCCACTGCATAAAGGAGGCAGCAAAGAGGTATGTTTGTAGAACCATGCATACCAGCAGCCAGAAAAAAAAATGTGACAAAGTACCTTTGAGTGCAACAGATTCAGTCAAGTCACATCTGGAGAGTGGTGGATCGTGGGTCATGCCTTTCTCTCTCTCCTGTACAGCACTAAATGCCAGGTCCCATCTTACATTCCAGTAGTAATTCTGATGTGTTTTAAAGTCTACTTGACCAACAAGTAAATTAATTAATTAATTAATTAATATTTTTAAATTAATTCAGCCACAGAATTAATTTAAAAGGAAATAAGTCAATGTAGAAGCACCTCCTAATAGGAAGTACAAAGTCAAGTTCAAAAACCACTGCAAGGAACAGTCAGCTCCTAAACCTGAGCTGCTAGGAGTGGGTCAGCAGTCTCAGTCAACAGCAGATTAATCCTTAGGGTACCGCTGCTCCCTGACCATCTAGCAGACAGTTTAAGGCCTGAACATGAACTTGAGCTCCTTAGGAAATCATTTTAAAAACTACTTTACCTGCTAGAGGATATTCTCTCAGACAGAAATAGTGTAATTTATTTATTTACTATGCAGAAACCCAAAGGGACAGAAGTCAAGACAGAAATACATTTTAAGGCCTCTCTTAGGTGTCAGGAAGAGCCATTCGTCTGGACCTTGACTCAGAGTTTTCTGTCTCTGAAAGTTTAGTATGCTGATGACAGCTTTATCTGCATGTTAACTAGCCTTGGAGACAGACTGTCAGCTGAGTGAATTAGCCACCAAATCTTGAAGAACAGTGCTTCATGTTCTCATTTTATCCATCTGCATCTGTGCCTAATGCCAGCCATCTCCAGGTGGAAACACATTTGCATTTTTTTATTTCCCCTTTCGACAGCCTTCTTCACACTCTGAAGGAACATTAGATTAGCCACTGAAAGCTGGCTGCAAGGTTCTCAGTAATTCTGTGTTCAGTTCTGTCAAATGCTCGACCATTGTGTCACCTAGAGGTGAATATTTATTGCTGCTGATGTGCAAGCAAAATATTAGATTTGACCCTAGGCCTTAGGACACAAAGGCCAGCTGGGTTTTTGCACTGGAGGGATGGGAGGCATGTAGCCCACGTTCCTGATGAATTTGAACATTGCAGACAGTACATCAGAGGCAGGTTTCCTGTTTCTCGGGGTTTATTCTCCATCTCACTGGGAGAGGCAGTGTCTTCTGTCTCCTTGTTCTTCGAAGAATCTCTCTCTCTCTCTCTCTCTCTCTCTCTCTCTCTCTCTCTCTCTCTCTCTCATACAAATCTGTCTGGGTTACTAGGATGTCAAACAGCCAGAGAATTTAATCTAAAACAGGTTTAAGTATAATCCTATTAAAAGGTCTTCTGTGTCCTTTGAAATGTCCATTAGCTAGGAAACTGTCCCTGTTGAAAGCCACAGACTCTTGCATGGAAGGAATTATGCTCCTAGCTACAGTTGGCTTGTGGGATCCTGCTTTTTGTTTTGTTTGTTTCTTTGAGCCTTGTTCCAAGATCATTCTTTTCCCCTACTAGTGTTTCCTACTTAAGAGTTTTTGAAACGCTCTGGAAAGTGAAAAGGCTTTGTGAGTAGCTGAGAGTAAATCAATTAGATTGTACCAGGCTAAAAAGGCAATCTTCCCATTGGGTTTCTGCATAGTAAATACTTCATAATCAGGGACTTTGTCGTTCTTGTTGATGATTGAATCCCTACTTCCTCGAACAGCAGCTGGCACATTGCAGGCATTTAGAACATATTTGCTGAATGAATGGACAGATGAATGACAGTTATTTGGCTACACTTGAGACACTGACTATAATATACTAAAGATGGTCGCTCATTTCCCTCATTATCATCGCATGTGCACAGGACAGAGTAACCCAAATGCATTCTAACCATCAGAGTGTTAAGAGGACACTCACTGTCTAAGCATGTAGGCTTGATGCTGTGGAAACGCCACGCTCACACTTAGCAAAGCCAAAGCACACGATGCAGACTGATCATCCACACGTGGAATGTCTTCACTGTTCTTCCCCCCACCCTCAACCACAGGGTCTTTGCACTGTCAGGTCTCTCTGCTCTTCTGTTAGTTGAAAGTGGACAGCTTTGAATCTTGAGCAGTTAAGGACCATGATCGTGTCCACTGCTTTCCAGATGGTTTGCTGATGTTACTGGAGAATTTGTTCCAGGAGAACTTCCTAGCCAAATAATAAGTATTGATTTGGGTTTGAATTTGTTTGTCTGCACAGGTCTTCCCAACTCCAGGCAAGCGCTATATAAAGAGAGTCAGCTAGGAGACCATGGCTGCGGGGCAGTGTGGGAGCGTGGCTGCCGGGCAGTGTGGGAGCAGTGTGGGAGCGTGGCTGCCGAGCAGTGCGGGAGCGTGGCTGCCGAGCAGTGTGGGAACGTGGCTGCTGGGCAGTGTGGGAACGTGGCTGCTGGGCAGTGTGGGAACGTGGCTGCTGTGTGCAGTCCTTCCCACTTTTAATTTCAGTCTCCATTCATTTTAATTTACCTCTTCATCTTTTTTACTTGTCTCTGTTTTTATCTTCTTGAGTTTTCTTAATATTCCCTTTTCTTGAACTTTTCCCAGTTTCTTGTTTATTTGCTTTTAAAATATATACCTCTAAAAATAATTTGTATTGACTTTATTTGAATAATTTTTCAGAGTTTTTTTTCTACCCACAAAGACCTTAAAACATCATTTCTCTTCTGAAACACCATGCCTAAAGAGACTTTTGTCTACTGTCTCACCTAAGTAAGAGTGTTCTGTTCCATTAAAGGTCATCAAAAATATATAACAATCTATCAAAGCTTCTAATTGGCATAGATTGGAATACTTGGTGTCAATGATGAAATTTTACCCAAGCAAGGAAGCCTGAGACTGAATGGCCTTGCTCAGCTTTGTGTTGAGTTCCAGGATAACCTGGGCTACATGAGACTGAAGTCAGTTTCAGAGAAGGAGGGGAAGGAGGAGCAGGAGGAGGAAGAAGAGGAGGAGGAGAAAGGAGAAGAAAGAGGAGACGGAGAAGAAGAGGAGGAAGAGGAGGAGGAGGAGGAGGAGGAGGAGGAGGAGGAGGAGGAAGAAGAAGAAGAAAAAAGGAAAAAGAAAGAGGTAAAAGAGTATCACAAGATACTCATATGTAGTCTTCCACAGTCAGCATTATGGGGGAAGGAGCATGTGACCTAATAAACATTTCACCTTTTAAAACAAAATTTAGCCAACTAATATAAAAAATTCTCACCTATCCTGGACAAATGTATGGGGGAGTTTGGAACATAAAGTAATTAAAAAATAAAGTTATATGAGTTGAATGTGTCTGTTTTCCAGCTTGGTTAAGACAGTGGGAGGTGAGACAGTAGATATAATCGAAAATTATATTACTACAGAAAATTAGTTTGAGGAAGATCATGAGAAATAGTTACTAATTTCCTTCATCTGTAAGGATTCATGATTAATAAAATACAAAAGGATCTGATTATTTTCACCAACTCAATACTCTGCTCCAAATCTCTCAAATAGAAGATGACAGTGGCTAAAAGGTAGATTATTGCTTGTTTTGGAATGTAGTCTGACCATGTGACCACCTCATCTACATACTTAGGATCCCCCACAGATAGGCTAAGGAATATCTACCTCTATTCACAGCAAATTGTCTTTTGATAAAAGACTGAGTTAAATTTTTCTTAATCCTAATTTTAATAACGTTCTTAAATGCTTTTAACCCTTTTATAGCCCACCACCCACCAGAAGTAGTGGAAAGAAATGTTATTAGGATACAGGGGAAGTGGACCTATTTAGAAATAGTTTTTTTTTCTAATCAAAGTTCAAATTTCTTTTAATCTTTTTTTATTGGATATTTTATTTACATTTCAGTTGTTCTCCCCTTACCCCATTTTCCTCCCCCCTTTGGCCCAGGAACCCCCTATCCCATCCCCCCTCCTCCTGCTTCTATGAGAATGTGCCCCCACCTACCCCCCATTCCCATCTCCCCACTCTCAAATTCTCTCCCACACAGCATCCAGCCTTCATGGGATCAAGGATCTCCTCTCCCACCTATACCTGACAGGACCATCCTCCCTTGCCTATAGAGCTGGAGCCATGGGGTCCCTAAGTGCTCTCGGGCTGGTGGTTTAGACCCTGGGGGCTCTGGTTGGTTGGTATTGTTGCTCTCCTCATGGGGTCACAAACCTTTTCAACTATTCCTTCAGTCTTCACTCTAACTCCTCCATTGGGAACCCCTTGATCAATGGTTAGCTGTGAGCATCCGCCTCTGAATATGTCAGACTCTTGCAGACCTCTAAGGAGACATCCATATCAGGCTCCCGTCAGCATGCACTTCCTGACATCCACATCAGCATCTACCTTTGGTGACTGCACATGGGATGGATACCCAGGTGGAACAGTCTCCAGATAGCCCCTCCTTCAGTCTCTGCCCCACACTTTGTCTCCATATTTGCTCCCTTGAGTATTTTGTTACTCCCTCCAAGAAGGACCGAAGCACCCCCACTTGGCCTTCATTCTTCATGAGCTTTATGTTGTCTGTGAGTTGAATCTTGGGTATAGAAATAGTTCTTTGGAACAATTTCAACCTCTAACTGTCAGGATATCAGTTTAGTTCAGTAGTGTCAGGATGGCAAACATGAATTAGCAGCAGTGGCCCAACCCAGCGGAGACAGCCAGGCCTCTGCTGAATCAGCATGTTCAGCAGGAGTGACCAAGAGCGGCAGGGATGCCAGAAGTTCTCTTCTGTACCTCTGCCAGTGAAGTTAAGATCAGCAAAGATGAAGACATGAGACCAATGAAGTTTTGCAAAACTAGCTATGCAAGCCTGCTGTCACTGTCACTTGAGTCCTATTTACACTTCCTCCAAACATTACATGTCTTCCCACGGGTCTTGTCTCACCACATAAGCCTGTCTTAACAAAACTCTATGTGAGTTTACATAAGCTGACATCACTCTGTCAACTGGCCCAAGACCATGGAAGCAGCAAGAAGTTCCAGAAACCTGAGGAGAAGTTTTTTGGTGAGTTTCTCTCTGTGGGATTACCACAGGTGGAGCTCAACACGCAACGTAAGGCGAACCAATACATGCACAGGGTTAGCAAAGAAGCCTTTGTCACTCATCCTTTACGTGCTTGATTTGGCAAAACATCCCTTCCCCTGTGTCTGTTTCAAGAAAACACTCCTCATGTGCCTGCCCTAGCAAATCACCATCCAACAAATGACTTTCCAAAGAAAACGTAAGTTTCCACTTCAGAGTTAAGCTGTTTCAGGGCCGTTCTTCTGTCTTAATGAAGTCTGTAATATGGTTTGGGCCCATAAATCTGTACTTGTTTATATTATTGTAGTAATAATGCAATTGCATTCATCATACAAGACAGATTTCATGGACACTTAGTGTGGGAAAATAACTTGATTCTATGTTTGTTGGTGAATTTGTTTCTGAGCAAGAAAGCATAATGCCCAATGATCAATGAGAAAGTTCACTGCCAAGGGTCAGCAAGGTAGCACAGTAGGTGTAGGTGCTAGTTGCCAAGTCTGATGACTTGAGTTCCATCCTCAGACTCCACATGGAGGAGGAGAGAACGAACTCCTGCCAGTTACCCTCTGACTGCTGGAAACACATCATGGCATGCATGGCCCACCCCACACAATAAACACATGTAAAGATTGTTTTTGAAAGACCCTCTTCACAGCCTGTGTGACATACTTGTGGGATGAAGTGTGAAGGTTAGATAGTTTTTCTAAGTTTTCTGGCTGAATCAGGCAAAGCTGTTGGTACTTAATCTTTAAAATACAGGCAATTATAGCTTAGAAAACTTTTCCCAAAGAACAAAAGCCTTGGGTTTTACTTCAAAATTATTATAAATAGGTTTTATGTTAGACTTGAATCATAGTAAAGACTAACAGGACCAATAGAAATATATTTTCTTCACTTCGTTTTTATGCTCTTTTCTGTAGAATGGGGATAGTATAACAGCTACCCCAGAGGGTGTCTGTGAGAATGACAGGATTTAATACAAATAAGATATGTAGAACAGTTCCTAGCAGGCAGTAACCGCACCATATAGGCTCTAAATTATAGTGTTTTAAATCATTACAAACAAAATAATCAGCATTGTCCAGTAGCAGGTGAAGATACCGATTACCGGACAAATCACGCATTATAAAGCTACTAAATAATCTGTGAAAAGAACAGGTTTTGGTTTTTTTTAATATAGTTTTTTTTTTACACAAAAATATGTGCTCCATGGCCCAACAGCCTCTTCATGCCCTGAGAACACATTAGAAATGCAGATGATAAAACCTGAGCCCAAATGGAGGTCCTAGTGAGGACCTGCATTTTACCAAGATGCCCAGGTCACGCTTTGGACAAAATGCACTCTCCTAAATCTCATTAGGTTGCAAAAGGGTGTTGTCTCTGGGCTGTGGTACATATGACATGTTAATATTTTTTTATTTTATATCTCTTATAAAATTTGACTTTGGCGATATGCATGTCTCTTATCTATCCTCTTGACATTTTGTTCGAAAGGCAGCATAGAAACAACAACCTCAGATACTTCTTGACCAGAAGACAGGGCCACAGCATCAATTTCCACTGACCACGCTACAGCTCAGCTCCTCACCCCCACGGCCTTCCTTTGTCTGCAGCTCAAAGGTTAGTTTTCTTGTGTGAAGCTCCCTCTTTCTAAGGCACCTGGAGAGGATGCAAGCCTCTCCCCCATCTGCCTCACCTGCTTTCATATCGCCCCACCCCAACCCAAAGCACGGCATCTTACACCACACTCAGTTCCTTCTCAGATTGGAATAGAGCACACAAGAGTTACCAGAGCATATCTGGATGTCCTATGACAGCCTCAATGGAACAAAAGGCATTACAAACATGCTAGCTCCTGGTCTGAGAAAGCCACTGTGTTTAAAGTAATCAATTATAGTGAAGTATCCACATGCATACCATACACCACACAGATATTACACACAAGCACACAAGCAATATATCACTTCATACCATACATACCTCGTATGTGTAGCATACATATCACACTCAAGGAAGATACCATCACAACAGGTATGTCATCACACACATTCTTTATACACACACACATACTGTGCACATACATTTACCACAGCACAGCATACATACAGGTTGTAATGAACTGCTATATACACAGATGCACATGACTGCCCCCTATAAACAGCACTTATTCTCAAGCAAAGTGTACCATAAATTGGTGTTTTTCAAACCAATATCTATGAGCAAATATTTTTCCTTCATAGAGAGCAGTTTCCCCTTAAAATAAAAGAGAGGGCTTAAATTTAGAATCCCTGCTCTAGCTCCATAGGTATGAAGAACACCCCCACTACCACCCCACCTCCCCCACCCCCGCCTAATTCCCTTGTTACTCTTCAAACCTGCCTGTCTCACGGCAGCACTACGTCATATGGCTGTGTTACAGTCTAATCACCCTAAGTACTACCCTACCCCATAATACAAACAAGCATCCGTCCCGCCATGGCTGTTCCGGTGCCGCTCTGAAGCCCTGTAAGAAATTGTTTAATCTCCCAGGGTCCTCTATCTGACCCTGCCTGATTGGAAAAGCAGAGTCATGTTCTGCCTGTTGCCTGACATAGAGAAGCAGCTCTGCCTGGATGCTGCCTGGGGTCTCCTGGCTGCTGTGGTGAACGCCTCCCCCTGCAGATTCCAGAGGCATTGTGTTGGCTCATCCCGGATCAGGGCTCGGGCCTAAACAAGCCATGGATGGCTCCTTGCATTATAGTGCAATGGAAAGAAGCCCTTTTTGTATGTAGTATCTTCTCTGGGATCCTTGAACACATTTCTCCACGTCCGAAAAGCAAATAATCTACACAGTAGAGTGTGATGGAAACACAGAACTGGTATCCTAGAGACCGGGGAGTGTGCCTCCACTTTCAGCCTTAAGTCCTTCAGCTTCAAAATAAGCTAAAATCTCTGCGATGCCGAAAAACAGTCAGTTCTTAAATATATAGTGTACAGTGCATTTTATGCTTTCTTTCATACTATTTCTTTTTGGAAATGTAAAACCTCCGTTGTCCCATCAAGGATTTAAGGGGCTTTACAAGGATACACAGGAAAAAGTTGCAAGACAGCGTAAATTAGAACTATGTGAGGAGCCAAATGAGAAAACAAAGACAGGGACATCAGTGAAGCCAGCGTGTCCCTGGAACATGCAGGTGGCTCTCTGAACTTTGCCCTCCTTAGAAAAAAAAAATGCTACAGATGGTTTTGCATCCAGATTGTTTATCGTGAAATCTCTAGCAGTGCTACCAGCAAGCGTAGAGACACCGTCATGCTCCTGAGGACTACGGACTTGCCCAGAATTTAATCAAGGATGCTGTATAAGTCAAGGACAACCTAATTTACTGTGTGCTTTGTTATTTAAAGATGGATAGATTTAATCATCCCATACATATTCTTTGTAAATTAAGAGCAAGTACACTACATGTAAAATATTAAAAAATTCAACAAATCAAAATAAGTAGGAATCAGCCCATTCCAGTTCTATTATGCAGTCAGTTAAGGAAGGGAAGAATTCAGGAGTGTGAGACAGGGTACTGTAGCACACTGCCAGGAAGGAAATTATCACCCAGCTATGACCTTGAGTAGTGTAGACTCAAGCTTCTGGGTCCAACCTGAGTGAGGAGTCTGGCCTGATCTTGAACAAGACTATTCTTTTTAAAGACGTATATTTTGGATCTTTTTTAAATCAATGTTTGAAGCTAGTTGCACACCTGTAGTCCAGTGGGAGACAGACGTTGTGAATGGAAAGTGTTCTATTTGCAAAGAATCAAACCCACACATATCTCCATCAAGGACCACAGGAGCCTCACTGTCGGCTAGGCTCCTCATCCACAACTACCCCCCCCAAATATATGTTCTTTCTATCACACACACTCATGCACACACAGGCACAGGCATAGGCACAGGCACACACACATACCCGTGCACGCACACACATTCAGGTATGTGCTCAAACACCTATACATGTTCATACCCCACCCCACACATAGAACGCTGCTGCAGGAAGTATCACCCTCTGTTGTAAACAGGAACTCCCTTACAGAATTTTTTCCTTTCCATCCCTGCTGCCCCCTCTCTCCACAAGAAACCTTACTTGTCCCTACAAGTCAACCTAGATGTCGCTTCTTCCTGAAAGCATTCATGCAGGGTATGGACTGGCAATGTCCCTTATACAGTAGCTTTCATAACATTGCTCAAAGCAGTACACAGAAGAGATGTGTTACCATAACATCCGACGAACAAGATTTGGAGAGACTAGTGTGTCGGGGAAGAGCTGGCAGGGTACTCTACCACACCTCAGCTGCCTGCCACCGAGTCTCACACTGTGTGAGAGCCCAGCACACAGAGAAATCAGCAGAGATTAGGGAACACTGATGGATGGCAACAGATGGGATATTTATTTATTTCAAATGCTTTTTTTTTTCTGGGAAAGCCACATGAGATATATATCTTATTTCCAGAGAAGATTCAGGGGGAAACAGCTGTCAAGTGGTTTCATTCCAGAACTCTTTAGTACAGAACAAACAATATGGTGGCTGTCTGAATAGCAGACCTCCAACAGTATAGACCCGCCTCTATGGCAGTTCACTGACTCCTGTAACTTCCCAACATAAAGTGAAATGTTCCCTCCAATAAACTAGCGCAATGACCTCTGGGTATTAAATCAGGTTTCACACTCTGTAACTGTGATCCAAATATTCCCATGCTGTTTCCCGCCCCCCCCCCCTTCCAAATGGAACCAAAGTGCTTTCAGAAAATTTATGTAATCCTTGAAAACCTAATGATCCCTCAGTAGCCTCGGGTAAGCTACTGCAAAATTTAATTTCTGCTAACCTACCTGCTCCTGCAAACAGCAAAGGAGATGCTAACCTACCTTCTACTGCAAACAGCAAAGGAGATGCTAACCTACCCGCTACTGCAAAC
>NW_021604613.1:11415032-11444932 GCF_004785775.1 Grammomys surdaster
CTAACCTACCCGCTACTGCAAACAGCAAAGGAGATGCTAACCTACCTGCTACTGCAAACAGCAAAGGAGATGCTTTCCTGGAGGCTCCTGTTTGGGTTTCTGTGTTGCATCAGTGTTCCACGCTCTTGCAAAGCAGGCATGGTAGACAAGGTCTACACTGACACACACATCAGTGACACTGGCTTGGTCATTCCTAAGCCATAGGTGGTTTTCTCTTTAAAATATCATTCAACAGCTTTTTTTTCTGAACCAGGATGAAAAATGAACCTGTTTCTGGAAATTTTGTTACTGGAAATACAATAATAGCTACTAAGGATTCATACAATTCTTTTTAAATGCTATGTCTATGCATCTAAACATTTACTTGGGATTTTCTGTTTTGTTTTGTTTTGTTTTGCCTTCCTACCCAGAGTCTATTCCCTACCCTACTAGTTTCTTTTAAACAATGACCCTGATGTCCTTTAAATGAATCATTTCTTTTACTTTTGTGGGGCCACCCATAAGACATGCTGCCTTTCTCTGGCACACCCATGAAGACCAGTGTTGAGGATGGTTGGCACTGACCCATCCCAGGACTGGGACCCTGGTGAGGCAAGCACTGGTTAGGAGCCAGATCAGTTCTTGCTCTCTCATATCCCTTGATTGCTATCTGTTTCCCAGCCTGTTCCTCCGCTATTTCTTTAGTTTATGAGGTTTTACTCTTTTTTCAATACACTGTTTATCCTGTTTGGTAAAGAAGAATGGGTAGTGAGGGCTTAAAATCAAGGCATTCATACTTTAAAAGAATTGGTAACAAGATGTAATGTTTAAGGAAAAGGAAAGGATACTTATGAGAGATCACAGTGTGGCCCAACAGGAGGAGAGTGAGCCAAATCACGGCAAAGATAGGCCAGGGCAAGGACCTCAGTGCTGCCTGCATCGGTCTTTACGGAGACCATGCATGCCATGCTGGGCTCTACACTCTGGCCGTTACTGAGACGATTGGCATCTTTGAATGTTGAACATGATTTTTCTCCCTGCCAACAGAGCATAGCATCCCACACAATTCAAACATTCAGCCCATGTGAAGTTAAGGTCTCGGGTTGCACACCAGCTCCTCAGGGAAGCTCCAGTGAGATCTGCCACTTCAGCTGCAATACTGGACGGCTGAGTTTTGCAGAGCAGATTTCAGCATATTTAGGAGACACTCCACCCTCTGGTGAACGATGCCTATAATTTTCAAAAACAGAAATCATTGGACAGGGTCAGAAATGAGTCAGAAGTGAGGACTGTGAAAAAGATTGCATATAATAGATGATAGAATTCCAAATTAACAAACAAACCTGCATAGAATATAAAACAAAATGATGGATCGCCATTCTTCTTTACATAAGATGAACTATTAATTTCTCTTCATGTTAGAGCCCTAAGCCAGAGGCGCTGCCAGAGCAGCATCTGTATTCCTGACCCACAGAAGCTATGAGATGATAAGTGTTTGCTATAAGCATGCCACAGTTAAAGTAAATCACTATGTAGCCATCAATAACTATTAAACATTCCAATAAAAAGGCACAGATGTTCCTATTGGGTTAAAAAGAAAGATTCAAATATTTGCCACCTGTGATTGACATACTTTATAAAGATATAAGTAGGTCAAAAGTGTAAGTGTGGGAGATATCCTGGGCTCATGGTGATCCAAAGACAGCTGGAGTGATCAAGCTGACAACAAATTGAGTCGATTTCAGAGCAAAGCTATTGCTGTGGAAAGAAAAGGTTATTTCATAATGCTGAAGGAATCAATTCAAGAGGCCGTAATAATCCTAAATGCTTATGTGCTTAATCAGGAAACTTCCAAACACGTAAAGCAAAAGACTGGTAGAACTGCAGAGGGACTGAGATCTTTCATGATTATATGGGAAATGCAGAAGTCTTTTAATGGTAATTGATTCTTTTGTATCAATTTCCAATGAAAATTTCAGTAAGGGTTTAAAGAGTGTGAAAAAGACATACAACCTAATTGACATTTACAGAGCTCTATGCCATCAGCATCAAAGTACACATTCTCTTGAAATGCACACAGAATATTTATTTACATAGGAATTCTGGGGCATAAAAAGGCTAAGTAGATCTTAAAAGATTTGAATCATACAAAACACATTCTCTGATTATACTAGAATTATATCTGAGATCAATAAGAGGAAGAATTCTGGAAAATCTCCTTATATTGAGACACTAAGTCGCCTACTTCCAAAGAACTCACAGGACCAAGAAGCAATCAAAAGTGAACTCAGAATGTACTTGGAATGGAATAAAAAATCGAAACATGGCATATTAAAATTTGGGAGGTAGAATTCAAGCAACACGTAGAATGAAATATATAGGGTACTAAATAATCAACAGTAAGGAAAACAAAGACAGTTTCAAATCAAAGACTGCAGCCTCCACACTAGCCAACCAGAAGACAACAGCAGGTGGACACACGGTCTCTACACTCTGGGAGTTACTGGCCGGGGCAAGTCTGGAAAAGAATACGGATAAAGAACTTAGACTTCTGGCTTCACTATAAAGACAGACAAAATGACTGCTTGAAAACAATAACTCACAGGAAACTCACAAGGTGTAAGAACAATTGGATACTTGTGTGAAAAAAAATGTGAATTCTGAAGGATCACCAACATCATATGTAAATACATCTGGAAATGGATCATAAATATAAATGCAAAAAGCTAAAAACTTTTTTTTGTAAGAGAAACCTTTTTGTTTGCATTGGTTAAAAATGTTTTCCATATAACATTGTATAGCTATTCTGAGTATTAAATAAGAAAAAGAAAAGCTTTTAGCCAACATATATGGGATACTTAGACTTCAACTGTTTGATATCACTATAGAAGACAGAAATGAATTTGGCTTTTTGCATGCTCCACTTACAGAAGCATCAGCAAGGCCTTGTTTTCCTCATATAACAACAGCCTAGGTGGGTAGCCATTGCTGGTATTGGCTTCATGGCCTTACGATCCCCTAACATTCCAAGTTCAGGCTCAAGGACACATTGAACCCTCTCTTGGTGTGGGCAAAGGCTTCGGCATGAAAGAGCGTCTCATTCCTTCCTCTCACCACCTCTTCTAGATCATACACAAACTTTCTCCGACATCTTACCATCCTGAACTAGATCGTAATGCCCATTCCTGGGTTGCCACCTGGCCCTGCTTTTCCTCAGTTGGAAGAATCTCTGGCATATACTTGAACAAAACTGTGATTTGCTTAGCAGAGAAAATGGAGGACAGAATCCACAACTGACGTCTGACACAGCCACAGATAGTGGTGCAGACACCTAGATTTAAGTGCGTTTTCTGGCTTCAATTCTAGTTCTCGTGAAGCTACGTAAAAGCACTGTGACACTGCTAGTATCCAGATACAAGCATGAATGATTCCCAGACCTGAGGAATCTATAGTCCGCCAAGAAGACAACAGATGCAAACAAGTAAAATCATATTTGAAATGTACCACATAATACATATAAACTATTAAGTATAGTTACATATATGTGTTAACATATATATACACACACACTGAGACCACATCATACACACACACATACACAAAATACACACACACACCCATACACAACACACACACACACCACCACCATACCACACAAGCATCGGGTGTGTGGGAGAAGTCTGACTGGAGAAGCTGAAGGCAGGCATGGAAGGGTGAGTAAGTGTTTACATGGTAAGCTTCACCAACAGTAGGCAAGAGAGTACAGAGAGAGGGGAATTTTTAAAGGTAAGAGAATCAAGCAAGGATGTTGCTTCCAGAGCTCAACATGACATTATTTTTTTGAAGTTTAAAATGCAGGAAGTGGAGCTGGAGAGCTGACTCAGCAGTTAAGAGCATTGATTGCTCTTCCAGAAGTCCCAGGTTTGAGTTCCAGCACCCACACACACGGTGGCTCACAACCTTCTATAACTCCAGCTCCAGAGGATCTGACAACCTCTTCTGGACTTCACAGTCACCAGCCACACAAGCAGTGCACAGACTTACATGCAGACAAAACACTCATACACATCAGATACAAACATTTATTTTTTTAATGTCTGAAACTGTTTAATTGGGTTGCTGGCAATTTAGAAGACCAATTTGTGAGTCTCCATCCCGTTTTTCAGGGAGGACTGAGACCGCAGGTAGCCCTGGAGCTGAGGCACAGCTTTGATCTCTGGCAAAATCTGTGAGTCTTCAGTTTTCTTTTTTTTTCTTTTTTTTTATAATTTATTTTTTCTCAAATCGTAATTCATTCACACAGGGGTTATAAACACAGAAAGGCAGGATGTGGGGAAGGGAATGACACTGGAGTATGGGTGATCAGGGGTAATACAGATATCATCAGAACCGGGTATAGGCTGGGTGAAGGTTCAGGGGACAAGTCACTATGACTCCGCCTATGACTCGCTTTTCCTTATCTAAGTTGGTATTGTCTGCCCAGGCTACCTATTTACAAGGTCTATGACTACTCAGGCTTGTAAATTTCCACAAAAGCTGCCTGTTTACATTAGCTTATAGCCATCTGTTTCAATGTTTTTCCACTGAGACCCAAGACTTGGTGTTAGTATACATGTATCACAGGCCTATTGCTGATTTTAGGCCTATGGCTGATTTTAGGCCTTCAGCGGGTAAGCAGGGCTGCCCCTGACATCTCCTCCCTTCTCTAAGTATAGAAGGGCTGTGGCAATTCTAAACTTGTGAAGGTGGGGATAGAGGCCTGACCTCCAGTATTTGAAGGGGATCTTGTAATGGTTCCAGTCCCCCTGTTGTTGTCCAGTGAGGCATGAGGGCCATACCTGTCCTGATGTCTTTTTCCTGGAGAGGGGATACTTTTGACATCAACCCCTATGCAGTCAGGCTTGTCCCTCAGGGAACCCAGATAGATATTTTTATCTTTTATTTATATTCCCTTGCAGTGCTTAGCCTCACAGCCTAAGCAAGAATTCAGATCGCCTGACAGAGGGGGTTCTGGGTGGCCCCTCTCTGCTTGGTCTAGGGGCAGAAGTCCGCCCTTTTAGGTTGGGTGCAGATGGGTTTTGGAAACACCCTGTATAAAGTAACAACCTCATCTTGAGTCTCATGGTCCTTCATAGCTAACTTATGATAATGTATCTGAGTAGGTTTTGCTACCAAATTATTTATCTGTTGTATCACAGAGTTAGTCCACCTATTTGAGAACCAGGGACCAGCAGAAAAAAGCAAAAAGAACCCAAATAATGGTCCCAAGATGGGAGGAAATAGGGTTGACAACCTTGGAGAGGCTGAAAACTGATTCTTGTACCATCCTTCATCTGTCTCTTTCTCTCTCTGATTTTTCTTAGGGCCTTCACTACATGTTTCATGCTCTCTTTAGCCCTCCTTGTCTTGTCTATGTAAAGGCAACCTTCTTCTTTAAGGGTTGTACACAGTCAAGAGCTGTACACAGCCTTTTCTATTGTACTAGAGTAAGTCAAGTCCAATAAGGATCTTTGCGATTTTAGGAGGTCTCTTCAGACATCGAAACGAGGGATTTCTTCAGATTAGTGATGTCAATCTCTAGCTGTTTGATGTTCTTGTCAGTGGCCCTTCAAAGGTCTGAGTAGTGTTAAGTTCGGAGGCCAGCATCTGGATTAGAACTTCCAACAGCAGACATCATGGGTGATTCATTTTTACCTGGGATGCTGCCTGAGTTAAAGCTCCTGGGAGTCCCTCTTTCTCTCGGTTTTCTGGGGTTGGGTGCTGAGCTGCTGCCTGTGACCTGCTCTATGCTCGGGTCCAGCAAGTCTTCAGTTTTCTGATCAGCCTTGCGCTGCTCTGTAATCTTGTATAAGATCTTGCCTTCCTGGTGCCTGGGCTTGCGCGGCTGCTTCTTCTTGAAGTAAGCGTGTTTGGGGATTTTGCTGATATCAACTTTTGTAGAGGTGGTGATGACAAACTTCTGGTGTGTTCTGCACGGAGGAACCCAGTAGAGGGCAAGAGGTCCAGTCACAAGTAGCAAACCATTGCCCAACTGCTTCAGAAAAAATACTCTCTTGGGCCTGTGGGCCCGGTGAGGATGATCAGGACCGTCCCAGGGTTGGTGCTAGCATACATGCTTCTCGAGTGCCGACTCAAGAGCTTTTGACCATGGCTCAGCAGCTTCCGAGGCGCATCGCACATCCTGGGTAGGATAATACCAAGGCATTTTTGGAAACTTTGCCACCCAGGTACCACCGCTCTCGTCTCCACCAACTGTATTTGTGACCGTTGCAAGGACTTTCTCCTTTTTCTTCTTTTCAGCCTGGGACTTGGCAACTGAATATTTCGTTTTGTACAAGGCCTTTCTGGAATACATAGCGGATCGGGAGTACCTGCCAATTCCTCTAACCAGGACAGGGTTTTGGCTGCAATGGGGCTTCCCTTTCTTGGGCCTTTTAACCTCGGGGTCACCCCTTTTGGCTGTGTCAGCGGCTGGGGTACCAGGGGGCAGCAGCAGCACTGCCAGCCTTTTTGGCTGTGGATTTCCTTTCCTTTGTATCAGGCATTTTGGCTTTTTCAGCCTCAATCTTGCAAGATGGGAAAGAGAACTAAGACCCCAGCGTCTGGTCTATAAGCAATCACATACATACATTTTTAAGGAGGTGCTGGAGAGAGGGCTCAATATTTAAGAGAACTTGCTGATCTTCCAAAGGACCAGGGTTTGGTTCCCAGTATCCAGGTCAGGCAGCTTACAACGGTCTTTAACTCCAGCTCCAGGGTATTCACACCTTTAGCCTTCTTGAACATCTGTACTGAAGTGCACAAAACCATACGCTCTCTCTCTCTCACACAAACACACACGTACACATAATTTAAAATGAAAAACATAAATCTAACTTGCAGAAAGTATATGATGGCATGGGCCAAAGCTAAGGCTACACCGAAGAGACAGTAACCATCATGCAAATAAAACACCCCCTACACTCCCCATATGATCAACAAATGTCAAGGTGTGTTTTGTGGAAGATGATTGGACAGCTCATTGTGAGGTTTGTGGTTAAAAGGCAATTCTCCTGTATTTGCATAAAGTAACCTTTTTGGAAAGCTAAGGTCACCACATCATTTCAAAATTAGATTAATTTAGATTCCCCTTAAGTCATCTATGTTCAGTGGGAATTGTGATGCCCACCTAAGATTTTGGTGTTCTAAGCACTGTATTAGTTGACAGGGGTTGCAAGAACAAAGATTTAAAACGCTGGGCACCTTAATACAACAAAAATGCTTTGTGGTCCCACAGCTTCAGAGTCCAGAAATCTGTACTCCAAATTAATGGGGTCAGATTCCCTCTGCAAGAATCCGTCATTTCATCCCAAGGTTTTGAAGACTGGGCGTAGGGGGTCATACTTCCTGATTCAGTCTTCATGTGGCCTCTTCCCTTCTCACAAGGACACCAGTCACTGCATTTAAGTCACCCTAAACCCATGCGGGTGTCATCTGAAACCCTTAGTCATATGTACATCTTATCCATAAATATAATTTACATATAGATCTTACTCTAAGGAAGGCCGGGCTTGGCAGTCCTAGGTGAAATGAAATTGGGAGAACACTATTCAATCCACTCCAGGAGCTCATAGAGACAAGTGTTGACTAAGCGTGGATTAATCTTCATGTTTTAATCTCCTATCTCATTTTCCATGAATATACTGTTTCCTTTACTACCTGGCAGCCCGAATGCAAAACACAGTTCCTTTCCTTGATGTGGCCTAAATCTACTCAGTGACATAACTGTGAGAACAAGTGACCGTATTGACATGTAGGAACAAAAGATGTGACACACTCTTCATCACCACACACCTAAACTTAGAATGTCAGCGGCTGGGGTCTGTAAGTGTATGTGATCCATCTGTCCCTGGGAAGCTCTCTTATGTCTGCTTTCATCAGTCCCTGAATCAGATCCGCTCCTTTCTGCCATGGTCTCTGGACCCTCCCCTTTTGCCTCTCTCCACTCCTGATTGGTTCCCTATGTGTCTTTGAATGGCTGTGTCTGTTCTTTCAGACCCTCCCCTCAAGAGGTCATCGTTTATAAATTTCAAAGAGTTAATGAACAAGAACAGTTTCCTGGAGAAGGAAAGGAAGGCATCTCTCAAAATATGAGCCATCCCACACTCCTGTAAGGCAAATAATAACAAACGCCTCAAGTCTGAAAACTTTCATGTGGGGAGTGTAAAGTCTCTCACTCTTTGAAGTAGTTGAACAAATGCTTTCACTTCAAATAAGTTTCCCTATGAAACACTTGGGAGTCTTATGTGAGTAATTACTAAGTGAGCTAAGGCACCAATTAAGACAGATGTGTTTATTGCTGCCTCCTCAGTAGAAAACAAGCAGAAGTGTTGTGTCTCTCTGCATTGATCTAGACACATTTGTGACAAGTATGCATATGACTATATGTATATGCACATATTTAGTTAGTATGTATATAAATACCATAAATACATATATTGTGTCTATTAGGGTGCAACTGTGCATATTATGAGTGCATACAACTAGTGTATATGTATATAACCATCATATATGTTTACTATTAATAATACCTACTAGTAATTTGTCAAATGCTATATGTCAAATATCTCATTTAATCCTCAGAACCATGAAGTAGCTTTTGTTATCCCCTTAATTTCACAAATAAGAAATTCAGACACACATGTGATATTAGCCCCAAGGGTACATGGATAATAAACAATAAAACCTGTCCCAAGCAGTATTCTTGTGCTTAATCTAATAATTATTGCCACCTAGGACTATATACTACAATGGTAACAGTGACATCTGAGGGACAATACATTGATCCAAATATCCTTTTGTTGATGTTATTTTTTTAACAATGGTCATACTCTGTATTTATAGTAGAAAGCCAACCACTCTCTCCCACCAATAACTATTATAAAGAGACAGCAATTCCAGTCTCATAACTAGCTAAACATGTAGTGCTGCTATAAAAAAATCAGCATTAAGCTAGAATAATACAGTAATATTGCCTAATAGTTTCTACAATGCTCTATAAAATATAAATCATGGCTTCATGGTCGTCTTTAATTCTCATAGTAACTCTGTGGGCTAGAAAGGGCAACTATGGTGAAGTATTACTCTTGCTCCTCTTTTATTTGTCAAATGGAAATCAAAGATTAAGTTGACTGTGCATTCCTAGTAAGTCATGAAAGAGAGTAGCTAGTCTTCATGCTTTTTTGGGATTCAGAACACTTCTGAAATGTTGGAAGAGTTCTATTCCAGCCCCTACCATAGAATTCATCACCCAGTATATGCTGAGCAAATGCTGAATGAATTAATGAATGAATAAATGAATGATTGAATATCAGCTTCTCATCCTTTCTGATATATTCTACCTTTGACCTCTATCCATACTACTTGAGATACTATCATACTGTACTATCCAGTCAGGCCTTTAGAAGTCTATTTTCTTGGTTACCACATGTAGGTGGCATACAAAAATGGAGAACCCTCAGAGAGCCATTTTAGCATTTGCATACATGTGTTGTAATACACAGCTGATCATGTAAATGGTATGTTTAGTGTATTTAGTATATGCACCATGTTATACAACCCTCACCACTGTCTAATTCCGTTATACTGCATCATCCTGTGGAGAAAACTCATCAACCCGTGGCCACAAATGTTTGCTGTGTCTACAGCTTTGCCTCTTCTGGTAATGGAATATGTAGCTTCTTTCACATAGTAGAATGCTTTTGAGACTCATCCATGTCATGACCAGCAACAGTTGATTTTCAATTCCACTGTACAGATATATCCTGCCATATATTTAAGGACAAAAAGGGTGTCCTGTTAGGAATTGAGGTTGGCTCATGTAAAAGAACCTAAAGCCTAACTTGCCTTATACCTCCATACTTGAGAAGTGCATTTGGGGAGGAGACTGCAGAACCATTCTTTTCAGATGTAGGGACAAAATGAAGCCAACAGAGAGGGCAGAAGAGAGACTCTTGACTAAGCTAACAAGAACCCGACCAAGCTAACAAGATCCCTCACTGAGGAGCGGGATGTTAAATAGGAAGGGCAGGGTAGTCAAGGAATCAGATATTTGTCCTTCAAGAAAAGAAAGGCACACTTAGCTCTAGTTGGTGTTGGTAGACATTCCCCACCCAAAAGCTAGGCAGCATCTCAAAACTGCTTAAATCCCATGGACAGAAAAATAGTAACAGAGCATTGATGAAGGCCCAAAACTGACCATGTAGGAAGCTTCATTACATAGCCTAAACACCTATGTCAGTTGGTTACCATGTTAGAAAAGTCCAGGTGATACTTGTGAAAGAAAAATAATTAGGATGAAGTAGCAGTTGATGGCTCTGACTATAATTTGTAGTACAAAGAAAAAGCTTGATTCATCTTCTCAACTTTATTTGGGTAAGCAGTAATTATGTTTATGTTAAAAAAAATGAGACTCCTAATTGCAAGATCATGTCAGCTCTTTAGAGAATATTTTGTGCCCCTTTCCTTTCCACCACAAAAGAAAAAAAAAAAACCCTATAGTGTAATTCTTTTAATTTCAAGCTCAAATTAGCATAAATTACCCAGAAGGAAAACTATCTAGACAGGATCTGAATGTTGTAAACTCTCAAATTATAAGACTTAAAACCCCAAGGAAAGCACCTACCAGTGCTTCCAGCCAAGTTCCAGTCCTAATGGGTAAATGCTCAAACAGACATTGCACACACAGACCAGGAAGTGAATCAGACTCATTTTAAGAGAGAAAAATTACATTTCTATGTCGACCCAGGAGCCGGCTAACACACATTCCATTTGGCCCTGACACAGAGAAATTTAAATTTTAGGAACTGGAAAGAGAACTTTATGTCTTTAAACATAGCAGAGGGAGTGTGGTGTGTATTTTATAGAAATTATGAGAAGTCTCTCTCTTCTACCTTTTAATGAGCCGTCAAAGAGACGATTATGTAAACAAAATGGCACCGTAGCGTGTCCCATTCCAGATCCATCCATTTATCAAACCCAGGAAGAAGCCTTCATACCCCATGGACTACTGATCAACCTTGGACCAAGAGAACAAACTTATACATAGAGAATATTGAAGAAAAACACGCATTTAAAGTAAGCACTACAAGTAACTTTTTTTTTTTACGCATTTGTACTTTTATTTACTTATATTTTGAAAGGTTAGTATTGAGTATCGGCACAACTTTTGGGGCCTCAGGGAACTTTTTCTTCATGGACTAATTCCTTTATTGAAAAAATATTAAGAATGGTATTTTATGACTTGGTGTAGCACTCAATCTAATCGAGATGGAATATGTTACCCATTTATTATTATTAAATGCAGTTATTTCTTCTGACTTCAAAAGAAAGATTTCCTGAAACCTTGGATTTTTGTGAATCATAAATTTATGTCTACAGAATTTAATGGGCACATGAACCCCAAATCTGTTAATCAACAAATACTCAGCCCATGTAGTGAAAGACAGAGCTTCTGAGAGGACAACGCAAAGATGGCTGTGGGGAGTGTTAAATGTGTAGAAGTTGCAGGTAGATCCAAGTTAAAGCCCCAAAGCCTGAGTTATAACGTCAGGAAACATGGATAAGAAAGAAAGTGTTCACAAAAGACACAAAGAACAAGAATGAAGTCACCGATGTTGTGCAGTATCATGCAATATCTAATCTTATAATTCATAAAAGGTTTTATGTCCCATTAGTATGATTTCCTCTGGTGTTGGCCTTTAATATTGCATTTAAAATGTTCTCTTATTATTTCTTGCCCCCTCAAGAAAGCAGCGAGAGACAGACTATAAGTATAATTAAAATGCAACTCCAGTGGAGCTGTGAGCATGTCTCCATCCTGTTCTTAACAGCCATCTTACATTTGTAAAACACTGGAAGTATAATTTAAAAGGAGATTGGCTGACATTCATGTTATGGACTTTTAAATTGCTACTGCCTGGTCTAAATACCCTTGCCAACACTATAGTCTGGACAGTTAGTTCCCTAGTCACTAAAGGAGATGGCGCATTTGGTAGGAATTGAAATCAGCATTTTAAACTTATTTTTGGTTTGGTGTTGAAGTCACATGCTCCTCCCAAAACTGGCACCAATCACAGTGGTAGCTTGTAGTGCTTTGAAATAACCTCCTGGATAATTTTAGTGTTTCCTCTGTGAAAATACCAATGTTCTCCCCGCCCCCCAAAAACGGTGGGGGAGGCAGCATTTTGTAGAAAATTCAGCCCCTGGAGATATTCATAAATGTACAGTAATGTGATGATTCCTTAGGGACTAATTACCTGAGACCCTCTGCTGGGGATTAAAATAGGGTGAAGACAAGGGAGGTCCGCCCTGAGATTCTGCCCAGAGTCTGCAGGAAACTAGGAAGACTGCATCTTGGTGTAGTATGCATTATTTCTCAGATATGCCTGGAACATAACAGGAATACAGATGTAGCCTCGGGGGAGGCAGGTACGAAGACAAGAAGCAAGTGACCAAAGATGGTTTACAGGAGAAATTAAACCTTACACAGACTGCCAATTATCTATCCGATATCCACTTCCATCCACATTAACACAGTCCCTATTTGTAGTCCGTGTGTGATGGTTAGCTTTAGCAGTCAGCCTGACACATTGTAGAATCTCCTGGAAAGGGAGTCTCAATGAGAGGTTGTCTAGATTAGACTGTCCTGTGGAGAACTGTCTTGATTACATTAACTGTTGTGGGAGAACCCATCTTGACTGTGGGCAGGGGACCGTTACCCAGGCAGAGGATCCAGGACTGTATAACCATAGAGGAAGGGAGCCAAGCACTAGCAAGCACGTAGCCATTCACTCATTGCTCTTTGTTCTTGACTGTGGATATAACATTACTAACCGCTTCAAGTTCCAGCTGCCTTGTCTTCTCCGAACGGACTGCAGCCTTTAATTGTGAGCCACATAGACCCTTTCCCTCTGAAGTGGCTTTTGTTAGACTATTCTATCATAGCAGCAGGAAATGAAACTAAAACAGTATGTAATAAACTCCCTCGACAGGTTACCTTTTTCACATGCCCTAATAACAGGTGAGTATGCCGTGGCCACTGATGTAAAATGGGATATTGCAATGACTCGGCTAGGATCCGTTCTCCTTAATACAAAGAACATTACACATAGATCTCGTGGGACTCCTTTCTCTCATTTTTGCCTCTTAGTAGCCATTTTGGAGCATTAGGTGACCCGAGGGTAGGAACTAGGGATGACAGGGCAGGGGCATATAAGGGATATAAGCTGTCAAAGATCATGGTGTTCTCCATAGAACTCAGCACCATCGGCGTTGGGAGTCCCCTTAAGAGAAAGACTATGAGCCCATCTCCCCAAGTTATCAGTGTGCTCTTCCTGAATCCTAACCTGTTTGTACCCATTAAACTAAGTCCTAACGGCTCGGTTTATACTGTCTGTGTAAACAAAGGCAAGAAGGGAGATTTGTATTTGAAGATACAGAGTACTCGCGACTTGCAGGCAGTTCTGCTGGGCAGGTTTGGGCAGGACCGCTGCCCTCTTTCAGACCAGCTGTCATGAACGTGTGGCCACAGGCAATGGTCCTTCCTTAGTGGCTCTAGAAGACAGGTGGGCCCAAACACTGCACAGTGGCAGGAGGAAGGAAGAATGAGACCAGGCAGACACCAGGTTACATGAATGTTCAAGGGTGTGTGCTCTGGGTCAGTCTATAGTGTGTTTTCCCTGTGAAGGAAGAACAGAAGCCTGGAAAGGATGGAGTTTTGGGTCACAGTTGCTATTCATTTATGCCTTTTTGTCTTTGTGTATCCAGTTTTACTTAAACTGGAATGATTTCTTATCTTCTTCCTGCTTGTTTCTATCAGGCCCAGAATTCGTGTTGGTCCCTCATGGTGTCTCTGCTGAAAATCACAAAGCCACTTGGTCTGGGTGTTTTACCTTCTCCGAGCTCTTTTGCCCTGTGATGCCTGGTCACTATCTACTGCTTTGTTCTGTGTTGTGATGTATCTGTTCCAGACCACAATTGTGCCTACAGTTAGGGTAATTTTTTAAAAAAGAAAGAAAAGGAAAGGAAAGGAAAAGGAGAAGAGTTTTTAAATTCCATGTACTCACAAGCTCAGATACTCAGTCTCCCTACAATTAAGTTCTTCAGCTGCACAGTGAGGGAAAATCACCATCTCAAGTTGTCATAGATTCAGGGGATCCATGTGAAATGCCTGGCACTGATGCTGCTGCATGGAAGACATTAACCAGCGGTGGCTTTGGGCATCCTTTTCTACAGTGCACAGTAGGCATTTCATGATTGCTCTCAACTGAGGCAACTCCCTGCATCCTATACACTGTCTTCCTAGAAAAGGCAACTGTCACTTGGAAACTTCTTACCATAACTCATTTGCTGTGCCAATGGCCATCTCACCTCTGAACCATGGAGAAACCACACGGATTATCCCAGTGTGAATTTAAGGATTCTGAGGTTTCAGATGCAGAAGGAACGGTCCATGAGGACAAGGATCAAGACCAATGTGAGTCCATAGCATCAAGGAGCACACAGAATATTCAGGCAGCATTAGGTGCTGAATGAAAGAATGAAATGGCTGAAGGAGAGGAGACTTCTGTGTTGGGAAAAGCAGTTCCTCCCCTTAATTTTCTGCTGAGTGACTCAACTATCTTGTCGAACCAAGAAAAGCATTGCCATATTCTTAAATTTTGTTTGTTTTCACATTTCCATCTTGACTTGCACAACTTGACTCCCACCTTCCCAATTGAGTCTTAACAGGACAGGCATTAAAATGCTACAGAAGACCTTTAAAGAAAGGAGACTCTCGAAGGCTCTTTGCAGAGCCTCTGAGCAAGCCCAGCGTGCACACTGCACTCCTACCTGAGCTGAGGCAGCCACCGGCCTCACAAAAGCAGGGTCTGTATTCTTGCTCCACAAAGCACCTGATTCATGAGACAGCTTTGCAGGAATTTAATTAGTGAAGGAATGTGCAAGGCTTAAGCGCTTCAGATATCATTAACCACTGGGGAGGGGTGAGGGAGGAGGAGAAAGCTGAACAGATGTTTGGTTCAGCCTCGTTCCCTCGAAGCAGGTCCATGCCCACATCTTTTTGTATTCGGGTAGCTCTTAGGTAAATCTTGTTCACGCTCATTCATTCTTTCAGGATCCTGGTTTACCATGCATCCAGTTTAATGCACTAAGAAAGGTATATTCTGCCTCATGGGGGGAAACAGGCTGGTGTTTTTTATTTTTAAATCTGAGTATTTCAAAGTTCTTGTATTAAAATCGTTCTCTTGACACAAGGGACTGGTGATCCATGAGTTGAAAGATATGGACCTTCAGTTTCAGGAAGTTAAGTTGTAGTTAACCTTCAAAGGAAACTGAATATGTGAGTTTTAATTCCTGTAAATGTTTTCCCCTTATTTACTCAGAGTGTGATTTTGTAAGAATACTGTTAGCCTAAGCAGACAGTTATCTGAGCAGCTTCCAGCCCTGGGCTGGCAGTGAGGGCCCCTGCTGCTCTCAGAAGCTATACAGGAGGTTGAGAGGGATAGACAGTGTTTGCTTCTCTTTTACCCATTCTAAGATGGCAGATTTACAAACAAAACTGCACATAGATTCAAGTTGTCACAGAAACGGAAGCCAAGAGTCTCAGTCTGTCTACCTACTCCTGTGTAGAGACTATTTATCAGTGCCTGTTCCAAGACCATTCTAACGGCAACAGCTCGGGTTACTCAATTTGGTAGATAGAATTAGAAAAGGAAGGAGAAAGAGTCATACCAATTAGCCTTGCTGAAACCCCATGTGTAACCTTCAAACTGCTTTTGATTGTTCCAAAGAGCAAGTTCCTGGAATAATTCTTCTTTCTTCTTCTTCTTCTTCTTCTTCTTCTTCTTCTTCTTCTTCTTCTTCTTCTTCTTCTTCTTCTTCTTCTTCTTCTCCTTCTCCTTCTCCTCCTCCTCCTCCTCCTCTCCCTCCTCCTCCTCTTCCTCATCTCCTCTTCTTCCTCTTCTTTTTCCTCCTCCTCCTCCTTTCTGTAGAAGTAGTGTTTTGCAGCTAATTGCTGCCATTCCTAAATCACACCCTAATCTTCAACACTCTTGATGAATACAGAAATCAACAAAGCAACCTTCCTCACCCCATTTCTTTGATTTCTGGATCTCTCCACTCCAAAACCCTTATAAATTAACGTTGCACTGCCTCCTGCTATCCTCGGGACCATTTTGTGCTTTTTAATAAATTTAACCATCTTGATAGATAATAATGAGTTGTTATATAGTGTAATTGACCCTAAGAATGAAGATATTTTTAAATCTTTGAATATAATATAAAATGTTTTAGACGAGTGGTTTTCAACCTACAGGTCGTGACTTCTTTGGCAAACCTCTATCTCTAAAAATATTTACATTGCAATTCATACCAGCAACAAAATTACAGTTGTGCAATAACAATGAAGATAATTTTATCGTTGGGGGAGGGGTCACCACAGCATAAGGAACCATATTAAGTGGTCACCGCATAAGGAAGGTTGAGAACCACTGTTCTGGACACCTGTGTTTTGTCTTCAACCCTTCAGGTTCACCCACAAGCTGTAATCCACGCTTTCTTCAACCACCAGCTCCTCCTTAAAGGCTTACTCTGTAAGTCACAGTCCCTGCATTCACAGCTAAGTTGGCAAGCAGAACTCTCAAAAGGAGCTAACCTTAGGGGACATCATATCCAGCTATAAGGAGCAGGGCCTATGTGTACAGTAATGCTGGTTGTACAATGATAAACTCTCCAGGTAAGAAGGTCAGTGAACTTTGACCAGCTTGAAATACATCTCCAACTGCAGAGGATCTTTCCCCATGTCTCCTAAGGTCACATCTACATGCTACCAGTGAGCCAGCTGGGACCCATACACCCTTTATGAGTCAAAATTTGTAGGAAATTATATGTTATATTTTTGTGCTAATTTTTTTAATCTTTAAATTTTGCTCTTTTGTCCCCTGAGTTTAATATCATGAAAACAACAGTGAACAACTCTCAGAATTTCTGGACAGGTCTCTGCAATGGCTCAAGCAGTCTTGGTTTTATTTTTTCCACACTGCACATGGTGGTAGGTCAACACCTTACCCCCTGCTTTCAACAAGCCCAGAAAAATGAAGCTAGTGAGGCTCCCCAAGCAATCTGCTGATACATCCAACTGTCAGGAAGAGATGAAACAACTTCAAATACATTCCATCTTAAGTCAACAGTCAGGTTATTAAAAATAAAACAAAACAAAAGCTTTGAACAGTATGGTTCACAATCTTTTAAGAGATGGGACTCATGCCTGACAGTGCTAAGGTGATACCAGACATTTCATAGGTCTAGGGCAAAACCTACTGCTGTTATTTTGCCAAAGGAACAGTGGCACAGTAATTCCTAGTAGAATGTTGCCAGGCCCATGGATCAGAGCATTACTCAACACTCCACAGAGAAGTTTTTTACTTGTGGTAGGGGATAACTGCCACAGAGATTTACAACTGGACAACGTGCAGAGTCCTAAAAGGAATGTCTTCATCAAACCCCTCCCCTCAGGATTCAGGGATCCACACAGCAGAGGAGATGAAAAGATTCGTAAAGCCAGAGGGGATGGATGTCTCCAAGGAAGCAGCATCTTCCAGACATAGGACGGACACATCTGGACTCACAGATACTGTGGTAGCACGCACAGGGCCTGCACAGGTTCAAGTCAGACAATCTCAGCACTGAGAGGGGAAGTGGGCGTGGGCTCCCATCCCTAACTAGGAAGCTATTGACACCTGCTGGGAAAGAGAGAAATCAGTTCTCACTGAGGCTGTTGCTGGATATGTCAACTGCACTCCAGAATATTTTTCAGTTTGTCTTGGGTTTTCATTTTTTAGGGTGTTCTGTTTTTTTGAGAGACAACATATGGTTAGGTGGGTAGGAAAGCGGGGAGGACCTGGCAGAAGACTGGTATTGTGATCAAAATATATGGTATGAAAAGATTTAAATAATATTTTTTATAAAAATATGTATTAAAAAATAACTCAAGTCAAAATATCTCTCAGTCAGTGTTTTATGTCAATATTTTATGGACTATTGAGAAAGAATCAAGAGTAAGATTCTTTCCTGAAGAAAGTGTTAAATATCAACAAATCACAGATTTTGCTTGCTTTTTATTCATGTTTTAAAGCATTTAGCACAATTCTTTCTTTTTTCCATGAATTCCTCTATTTTTGAGAATGTTCCAAATTCTGATTTTTTTTTTTTAAGCCATGCTTCTTTTTCATTCGGAGCCACTCTACTAGCAGAGGACTGTTTTCTTCCAAAGGGCAAATCCAGAGGGGCCATGCTTGATTCCATCAATAGTCACTCTAAGTGCTATCTATCAGTTACTGTTTGGATTGTTATCTGGAAGGCAAGCCCTATGTTTGTATATGATACGCAAATGAAATTTCCAACCTACTCTGAGGGAATAGGTGGAATCAGGTTTGGAGCACAGCAGGACAACCATAATGATGTAACTCTAAGGAAAGCCTTACCAAACAGGTCTAGATATTCTGGCTCATCTTCTTGGTCAGTGCAGAGCAGGCTAATGGCTCTCTTATACCATATTTTCTGTGCTTGTTGAATACACACACGCACACACACGCACACACGTGTATCTCCCCAAGTAGCCTTGAATGCTTACTTCATTGTTTACTGATTTCCAATGTGATTTAAAAGTAAAAACAAAATTCTAAACTCTTTGAAGAAAACCATGTGGTTTTTTAACTATAGGGATTCTGTGGTGGGGCTTTCTAGGGATTCTTTGGAACTTTCTATCCAACTTAATATGCTTTAATGCTCTTGCTCATGAATGAGGAACTGGTTTCTTTAAAACTCATTGTTCCCCTAAATAGAAACTATAGAATGAATAGAAGAACTTGTGTGTTTCCATCTAGCCTTTCTAGGCATGGCCTTACAAAATTTGTACAGTATCACCTCACTACGTGAGGTTTAGCTTCTCCCTTATAACTGTTGGACTACCACAGGCCAGGATCATTCTTTGATTTACGAAATCAGCCCCAGTCTTTAAAGGTCCTGGCTAATCTTTCTGGAATCTATTCCCTTTGACACGTGGGACTGGCCAGATAGACAGTGAAGAGCTACGAAGTCAGATAGAATCCTGTAAGCCTCATTCTATGGTCCCCATCAAGGCACCTCCAGTTCTCCATCTTCAACCCCGGAAGTGCAGAGGAGTTCAACTAGATATTCCCAGGACTTTTGTAGTTCTTATCTGTGAAGTCTTCTCACACCATAGCCAGGGAGCTCTGGTTCTAGGACAGCCATTTCGTGAGCAAGTCTCAGCCATTGGACTGTAAAGGTATTTTGTTAAAA
Source organism: Grammomys surdaster (assembly GCF_004785775.1). Classification (NCBI taxonomy): domain Eukaryota; kingdom Metazoa; phylum Chordata; class Mammalia; order Rodentia; family Muridae; genus Grammomys; species Grammomys surdaster. The sequence continues at coordinate 11,434,371 of NW_021604613.1, forward strand.
TTCTTCTAAAGAACGGGCCATCAGGATGGTGCTGACATGCTGTTGATTTGGGCTTCCTTTACCCTGTACAGCCCCTTTGATGTGAGCAGCTATAACAAAATGACCCAGCCTTCTCCACAGACTCCATGGCAGCTATTGGATTGACTTCAGTCGGTGGCTGCTTCTGTAGCTTGGGCTCTTCTAATAACACATTGCTCTTCAGGCCCTGTCTTGATGAAAGATCTATCTTAAAGGCACAGGACTGCTTTTCTCATTAAGCCCATGGACCCTTTGTGCTCCTCCCTTCTGGTGGCAGTGTACACAGATGCAGAGACCCTACCCTAGAAACACACCTACTATAGTGTGAAGAGAAATGGTGGCCTACACCTGTGTACCAAGACAAACAAAAAGAAAACATTAATGGTCAGAACAGGAATTATTTTTTTTGTCTTTTTGTTTGTTTATTTATATGTTATTTGCTCACTGTGGGAAAGACTTGTGGGATTTGGTCATTGTAGACTAAACATGGTGCCAACATTTGACAGAACCACAGAGGTATTTGTAGAACACAGGTTATACCATGAGCATTGCTGTCACTGGTACTAAGTTATTGGTAATCAGGAACTGCAGAGGCCAAAAGATACATATTGTTTTAATATAAAAGGTTGTAAGAAGCCATGGCATTGTGAGTAATGGCAGAATTTCTATCTTTTATTTGTAAAGATAGATTTTTTAAATTAGCATTGACCTGGACATTTGACCATAGAGAACACATTGCAAAGGCTCCTGTACTTCATGAAAACAGAGCAGGCACAGCAAGGAGCCTCATGAGCGAGATGGGTCTGTGGGGAGCTATGCAAGTGCCTCGTCCACGCAGTGTTCAAACTCTTCATCACGAAGGCCCTGCACATGAACCCAGCTGTTTTAGAGTATATATATATATTTACAATTAAAGTGTATAGATAAAGGTTCCATGATTTTTTCTAACCTGGGCCTTGCTTAGACCTGGACTATTCCTGCATTTGCTCATGATGCTGGGGCATATTTTTTTAGTTTCAACTCCCCCAAGTTTACTTAATATAGTGATTATTTCAACTCTTCCCAGAGTTGCTGAAAATTCTTCTAGTGTGGCAGGTTCCCTATTCACTTTCTTCTTTTCTTGTCTTCAGACCTGGACCTGCACCTGCTGTCTTAGCTTGATGCTTATGTCTCATTATATGCACTTGGTTTGGGCTATGGAAATGTAAAATTTATTAGAGAATTCATTTAACAAAAATACTTGCTCAGTTCTTGCTGTGTGCTAGGAATCATGATTGACATAAAGCTCACAGAGATAGATAAGAAATGCTCTACATCATCTGGGACCAGTTTAGTAGGGACACATATCAACAAGCAGACAGATGAAGTAGGAAGTAAGAACTATCAACAGACACACACAGAGCATATTCTGAGCACAAAGAGGACACTGGTGAGTTCTACACCAAGTAGTCCTAGTAGTTAAACAAATATGTTTAAAATAATCTCTGAGGGATGAGGACAGTTCACTATGATATGGGAAAAGGGGAAAGGGCAGTCATACCATAGAGCCATGGGAGAACAGATGGAACAGACACTGAGCTTATCAACTATAAGTTGGTTCTGAGCACCTGATGTAGGGAGGAGCTCAAAATGGGAGGATGCTAAAGATGGAGGGAATGAACATGCACAGTGTGTTGGTGAGAAGTCTGGGTTTTAGACCATTGGCAATGGGAGCCAGTGGTGGTACTAAGTTACAGGACATGTGATCATATTTTTCAGAGATGTAGGCCTGAACCTGGTTTAGATTATGATGTGGGGAGAGACTGAGGCAGGGCAAGTTAGTAGGATGTCGTGGCCGTCGGTTCACAGGACTGAGAAACTAAGGTTGCAGTCTTGTGGAGGAAAAGTCGAGGCTGAGATAAAGGTGGCTGAGAAGCCACATGGACACATTCCAGTCCTGCTCATGATCATAGTCAGTGCTAAGATGGCTTGCCTGTTAGAAATGTTTGTTTTTTTTTTTTCTGGAAGAAAATCCAGCAAAGAGTGGGGGGCTTTCCTCTCCTGTGAGTCCTAAAATCGAAGTCTGCTGGTACTGACTGCTGAGAGATGCACACTGTCAGGGCTGGTATTTCTTCTCCAGACTTCATGTAAAGGTTCAAGGCAGGAAGAGAGATGAGCAAGCACAAGTAGGACCCATGCCTCCGTCATTGTTTCTCTCCATCCCAGCTGTCTTCTACCCTTGACCAATCAAAGAAAGAGGGCATAAAGCGCTGTGTCTGTCAGTCATTAGAGCTCACTGTTGGGAGGTCAAAGCAGACCCCAGCCCCGAGGATGCAGGCCCAGATCAAATTTACTCTTGCTATGTTGATGCTCTATTGTTTCTGCCTAGGTGTATGGAATTGGCTCCGGTACTTAGGCATTGATGAATCAACTGTGGAACAAGTGCCCAGGAGATTCACAAATATAGTTTGGCCATACCTTCCCCTAAAAACAGAAAAATCAAGAACAATAGAATGGACCTCAACATCAGTTTAAGAATCAGAAGCTCTAAATGATGGGCTGTCAGCCTCTTCTGGGACTTTTATTAAGGGGGCAAAGTGACAGGATAACAATAGCCAAACATTATTAATTAGTTTTCATCTGTCATGTGCCAGGAACACACTGCATGGATCACATTCATCCTTGGTTGATGTCTGATAATAGATACCATCACCCTGTTTCAAATAAGAGAAACTGATGCTGGGATGTGTGGTTAACTAAAGCCAATCCATCTAGCAAGTGCCAAGCCAGGAGCTAAGCTGAATCAGATCCACTTTGTATCTACTGATAGTTAATCACTTTGATTTTGCTAGGGAATTCTTGACCCAGAAGAACCAAAGCTGTAAAGTCCATCTTGGGAAGCAAGCCAGGATCCTTCCTGATTACTCCCACTTCCTGTACTCATGACACAATGGCTGTGTGTGGGAAGCTCCCCACCTAGTCCAACAAAACGATTGTCCTTCCCTGACTCATATAGATGAGTACCCGAACCACACCCTGACCTCTGCTCATTGTCTAGGTGCTAAGTGCTGTGTGCCAAAGGCATGAAAGGTTGAACAACTCTCTCAAAATCACTGTCAGCTCTCAGAGAATTACTCTCTATGATCTCCTCCTAAAATCATAGCTAGCATTAAGGCCCACTCTGCCTACACCTCTACAACACTTTTATGTACTTAAAACTGGTGGAAACACTGTAAATAATAAAAACCAGAAGCCTGCAGTAATAGATGTTCTTCTTCAGAGAACACTTTCAAAAGGGGGGAAGAAATCTCCACACACCCAGGCAGAAGGAATAGGGTGTCAGCACAACCAGAGTACATTAGTTCTTGTTTTCCTTTCATGGGTCCTGGGTACCTGGTTGGAATGTCCAGCAGAATCAAAGACAGGGTTGAACATCTTGGGGTCTAAGAGGCCTCTGTCTGGGATGATGCAAGGAAGGACAAAGAAAGAAGCCCGTCCTTGTTATAAGCTACCTCTCTGCATGTTGGCTGGGTCAGCGGAGTTTTTCTCAGGAACTCTGGCATTATCTGGATCAACTACTGAATAGCTGTCCTTAAAGAAAAGACATTTACTTCTCTCAAGACTGATTCCATTATGGCTCTTTGGAGGAGGGCATATGATTTAGTGGCCTCATAAATTCTACTCCAGCCCCTGGGTTCCACAATTCTGTTTCCTCTGTTAGTGTGTGAAAAGCAACTGTAGCAAGCCTCTTCCAAGCCTTCTTTATACTTTTCTTCTCCACTGTCATCCGCCTCGGCTTTAGCGTGTGCTGGTTGCTATGGAAACAGTGATGTCCTTGCTGTGGACAGAACTTAATCACAGCCAAAAGGGTGAAATAAAGTACATTTTTATCTTGGATTGAAATTTGTATCATGAATCATGAAAAGGGAGGGGGAGTAGACATAGAAAAGGAGGAGGATAAGACGACTGGGGGAGGGGAAGGGAAGGAGAAGGCAGAGACTGAAAATGGTGCCCAGTGTGTAGGCCTGAAGAAACTGTTGGCGCAGGGATGTGGGCTGATGGACACAGCTCCCTTACTGTGAGCCAGCCTGGTCCATTCCAGATCTCTGGAGGCTCTGTAAAGCCAAGGAAGCAGCTGGCCCTCCAGGCTACTGGCAGCCTGGGTTCTGAGAGATGCTTGCCCCAGGGTCTCTCCCTACCCTTCACCTAAAACTCTGCAATTAGAGGTAAATCCCCTAGGAACAGTCTTTCCATCATCACAGGGGTCTGACTAAACACAATAGCTCTTTGGCTTGGTTTTTTTTAAGGGTATTGTGCTTGGATCCCTTTCAACTGTTGGCAGGTAGTTGAGGCCCAGACACTCTGGCATTTAGCAAAGGTGTAATTAAGTGATAGGTTTCTAAGACATTCCCACTTCTTCAGGTTTCCAGTTGTGCTGACCTGTCATGGAGTCCTATGAGCAACTGCCCTGTTTATCCACCTTGGTTGGAGTTGATCCAAGTTAACAGGGTTTGAAGCTTAGATGGTTTTGGTTCTACTTTTTAAAAAGTCATACACTTAAAAAGTTATGTAGAAGGTTCTGAGGGGGAGCTCATGGAAACAAAGGCCTCATTAGCTTCCCGGTCATTTGCCACTGCTTCTCCTAAGTTAAGGTTTGAAACGTTATGAGGCAAACAATTATTCCCATTTATAACTAAGAAAGTTCAAGTTCTATGATAATCAGATTTTGTGGTTTTTTTTAAAGAATAAAAACATATTCAACCAATGAGCTTAACTGTGATTCCTTGGGATTAATCATATGGAGTACACTGGAGTGAAGTATGGCCATAGCTGCCTTTCTGGTTTGCTCGGCTCTGTTTTTCATCAGTTGTAACATGCAGAATCAATCCCACTTTTCCAAACTGTGACTTTCACTTCCCCTCCAAATCCAAGCCAGCCGACAGAATTGGATTTCAGCTGTGGCTGGAGTGCTGGAGATGGTATCTCCTATCCCTCTTGCAAATAATTGATTGGCTTCCTGGCATGCTCTCAACACGGAACAGGGAGGCAAACCAAGGCTATCAATTGGATGGCTGGTTAATAGCCACAGTCAATTGGTATCACCAATTCAGGGATGGAAATCTCAGCAGCCTGCAAAGCAGCTGGATGGTGTACTTTCTGAAGTCCTCCTGGTGTCATGGATGCCCTCAGGAAGACAAGAGTACTAGACTTCTTATTTTCTTTCCGTTGTTAGGGATGTGATTCAATATTTTATTTGCTGATAGCAATTTAGAATAGATACACAAACCCAGAGCCTCGCATGCAGAATACCTACATGTATATTCCAGTGGCTTGTGTTCTCAGAAACTCACATACAAGACAGAAAATCAGAATTCCCCAGAAAAGCATATGGCGCATGCTAGTGAAGAAGCATGTCTTTCAGAAGACTGATGACTACCCATGAGACACTGAATCTTCACACAAATCTCTCCTTTTGGATTTTGTGCACAGTGTAATCTTGTCAGTCAAACAATAACAGCACACTTAGGAGGAGATGGCCAGGTACCAAGCACTAGATTAAGTGTACAAAGACTCATCCTTATAGCATCACCATGAAGTCAGAACAATCGTAAGTAGCTCCCTTTTTAATAGGTGGGAAATTGGGGCTCCAATAGATTGATGGGATATCTGCTGTGTGATCATTCCCTTGCAACTTATGTCTGTCTACTCACATTCCATCTCTCCATTGTGAGTTATTCCACGTCTGTCTTTTGATGACTTTATAATTTTCCCTGGGGCGGAAGGAGGAATGGGATCAAGGAGAAAAGATTTATGGATTTGGTTGTGTTGTTTATTTTCAGTTTTGTTTGTTTTATCTTCTGGTATAGATCAGAGTAAAGCAAGCACCAAAAGAAGGATAAAGAATTCAGTAAATGTTCTAGTTTGCTTCTGTTGTTTCCTGTTGCTGTGATAAACTATCAAAACCAAAGCAGCTTCAGAAAGAGTTTATTTTGGAGTATTTTTCCAAAAAGCTCAATGTTCATAATGGTGGACACAGAGGCAGACACAGAAGCAGGAAGCTCAGAGATCACATCTTAACTGGGCTCTGGAGGCAGAGAGAACAAGCAAAGAGGAGCAAAGCCATAATCTCTCAAAGGTTACCCCAAGGGCATGTTTCCTCCACAAGGCTACATCCTCTAAGTGTTCCAGAACCTCCCCAAACAATGCCACCAAATGTGTCCAAATCCATAGGCCTGTGGGAGAATCCATAGGCCTCATTTAAATCACTACTCCAACTCAGTGATCAGGAAAGAAATGTTAAAGACAGTTTGGATGGGCTAAGGGTTTAGCTCAGTTGGTAGAGCACTTGCCTAGAATGCAGGGAGCTCTGAGTTTGACTCTCAGCCCCATGGAAGCCAAGAATGGAAGAGCAGAACTGTAATTCCTGTGTTTGGGAGATGAAGACAGGAGGAACAGAAGATTAAGGCCATCCCAGCTACACAGTGAGCTCTGTCTTTGGCTGCATAGTGAAGTTTAGATCAAGGACTACAGAAGACCTTGTCTCCAGGAGAATAATTGTCCCTGTTGTTTGGTTGAAATCTAGGCTGTACATAGGAGAGATTTGGTTGGGACATGTGGGCTGGTATTAAGTGCCAGATTGAAATTTTCTGAATTAATCTGTAGGTTAATTCAGAGAAATTAATTAATCAATTAATGTAGAAAAAAGTGATCAAAACGGAGCCACATTTTCCAAAGAAAACTCATGTGTAGATCAGACAAACTTAGTCATCCCTTGGGGGAAAGATCAGAGTAAGAGACTAGAAATCAAAAGCCAGTTCCTGACCAGTGAATGCTCATAGGCATAATCCAGGAATTCCAGCCTGCTATCATTAGGAGGCTGTGTCAACTGACACCACAGCACTGCAGCCCAGCACCCTGTGACTGCCCCCTTGACAGGGACAGCCTCTATTTACAAGACCCTGGTTTTCACAGAGCAGGGCAGAGGCTGCACAACTGGAACATTCTATGCACAACAGCTCACACTAACCTCCCAGAACTGTATCTTGGGCAATCTGGTCTATCCTTTTCCACATGGAATAAATTACCTGCCAGGAAATTGCACACAAAGACATCACTCTTAAAGCAAAAGTACTTCTCCTAAGTGGATACGCGCTTCCCAGGCCCTTGTCTTACCTATAGATGGTATTCTAGTTATTGACCATTATGCTATCTTCTTGAAGTGCATTCATTAAGATGTTTTTACTGTTCTTGGCAAAGGGGTGAATTCATTCACTACCTGCCAGTTCCTGTTATTGTAGTGACTGGTTATCTAGTGCATCCGTTGTCACAGGAGATATCAAGGAACTGTAGTATGAGGTGGATGAGGTTCTTGCTGATCCCAAGAACACGGATTTGTTCGACTAGCAGAAGAGTCCCCTTCTGAACACACCATACATAGACTTAGTGACTCATTTCCATGAGAACATTGATTCAGGTGACCACACAAATAAGAAGAGCTCAGATTCCAGGGGTTTCCGTCATTCCTCAGTCTATCATCCACTGAGCTCCCAGTGAGATCAATCTAAAAGGCAAGCATTATCACATCAAATGAAACTCTGTGCTTGCCAAAATGGGCTCATTCCCAGTGTCTTGTATACTTATCTTTTCTGTACTTTATTTCCTAGTAAGTCTGACTTACTTGGTTTTAATCCTTCCATAATGGGCAAGTGAACACTGAAACATGGGAGAGCACGTGTGCGTGCGTGTGTGGTGTGCATGGGGAACCTAGGGCCCTTTGAATGCTGGGTAAACCTTGTACTGCTGCACTATCCCCAGTTCTCTTAGCAGGCATCTCTTAGCTCACTCTTCTACCTCTACCTGCTTAGAGTGGCAACGCAACTTTAGCCATCCCCACTTTAGTCAACCGGCTGCAGTGCTTAGCTTCTGGGATCCAAGACCTGCAACTTCGTATGTGTTGCACTTCCCACCTCAAGTCAGGCTATTTGCTTCAGTTCTCTAAACCGAACCTTGGACCATAGTTCCTTGAATGTAAAACTTCACTGGCCTTGTTATTTGTTCCTAACAGTCACTCACATGTCAGAAGGAGCTTGTGAAGGAAGGAATCCTGAAAGCTGGGTCCAGCGTCACCACATATCTGTGCTAACCATGTGCAAAAGGAGAAATGTCTTCTGCGAGAGGGAAGTTATACTTAAATAAAGGTGAAAACGGATCAATGGTTTCAGTGTGGACTTCATCTGGAGCCACGAGGTTGAGAGCTTTCAGTTCATTGATATTTTGTGTTTATTTACACATGGGGGAAAAAAATCTGGTTTCCTGTTCTGAGAGAAAACATTTTTCTCAGAGCTTTATTAAAATGTTCAAATAGTCACACAGACATCAAATCACCCCCACAACACAGCTCCTTAATGTAAACAAATCAGAAGTGTGAGGATTAAATTCTCCTTCAAACATATGTGAGTTTAAAAAAGAGAGGGCAGCCATGCTTGGTGAGAAAAACCCCAAGCTGTGCCAAACCTCTGTTTCCATGAGTGCTTGGGACCCCAACTTAACCAAAGCTGCATCTAGAGTATGTCCACCATACTGCCTATAAGGGACCATGGAGTGGGGCTTGAGGGAAGTGGTGAGTCGGGAAAGCCCTTCAAGGCAAACACTTTCTTCTTTACAATAAGGGACTAGGCAAAGAAACAAACAAAAACAGTAAATGTCACCCCTTCTTTGTTGTTGTTGTTGTTGGGTTGCAGTGGTTTTTTTGTTTGTTTGGGTTTTCAAGACAGGATTTCTCAGTATAACCAGTCCTGGACTCACTTTGCAGACCAAGCTGGCCTCAGAGTCACAGAGATTCACCTGTCTCTGCCTCCCAAGTGCCAGGATGAAAGGCGTGCGCCACAATGCCAGGTTTGTTTTGTTTCTTTTCAGAGACCCTCATGTAGCCCAGGCTAACATCAAATTCTCTATATGTAATCAAGGATGACCTTGACCTTCAGATACTCCTCTGTCCCTCAGGGCTGGAGTTACTGATGTGCACAACCAAGCTCAGTTTAGTCCATTTTGGAGGTGGACCTTCTTGTGTGGCAGGCAAAGCCTCTGACCAAGCTACACACTAGTCCTAAGCATCCATCTCATCTTTCAAACAAATGGCCCTAAAGGACCAGACTCTCCTTACCAATATGTAATTCCTATCAGTATGGAGAAGGATATGTGGATTTTGTTGTTGTTGTTGTTTTATTTTTAAATATATGGTCGTTTCAGAGACTGAAATCATGCCCAGCATGGAGAAAGCAGCTACCCTGTTTTCTCCAAGTGCAAAAGTAGGCACATGCTGAGGTGACAGGCCGGCCCCATTGTATGGCTGTTGTTGCTGTTTTCCCTACAGTGAACAGTTGCAAAGCAAACAATCAGGAAATTACTGATGACTCTCCTCACAGTTCCCCCTTGTGAGGGTCTGGATCGTGCCTGCTTCTGTGTACAATAGATCCTCCAACAAAGGGAAATCCGAAAGCACAGCACTTACGCTTGTCTGTATGTCCTCAGGCCCACATGGGATTCTTCCACTTCTTAGATTACTTTCAGAAGGTAAAGCTGTCATTAAGTAAAAGGAAAAGGCGGCTTTCAAGCATGAATCTTCCTTCACAGGCTTCATTAAAGGAAAATAAACTTCTTTGCTAGTTAGTGAAAGGCGGTGGGGGAGGGTGGAGGAGGAATTTCAAACTTTCCCTCCTGTGCTGAAGATAAGGAAAGATGGCTTCATGCCTGCCATTTGAAAGCGGCAGGAGACATCAAATCTGTTCTAAAGATACATAAAATGAAACCCGAGGTGTCTGTGGCTTTAGCCCAGAGATTCAAAATGAATCAGCAGAAGTGAAAACAGATATTTTTTTTTAAATTCCAGTGCTCTGGCCCCTGGGTTTTGCAATGCTGTCAAATTCCGGGTCAGGTGTTAGCAGTTTCCTATTTATGCACAACACATTCCAGAAAAGACGGTACCGAAATTGAAAGTGCAGGCTCAAATAAGGTTCTCTACCCAGAGATCTGAAATAAAACACAATAGAAATCTCTGACTGTAATCCACTGACACACATTACCAGTTTAACCATATATTTAAAACAGTGCAAGGCTACACAGAGAAACCCTGTCTCGAAAAAAAACAAAAACAAACAAACAAACAAACAAAAAACCAACCAAATTTTTAAAAACCAGTGTGTGCCTCTTTCTAAATTTTAAAGTATTTGAAACTTATCAATAATAACAACAGAAAACCTATATCCCCAGCACATCCCAAACTAAAGTAGGGGGATCTCTGTAACTCTGAGGCCAGCCTAGGCGGTGTAAGCTCCAGTTCAGAGTTGAGGCTGTCTCAAAAACTCAAAACAAAACCCCAAACAGAAACCCACACAAAGCTATCTTCAATGCTCAGTATCTGGCTTAAGAAATGTTTGTATCTGAAATTTAGTAGGAGCTCTCTACATACCTCTTTTCTGGTATATTTCTTGGGTTTGGTTTGGTTTGGTTTGGTTTGGTTTGGTTTGGTTTGGTTTGGTTTGGTTTGGTTTGGTTTGGTTTGGTTT
>NW_021604613.1:11444942-11468644 GCF_004785775.1 Grammomys surdaster
TTGGTTTGGTTTGGTTTGGTTTGGTTTGGTTTGGTTTGGTTTGGTTTATACCACAGAGAATCAGTACAGGTCACAAGCCTTGCACGTGAGAAATACACGCTGTGTGTCTCTGAGCCATGTCTACAATCTTGAAAATTCTCTTCTACCACACCAGAAATCATTCTCCAGAATCTTACTCTCATGATTTGATTGATTCAGTCACTCAGAAGGCAGTGTGAAGAACCAGCCTACCTCCGGCTTAGGCTTGAAAGCCATCTTATAGTAAAGACAAACTAGATTTATTTCTATTTATGATCAAATCTGTTTCTCAAAGATTAGGCTATCCCCCACCTGTAACCTTAACTACAAATGGTTCTATACTGCTTGCTCCAGGAAACAACAACCAGGCCCTTGTTTCAAAAGATTATTATGACTACCTCGTTATGGCTATCTTGCAAATATGTCTTTGTTTTCCAAGAGGCTGTTACGACCAACTTGCTATGTTGATGTTCTGCTTCTGTAACCCCACCTGTTTGCCTGCCTATTCCCCAGTTTGCAAACCCCTTACTCCTGACATACAAACTCCTTGTCTCTCCCATGTCCGATGTGCATCTCTTGAATCCCACCTTTAGGGGAGATAGCCCATATACACATACAGAGACACACAAAACAACAACAAAGACAACAACAATAAAAAACACTTGCATTAATTTATTTGGCCATGATGATTTGTGGTCTCTCTCCTAGAATCTGTGGAACTAACATATAATCCTAAGACTTTACAAATACTTTAAAAAGATTCATTCTGCGCCAATCCCTATAACAGCACAATGAGTTAGATACTACATTTATTCCCATTAACAAATGATAAGACTATACACATCAAAGGTAAGTAAGTTGCCTAAACCTGTAGTTAGCACATCACCATAAAGCTAGAATACAAAGCATGCGGGAGTCTGGACCTCTGGTCTCTGTTACTGAGTCCAGTGTTACATTGTCTTACACTGTCATCTAGCTGCTCACCTCAGTAGCTAACTGTCATCTGTCTATCCATCCTGAAACAAAATGGGCTGTAATAGACACCAGGAGGAAGTCATCCTCATACAGCATGCATCCCTTTGCAACTTGCTTTTCTCTCAGTGTTATTTTATGAGATCCATCCACATTGCTGCAATTAGCTTTGGATCATTCATTTTCATTGCTGACTATTACATCATAGCACAAGAAGGCAGGATTATGTATTTTAATACCAAGGAACATTTATGGGTTTCCAGAATATTTTCCTACCACATGCCTTGCTGTAATGAACATTGCTGTACATAATTTCTGTGCACACATACACGTTTTTCCCTCAGGGGCTATGGGCTAAGTGTAGAATTGCTGCATCAAATACTATTCTTATTGGCAAGCGTAACACACATTTATTCTCCCAAAGAATGCTAATTCACACTCCTCCTGCAGATGTGTATCCATTCCCCCCCCCCCCGAGTTATTTTACTAACTGGGTGTGCTGTCTAATCTGTTTTATCAACGGAAAGGTTCTTCTCTCAGTAGGTCTCTGAAGGCATTTTCAGGAAGAATTAACTAAGGTGGGAAGCCCCTTCCCCAAACTAGATAGCACTCCCCACAGCAGTGAGGTAGAAGGAGGCTTCACTTCTTGCTGGCCAGTGCTGTTATGGCTGTCACTACTGCCATCTTCGCTGATGAGGGAACCCGGCAGTTTTGGACTTCCGAGTGGACCAGAGAACTTCCATCTCCCTAGGGATCCCCCAGGCTTTCAGTATGACCCCACCATTGCTGAGCCTGACTGCGCTGCTGGCTTCTCATCCCTGCAACATGAGCCGGCCACTGTTGAACTGCCTGTCTCTCATATTTAACTCACTCTAACAAGTCTTTTTTTATGCTGTGTATTCCTTCTAGACACAAAAACCTCTGTCAGCTAAGTGTATCAGAAATATTTGATTCTCTGGTGTGCAGGTTACCATTGCTCCTTTGAATATTAATTTTTGGGATGTAGAAGTTCTATTGTTGATTTTTCCCATTTGTTTTAATAATAATGATTCTGAGAGGATTGTCTAAGAAACAAACCTGTGCCCATTTCAGAGCTGTATGCTACAGCTGCCTGTGCTTTCCTTAGAGGGTTTAGCTTTCGTGTTTAGGTTATTTGATCAGCTCAGATGAACTGTTTAAGCTTTTGTTTATTATTACTATGTGTGAGTGTCCGTGTGTGTGTGTGTGTATCTGTGTGTCTGTGTGTGTCTGTATGTGTCTGTGTGTCTGTTGCAGGTAGTGCATGGGTGCCACTGGTACCTGTGCTGATGACAGAGAACAACTTAGTGGAGTCAGTTCTCTTTCCCCACCTTTGTTCTAGGGATCACCTCAAGTTGGTAGGCTTTTGTTTCAAACATTCTATCCAGTGAGCCATCTCACTGACCCCTCACATTAATTTTTATGTGGTGTGAAATATCAGTGAGAATATGTTTTCCTTCATGTTGCAAAAGTACCTCTCTCCAAGAGGTGTTAAAGTGTCCTGATTAAAATCAAGTCACATAAGCTTGGTTTTGCCAAGTCACATAAGCATGGTTTTGCCAAGTCTCATAAGCTTGGTTTTGCCTCTGTTCTCTATTTAGTTCAATTATTTATTTGTCTTTCAAAGAATGCCACACTGCATTAATTACTGGGGCTTAAATTAAGCTTTAAAATATGATAGTTTAAGTCTTCCACCACTGTTCTTATTGTCCAGGGTTGTTTTAGACTATTCTATGTCTTTTGTATTTCCATATGAGTTTGTTTGCAATCTCTGAAAATCCTGCTGAGAGCTAACTGGCATTATATTGACTCTACAGATCATCTTAGATGAAATGGATTAAACCACAGATCAATTTGGTAAAAAAACAGAACAAAACAAAACAGATACTACAATGATACTGAGTTTTTTCAATGCATGAACAAAATGTGTTTGACCACCTATCTATTCAGAATTTATACTTAGCTCAGTGTTGGTTTTTAGTGTTCATTATAAAGGTCTTACACTTTTTTCATAAACTCTGTTCCTTAGGCCTTTTGTATTTCCGATGATATTACAAATAGTGTTTTAAAGTTTTTTCATTTTCAATTATAATTCTTTTTTGTGAGGTGATTACATATCTTGAATGTAGTGACAGTGTCTATATACCCCATGATATCTTCTTTTCATATTTATATTCTTGAGTAATCCCTTTCTCTCTTTTTCTGAGCTAAACCTACTTGGTAATGTTCTTCTAACAAACACAATCAAATAGGTGAGAGACACTCCCAGGCTGGAGTTCAAAAGCTGGCTTCTATCTTGTTGAACCTAGTTTTCGTTTTCTCGTTCACTGTGATAGAAGTCACCTGCCACAAGGAAGGCAGAAGATCATTCAACAAGAAAGGCTAACACAAGGTTCAAAACACAACCAGAAAAACTCGGAGCATCGTGAGGGATAGGATGTTGCCAGCAAGTGATGCTTTGACCATCTTCAGAGGAGATGGCAGCCCCAGCTGACACTTGTCATGACTTCCCCAGACAGCCTAAGTTAGAGTGCTCAACTAAACAGTGCCTAGCATTTTTCTTTTCTTTCTTCCTCTTGCCTCCATTTCCCCCCTGCCTTTCTTCCATTTCTTCTTATCTCTACTTCTTTCTTTGCCTTCCTTCCTTCCTTTTTTTCTTCCTTCCTTCCTTCTTCCATCCCTTCTTTCCTTCCTCCCTTAATTTATTCTTTTCTTTGTGTGTGAAATGCTAGACTCAAGACAAAACTTGTGGTTATCAAGCAAGCAGTAATCACGCATTCTATGCCCAGATGTCCCTCAGTTTGAGATAGACTTTATGTCATGCAGGCTGCCTTAAATTTATAATCCTTCTGTTTCAGCCTCCCTGGTATTGAAAATACAATCTTGTACCACCATTCTAGGTTGATCTACAGCAGCCAGTACATAACAAGTGTTTTCGATTTTACATAGTTTTTAAGACAATACTGTACCTGAATAACAAACACACTATGGCCTTTCTAAATTCACTTACTGGCTACAATAACTTTTCTGGACTCTAGAATCTTCTATATTTATAGTTGTGTTCTCTACAAATAAAAACCTTGTCTCACTGTTTACTTGCCTGTGTTCTGTTTGTTTGCTCTCCTTCTCAAAAGAAATGTAGCCAGTCTTTCATCAGTGAGAACAATGTCAGCAGGAATTCCTCGCTAATGTCTTATGTTCACATAGTGATAGAATTCATTTCTCATCTTGGATTTCTGAGGGCGTTTTAAAAATCAACTGGAAGTTGAAGAACTTTCAAATGTGTTTTCTGCATTATAAACAAACCCCAATTATATTAATTTATGACAATCGACTGTAAAATGTTAAGCCAACCATTAATCCCAGGAATCAACTCTTGGTCATGAAGTATCATCCTTCCCTCATATTGAAAAATCACATTTCTAAGATTTTCATAGGGATAATTACATTAATGTTCATATGGATTATTTTGTTACTCTGTTTTCTTCTAATTTTTTTCATGGTTAGCTATCAGGATTGTGTGGCCCTTACGAATTAACTTACAGCATAAAACTATATGATTTATAGATTACAACTCCAATATACAATACTAAATTACATCTTATAAAATATAAAAAAATCATTATTTCATCATTATTTGATAACATTAAACAGGAAAGTTATCTGGACTACTTTGGACTTTTTTTAAAAGATTTTTCTATTATTTCTAAGTGCGTGTATGTGTGTGTGTGAACGCATGTGAATACATGTGTATACACATACACACACACACATACATACATATACATATGCTTGTCTGTGGAGGCCAGAAGAGGTGTCATATCTCCTGCAGTTGCAGTTTCGGGCTGTTATGTATGTATGAGCCATCTGACATGGGTGCCGGGAACCAATCCTGGAACTCAGTCTGTAGCTGCTGAACCATCTAAATAGCTCTCTGGGTTCAGTTTTAATTTATTAACTTAATTTGAATTCATGACTAAGTTTTCAATTAAAAATTAATTTCAACTGATAATGGGCACTCACGATTTCTATTTCTTTTTGTATATATTTCATTACATTTTGTCTTTCAAGAAATTTTACATTTTTATACAAAGTGTCAAATGTCACAAGTGTCACAGACTCGTTCATAAAATTCCCTTATTGCCATTTTAATGTTAGGAAGGACTTGTAATAGATTTTCCTCTTTTAGTCCCCATAATGGCATTTTTATATGGATTTTGACAGATTAGTTAGGAAATTTTCAACTTTAATATTCTTCCAAAGAACCAATTATTTGTCTTATGGGTTTTCTCTTTTAATTATCAACTTTTTGCATCATTTGTGCTATGAACTTTAGAAATTTGGTTTTGCTTTTGTCATTTTGGGGTCAATTCCATGTTCTTTATACTTTTATTTGTAACTTAGAAGGTAATCATTTTTAAAGATGTCTTAAGTTACAGCACAAATCACATATCTGCCTCTAATCAATGCTGTTAGTGCCGTCTGTTAACGTTCATGTTATGCCTTTACTATTTCTCAGTTATAAATAATTTTCCCATTTTTTCTACATCCTTTTCTTCCTGTTTATCTCTTTTCTTCTTCTCTCCTTGTTCACTTTCAAAGCATTTTTGTTTTTATTTCTGAGCTTTGGGTTAGAGCCCCTAGCTTGTCTTCAAGGGTCCTGATCTTTAGCAACATCTAATCTGATAATTTTATCCAACTGGTGTTTTGTTCGGTATAATGTACTGTTTAGTTCTGTAATTCTTGTTTTATTTTTTATTGCTTTTATTTGCTCATTCATTTGTGTATGTGTGTGTTGGATGCATGCCATGAGATGCGTGTGCAAGTTGTAGGACACCTTGTAAGAGCTGGTTTGATGCTTCCTGTAGGACCCTGGGAGGCTTGGTGACAGTTGGCTTTATCCACAAGTCATTTTCTCAACTCACTTCTATAATTAGAAGAGTTCCCTTTCTCTATTTTGACTCATCAATTCTTTTAATTTATGTGTGTGTGTTTAAGTTTTTAAACATATTTATGAAGAAGTTCTGTCTACTATTTCTGTCATTCCTGTGGCTTCTGGGTCTGTATCTATTAACTGATTTTCCTTTTAGTTAAGTGTTTTATTGTCTGTATTTCTCCTGACTTTAACTTTGCTAGGCATGACATTCCTGTGGTTGGTTCAGGATCCTTTTTCTCTATTGAATGGAAACTGCAAGCAAAGAAAAGTAGCTCCTTCCATGTTGGCAATCCTGCGTTCTTGTGCCACAGACATACGAATTGGATCAGATTTAGAGGAGTTTACTTCTAAGCCGTGAGATCTAGAGTCTCCGGGCCTTAAAAGACTTATGGTTCACAGCCCTGAGAACTGGAACTTATTGGTCCAAACTTTCAAAGCCAGTGACTTACATGGCTCTAGATGCTAAGGCATTCGGCTTATTGCTCGGGGCTTTGAGTACCATCAGCCACTCAGTGTTCCATCTTCCTATGTTCCTATGTTCCTATGTTCCTATGTCTTACACCCCCTGAGCTTCTAGTAACAGGTGCTTGCAGCTCTTCCCTTGTCTTGTCATAGCCTCTGCCTTCTGGACCCTCGGATCCCTACCCTACAGTTTCTGTTTCTGACTACCTTGCTGCTGTGTGTGGAGAGCAAAAGCCCCAGCAGCTGCCCTCCTGTTCTTTGTGAAACCAGGACAGCCCGGTATACTTATGATAAAGACCACATGCAACCACTGGGAAAAAGCCTTTACTGTGTTCTAATGCTAAAATATGATACACAGCACAGAGAAGTCTCGAGGGCTGACACAACAAAACTGAGAGGTAGCCTATTTACAGAGCAAGAAAAATGATGTGACACACTAGTGCACGAATCAGATTCTACCACTCACAGCACATGGTGCAGAGTTTCTAGCGCAGCCAATCACAAACCTTGCACACAAAGCAAGCTCAGGCCTTGTATAAGCAAACATTAATCCCAGGCTTTCCCCAGTCACTGAAGGAGGTATTCCCTCCATACTCCAACATGAGAGAGAATTGCAAAGAGAGCAGGGTCAGACAGTTGACCATGCTTGTTTTATCCAGAGAGGAGACTTCCAAAGCCAATGGAAGTTGCTTGGGGTAGGAATGACTGAAGCAAGACTTCCTAAAAGAGACTTCCTTCTCATTTTTTGAGACAGGGTCTCACTATGTAGCTCTGGATGCCCTGAAACTCACTATGTTGACCAGGCCTGCCTCACACTCACAGAAATCTGCCCACCACAGTTCTAAGCAGCTGCTGTGCTTGGATTGGTTCTTGAAGCTGGAGTGGAATTCTTTTAAAGAGATAGTACAGTGCTCAGAAGAAAGTGCCACTGGCTGACAGCACCCACCTAGGGCAGCAAGGCGTAAAGGAAGGATCTAGCAGCTGTCACTCAACTATGAAGTGACTCCTTCCTAAGAGTTTACCTTATTTAAGGAAATGAAGTAAAAACAGATACTTAGCTAAAGTCATTTGCAATGCAAATCTTTCATGACAGTGATGTTTTCTTCTGCTCAGTTTTATGTAAATGGGTGCTTTGCCTGCATGCATGTCTGTGCATCACAGATTTCCTGGAACTGGAACGACAGGGTTGTGAACTACCACATGGATTCTAGGAATGACCCTCTAGATGAGCAGCCAGTGCTCTTAACCACTGTGCCGACACTCCGGCCCTATATTAACATTCTTAGTAGTACATAACAATGTTTAATCCTTAGCCAATCTGTCTCATACTGGACATTGAAACATTGCATTGTTGAAATAGAGTATCAGGTTTCTTTCTTTGTATGCATCTACCTATTGTTTTGAAAGGTTTTCTGCAAGCTCCATTAGGATGAATGGTGTACCTAGACAGAGTTGAGCCCATCTCTGGGGGCTTTACCAAAAGTTCAGGGTCCAGTGAAGTTCCATCATTCTGATTGCTTAGCTATCCTGACCTCGGGAGCCCCACTAACTATTCAGATCAAGCAGCTGCCTCTCTGTTCTTTCTTCCCTGGTGGGTCTTTATTTGTGTCCAGGCTTGTGGAATCTCACTATGCATACTTTTGCCTTTGGTCAAAGGATCAGTGAGTTCCCAATGTTGATATTCATGTCCCCTTTTCCTGTAGCTTCTCCTTGGGCAGTCTGCTCTGCACATTCCTCCTCAGGAGCCATAGCTATGTCTGTCTCCTTCATTCCACAGGGCTGTGGTGCTCTTTCTGGGCATGCTGCCCTCTCTGTGCTGTCTGGACAGTGCCTACAGGCAGGTAACTGTACAATTAGTTGCACTTCAATGCCTTCTTTCAGGATGCCATACTGAGGTAGTCCAGATAAAGACAGTCCACATACCTGGAACTCCCCTGGGAAAATAATGCTGCCCCTTCCCTCGGTGTCTCCCCTCTGGTCTTCCTGTGGGTAATTTGGGGTCAGGAACTTCCTAGTGGAAAGAGAGGCAGGCTTAAACAGTATTGGGAACAAGGGGAGTGAGAGTTGGGAGGAAAACCTTATATGTATGTCAACTCTTGAGTATGCTTGACAGGGTGCACACATGGTCACAAATATGGGATATACAGCCTACACATGCACAGATTCATACAGATATTATAATTGTCCAAAATTTCATAATAGTCCATCTGTCAGTTAAGGTAAAGATTCACCTAATCCTCTCTCCTGGATCCTTCCACCTTCTAAACTCAAAACCCATTCCCCAAAAGAACTTGGTTCTGTTGAGTCACATGATTGCTAGACTGGTGACCTTCTGGAGTGTCTTAGGGTTCCATTGCTGTGAAGAAACACTATCACTATGACAAGTCTTACAAAAGAATGTATTTAATTGCTGGCTTACAGTTTCATAGATTTAGTCCATTATCATCATGTCAAGAAGCAAGGCAGTGTACAGGCAGACATGATGCTGGAGAAAGAGCTGAGCATTTTCTTATTGGATGTTTAGTCCATTATCGTCATGATAGGAAACATGGAAATGAGCAGACAGACATAACACCAGAGATGGAACTGAGAGTTCTACCTCTTGATCTGTAGGCAGCAAGGAAAGACGGTGTGTCATATTGGGTGTAGCTTGAGCCCCACACTTCTTCCATGAAAGCTACACCTCCTACTAGTGCCACTCCTATGGACCAAGCATCCAAACGCATGAGTCTATGAGGGCCGTACCTGTTCAGACATGGAGTATACACTTTGCTTGTACTCTTGCTTTTAATAAATCTATACCTTCACTATATATCTTGTTTAATTCATTGTTCTCCATACAACGTACTTGGACATTGCCTCAGGGGCACCTCAGGACTCCTCCAGTAACAACAGTCATGCCTTGGTTTTGCCTAACATTTGAGAATAGTCATTAATGTATTTTATCTAGTTTTATAGTTATTTGTAATGAAAGAGCTAATTATTTCATGATTGTCCAAAGATTTTTTTTTATTTTAACCATAAATGTATTTTAAATGTTATTGAGTGCACTTTTTTCTGTTTTACTTATTAAGATTATCTTGTGGCTTTTCTTCAGTTTATAACGATGGTGAATTACTTTAATAACTTTTCTAATGACAAAATGTCCTCATATGCCTTTGAAAATCCAACTTGAAAATGAGGTTTTGGTAGGGTTTTCTGTTTTGTTTGTTTTGTAATTTTAATTGAACTACTGCTAACTCACTTATTGAACTCTCTCATAATCACAAAATGTTAGTATCTAAGTCAATTTTGGGGGTTAAGAAATATCATCAAGAATTTCTCTCCAGAACAAAGCAATGATGTTCACTCTGGCAAATGTCCAAACTAAAGGTCCCACTAAAACCAAAAAAAGTCCCCTCCCCCAAAGAAACAAAACAATTCACATTGTAAGGGTGAGTGCATCCTACGGCTTCTGTGGCCCTGTTTAATTGTCCTGCAGCTGGCTTTCACAAAATAAGCACCCAACCTAATCAAAATATACATTTTCCTTTGGCTTTTTAAAAATTAAAAATAATAATTAAAAGGAAAAACTTGAAGCAGTTTAGACCATTGCCTGGCTGGCTACCGTGATATGTATAGCATACGGAACTAGGGAAGTGGCTTGAAGCATACACCATGAGGGAATGTCCATCTTCATGGCTTAGCTTTCTTCCACAAATCAGAACATACCCACACAAGTCCACTTATGAAGGAACACAGATGATCTCCTTTGAGAGTCCCACAGGACAAGACAGGTGTGCCCGCTGCTCTTCATAGAGCAACAGGGCTTTCCTCAAATGGACATGGCTCCCCAGTGTGAAATATTTCCCGTCCTCCTTCAGTACTTTCATTAAAAAGAGTCAGTCTGAGAAGCTCCCGTGTGGAATCTTTTGGAGATGTGAAGGTTGGTAACACTGTCACATCGTTAATCACACAATCAAAGTCTGTCTTCCCTGGCAGATCTCTTCAGCATTGGAATAGTCTTCCATGAGAACTAATTGAAGCCTCCTTCAAGTTTGCCTAACACACTACTGAATGTTCTTCCTATGTATTTCTTACATCCATCAATCACCATTTGATTAGGCTCTACCATGTGACCATCCTTGGTTTCAGTCTGACTATTTCACATAATATACTCTGTCACCATCTCCAAGAGCCAGTATACTTTGGCAGTGTGGTTTTCTATGTCACTGCCCACGATGGCTTGGATGTGCTGTGAATCACTCTCTGCAGACTTACCATCCTCTCTAAGAATGAAAATAATGTTAGAGTAGCAGTCAAGACCATTAAAAGAAAATTCTGGTTGAACTGTAGAGAGGGGAATGCTAGGACCCAGGAGCTATGGATGAGGAAATGGGAAAAATGGGAAGGGGTATCTACCCAGGGAGGGAGGAGGAAGGCAACATAGAGGTAGGGACGATGGATAAATGACACTAGAGATGCTTGGGAAAGCCATTTTGTGAACTTAAAATTGTATGCATATACCCAAAAGATGCTCCAACATATAACAAAGACACGTGCTCCACTATGTTCATAGCAGCCATATTTATAATAGCCAGAAGCTGGAAAGAACCCAGATGTTCTTCAACAGAGGAGTGGATATAGAAAATGTGGCACAATGGAGTATTACACAGTTATTGAAAACAATGAATTCATGAAATTCTTAGGTAAATGGATGGAACTAGAAAATATCATACTGAGTGAGGTAACTCAATCACAAAAGAACACACGTGGTATGCATTCACTGATAAGTGGATATTACTCCAAAAGCTTGGAATATACAAGATGCAATTCACAGACCACATGAAGTTCAAGAAGAAGGAAGACCAACTTAAGTCATTCTTAGAAGGGAGAACAAAATGCTCAAGGGAGGAAATATGGAGACAAAGTGTGGAGCAGAGACTGAAAGAAAGGCCATCCAGAAACTGTCCCATCTGGGGATCCATCCCATATACCAAATTCATACACTATTTTTTTTTGTTTTTGTTTTTTTAGGTTTCTAGGTTTTTTAGGTTTTTCGAGACACTATTGAGAATGTCAAGAAGTGCTTGCTGACAGGAGCCTGTTATCGCTGTCTCCTGAGAGGCTCTACCAGAGCCTGACAAATACAGAAGCAGATGCTCCAGCCAACCATTGGACTGAGCACGGGGTCCCCAATGGAGGAATTAGAAAAAGGACTGAAGGAGCTGAAGGGTTTTGCAACCCCATAGGAAGAACAATAATATCAACCAACCAAACACCCCTAACCCAGAGTTCCCAGGGACTAAACCATCAACCAAAGAGTACACATGGAGCAACCCATGGCTCCAGCCACATATGTAGCAGAGGACAGCTTTGTAGGGCATCAATGGGAGGAGAGGCCCTTGGTCCTGTGAAGTTGTTGGTTAGGGAAGTTAAAGGGATTCCTAAACCAAGTCAGGCTACTGCCATTGACGTTGGTTGTCTCTTAGAAATGAAGATGAGACTCTGACACTGAAGACACATGTATGCTGTACAGAGGACCTGGAAGAATTGAGACAGATCTGACCTGGAAGTGTCCTTCTCGAGGACCAGCCCCCATAGTATCCAAGGTGTTATGTAAGCTGCCAAGACAGAAAAGGAGTAGTCATGCCCAAGTAATGCCTACAATCTACACCAATGACCAGCACAGCAAGATATCCCCAGAAGTGTGGTGGCACCTATACCCTGGGGGTAACCAGAGCCATCTAATTGGACTTAAGCCCATTCAATATGAGGAAACTCATGCCTGACAGTATAAACCGAACCCACTACCAACTAAAAGTAGCCCACTACTCACTATAAAGCTAGCCCATTACTACTGAGGCCACAGACCCTGAAAAAAGAATCTCTTACTGCCATGTTCCTAAGCCAGTATAATTTCTAAGTACATTCTAAATACTTACTATTATACCTACACAGAAATGAGTTCTCTTTATCAAATAAACTTATTTCTGAGTCACATGGAGTCTTATTACAGAGATTATACAACTGGTCAACATGAAGGTAACAATCTATTCCTTATTGTTGGGTGCCCAAGCCAACTGATACATCTACAACACAACCCCTAATCTAAGGCTCAGAGACCAGTGTGGAAGTGGGTGTTGAATGCTGTAAGAGCCAGAGGATCGGGATGTCTTCTGTGAGACAGCATCTTCTCTATATAGCTCCATCCATGAAATCTGAACTGTATGATACCCTAACCAAAATGTGAAAGAGGCCAGAGACATGGCTCAGTCATTAGGAGCACTGGTGCTCTTCTAGAAGACCCAGGCCTGATTTCCAGCACCTATATGGCAGCTGACAACTGTCTGCACTTCCAGTGTATGCGATGCCCTCTTCTGGTCTCCACAGGTGCTGTACACATGTGGTACACAGACGTACACAGGCAAAAGGGCTATATACAAAAACATTATTTAAAAAATAAATAAATCCAGACCTAAAGTGACATGAAAATGTAGATGGGGGAAATCTCAAAAGTCTCTTCTCCCAGATGAAAAGCCATAGGCAGTCAACAGCTACTAAGACACGGATAATTATGATTCTCCAGAAACAAGCATTCTGATAGGTTATCTAATCATAAGTGATCAACCCTAAACACATACACATGAGCAATATTAAACTCAGAAAGTTATGCTATAAATAAACATTATGAATATTTTTAAATATAAACAATAATTACACACATATGTATATAACAATAATTTAAAAATAAGAGGCCAAGAATTTGAAAGAAGGTGGGAAGAAGTTGCTGATGGGTGCCTGGCTGGGAAGACATTTGTGAAGTGGTATATATATCCATATTCAAATCTGCCTCAACTTAACTTGGAAATACTAACACAGAACAAATCACATACAGAAAAAGTCCCCTTTTGATGTTCTGAGTTTTATTGTTTGTTTATTTATTTATTTATTTATTTATTTCTGGTTTTTTAAAGACAGGGTTTCTCTGTGTAGCCTTGGCTATCCTGGAACTCACTCTGTAGACCAGGCTGGCCATGAAGTCACAGAGATCTACCTGCCTCTGCCTCCCAAGTGCTGGGATTAAAGGTGTGTGCCACCACCACCCAGATGATTCTTAATTCATTAATTAGAGAATTTAAAGATGAACTTTAATGGTTATTGGAACAAAATGATTGGCTCAGCTATCATACTGTTCTGATTTTACAGGTGCAGCTATCTATAGAAGATGCTGTCTCACAACAGACAATCCTGACCCTCTGGCTGTTACTGCATCCAGTCCCCTTGTCCACACTGGACCCTGAGCCTTAGATTAGGGGTTGTGTTGTAGATGTACCAATTGCTAGATACATCTGCCAATAGGAAGAGCTGGAGAGAGGAGAGGGAGAGAACTGATGTAAATATGGTATTAGGATATAAATTCTCAAAAATGTTTAAAAAGACAGATAAAACGAAAAGAGTCTTTAGCATCCCAGTCTAGCCAGATCTATCACTTGGCCAAATGACCACCCAGATAGTGGCTCTAGTCATTCTAAAGACAGGCAGAATGGTTATTCCTGCAAGGAGACACTGTACTTTTCTGCTCCAGCATTGCTCCCCTCCCACAACAGAGTCGATACCAGCTACAGGGGTTTGGGCTAGATCTGTCTGCCTGCTGAGACCCAGGTTAGGAAGACCCGACATTCTCTCTTTTCTGTCTTTCTTATGGATGCTGCCAGAACCCAGGTATGTTTTTTTGTCCTGCCCTTCCTCTCTTCTCTCCAGCCCCCTTCCCAACGTGTGGTGACCTCCTTCCCTTCCCTTTTCTATTCTCCTCCTGTGTCTGTTAAGATGTACAGCTTGCCCCCCTTTTAATCTCTAATAAATTTATCCTTGAGCTTCCATTAGAGATCCATTCTTAAATTCTTTTAGTAATGAAACTAAGAACCATCTGAACAGTGATGGCACACACCTTTAATCCCAGCACTTGGGAGGCAGAGGCAGGTGGATCTCTGTAATTTCAAGGCCAGCCTGGTCTACAGAGTGAGTTCCAGGACAGCCAAGGCTACACAAAGAAACCCTGTCCAGAAAAAAAACAAAAATAAGTAAACAAATAAAACTAAGAACATCAAAAGGGGAGTGACTTTTCCAGTATTAGTATTTCTAAGTCGAGTTGAAGTAGATTTCAATGTTGATAAGGGGACTCTTCACCATACACCACTTCATAAATGTGTTACTCAACCAGGTACCCACCCATCTGCAGTGGGCCAGTACAAGGTCTTCTTCAAACTATGGGAGGTAAACACTGCGCATGCCCAGTGCTGCTTTGACTCAGTTCTTTCACTTTTTTCCCCCCAAATTTCATTCGAAAGGCTTTCAGCTTCTTGTTTATTTGCCTTGTAGGTCCAACAACACCAGCACAGTCAAATCCCCCGACTGACAAAGCTGCCATTTTTATTTGAGTAGCTTTGTGAGCATGTCGGATGACGCTGCCAACTCCTTACTCCAGGAAAATAGGCCAAAGGACTTAAGATGTTGTTTCCTGAAAGAATGAAGTCCACTGTGTTGTGCTGTACTGCTGCCTTAGTGAAGTGAAGCCCTGGGGCTGGCTGGGGGAGCTGATGGAGGGAGATTGGGGACTGTGCCAGGCCAAATCATGGCAGGAGCGACAGCGCTGGCTTGGACCAGTAGTAGTGGGAGAGTGGCATGCAGAGCAGCCCTGGCCTGAGGACAGGACCAACAGGTGCTTAACAGTTTCATTTTTTAAATACTTGCTAGAATTGTCCTATCAGGGCTGTTATGAAGTATAATGCGGCAAGCGGGTACCTGGCGAGTCCATGCCATGGTGTCCCCCTGAGAAATTACACCATGAAACAGACCTGGTATAAGGGGCTTTATCTGGCAGAAAGGAGAAGAGCGAGGACCCGGAGAAGGGGTAGAGGCAGAGGACAGGCAGGCAGGCAGACAGGATCAGGGCCATGAGGGCAAAGAACAGGGGACAGGGTGCAGTTCAGAGAAACGGGAGAGAGACTGGCTGGGAACGTGTGGGAACAGAGAGAGAGCCAGAGTGGTGGACAAGGGCAATCCTTTCCTACGCAGCCCACACCGTGTGCCCTGGCCACCACGGCAGCAGATGAGGCTGCAGGTGATGATGTAACCTTTTGCTGGGTCCCTGGGAGAAGTCTAGTGGAATCACCTGCAAGCCAACAAAGCTGTTTTGCACATATTCTCAAGAATGAGGTCAGTATATTTCTTTCACACTGTCTGATTTTGTTGTCAAAGTTATGTTAATCTTTTAAAGATTAAAATATTTGTATTAAGGCTGAGAATTTCATACAATGTAATTGAACGCATTCACCCCTCCACTCCATCCCTTACTCGGCTCCCAATCCCGTTTCCACAGACTTTAAGATTACTTCTTGTCTTGTTTTGTTTCCCATCAAGTCCGGATTATGTTCTTCAGCTGGTCGTGGGACTGGAGCTTGTCCTAGTGTGAGGTCAGCCAAGAGGTCACATCATTTAATATATTTTTTTTAAAATACCAATTCCGCTTCTTCCTGCAGCTGTCAACTGCTAATAGCTCCTCAACTGGAGGTGAGAGAAAGTGTCCTGGGTGAGAGGTGTTTGTTACCTGTATGAAGATTTTGCCTGCATTTATGCAGGCCCACTGCATGTGGACCTGGTGCCCATGGAGGTCAAAACAGCATATCAGATTCCCTAGAACTGGAGTTGCAAATAAAAAATGCTATTTTTATCTCTTTCAGGTTAATTATTCCAGTGTGCTGTTTTTCCTATGAGGAATTGTAGGTATGCATGCATATGTAGACATTAGTTCTTTGTTTTACTTATATACATGCCAGTGACTATCTTTAATAATTTTTTTGGTTGCTGCTGAGATGGTGAGAAATGGCATTTCAAGGTATTTTTTGTTTGTATTTTTGTATTTTGAAGAAAGTGTACTACCTTTTCCTATGTTTAAGGGACACTTTTTTGTGAATTATCTATATAAAATTATAAAAATATATATTACTTATATTGTAAACAGATCTATTGGCAAGTATCAACCACTTTTGTGAAACAAAGTATTAATATTTTTCCAATACATCATTTACTTTACTCTGACTTGACACAGATTTGAGTTTTCTGATATTTTTACTTTGTTCAGTTTAATTTTTAAATACTACTTAGGAAACACTTTTTTCTATTCCCAATTTATTAAAACATTATTTTAAAAATTATTACCTTATTGCATTTTTCATTTAGAATCCTATCTTTTCTTTGCTGACTTTCTTCTCTGGCTGTTGAGATAAAATATCCTGGAAAAGCAACCTAAGGAGAACTGTTTAGTTCACAGTTCTGGTTACAGTCTGTCATGACAGGGAAGTCAAGGCAGCAGGAGCTGGAGGAAACTGGATAATTAACTCCACAACAAAGAAACAAGCAGCTTGGCAAAGCTTCGGAATATTCTGGATATTTGATTACTCTGTGAACCTCAAGTCTGTGTTGTTTACTGGAATAACTGTTTCTAGTTGGGTGTGACTCAGCCTTAGCACACACCTTTAATTCCAAACAATGAAGGAAAAGTTAGTTTGTAGAAGAACGTACCCATGTTTGAAAGTGATATCTAACTGAGTGCTAGACAAAGTGATGAAGCAGATAAAAAATTTGACAGAACGAGTCAGAGATAGGATACACCTAACTCCCACAGGAGAAGCATAGGAAAGAGAGGACTTAAAAGAACAGTTCAGAGGGGGGAGAGGAAGGAAGAAGTTTTACTGGGACAGTTGTTCAGAGACAGGTTGCAGAGAGAGAACAAGCTAGAGAAAAGGAGCCAAAAATGTGAGAACAGCTTGCCAAAGTTAGTATGAGATCAAGCAGAACAATTCAGTCAGAAGCTGAAAGAAGACAGTTTGAATCAGTCAGCATGGAGAGGAATTTTGAGCCAGAACATCTGAGTTGACCAGCCAGCTAGAAAAAGCTAGAAAAGGGTGAGCTAATTCAGCAGTTAAGTCTCAGAGGCTGAAAACATTCTAGGCCTAGATTAGATTTTATGGAGGCTAGAAACTTCCAAGACTAAGCCTAGGTTAGCAAATGGAGGCATTAAGCTTCCAAGATGATAATATCTGGTGAATAAAAGTTACCTTTACTGTCCTTAAGGGAAATGCCAAATCCAGCAGCAAAGGTAGAATACTAGATCTCACTGTTAAATTCAGGAGGCTACCATAGGCTATGAATTTCTATGGCACTGGTTCTCAACCTCTGGGTTGAGACCTCATGGGGATCTAATGACCCTTTTATAAGGGATTGGATATGAGATCTCCTGCATATAAGATAGCTATATTATAATAATTAATAACAGTAAAAAATAACAGTTTTGAAGTAACAACAAAAGTAATTTTATAGTCAAGGGTCAACTTAACATGAGGAACTGTATTAAAGGGTCACAGCGTTAGGAAGGTTGAGAATCACTGCTCCATAAGGAATCACTTTACCACCATATTGGACAGCTTTCTCCAGACAATGGCAGTATTAGGGGTAGGCAGGTACAGGCTTCCTGCTTGGCTCTGGGATGTCCCTTCTCATGGCAGTGAGGATGCAGAGGTCATACTCTATGCATTCCTATAACCATAAGGAGAGACTCTCCACTAGGAGAGATGACACGAACTGCAGTCTTACTTCCCTCCACAGTACTGAATTGTCATAGGTGACCTTGGTGGTACAGGAGTCAAGCTAGTGGTCTTGTGTGAGCTGTGCATCTCCTCTTCCATGTGCATCATCAACACGAGGACATCTGAAGAAGTGGCAGACATGATCTTTCTGGCTCCACCCTTCAAGTGGGCCCTGTCTTTCTTTATGATAGTGAAGACTCAGTTGAACTACACAGGTTCTCTGCACCACGTGGGGGCTGTCTCCTTAAAGATAGAGATGGCCTTGTCATTGATGACAAGGCTCCCAAGGTCAGTCTTGAGTGCCTTGGAATTTGATGAGGATGGAATACCTTGTAGTTTAATAGACCTTGTGATCAAAGTTCAAAAAGGGACACTGGTGGCCTCAATAACCCCTTTGTGGCTACTGACCAGCAAACCTGTCACTTCGATCTTTGCCATCATTACTCAAGGATGGCATCAGCATTGTACAGGACATTATAGCTGTCAATGGAGCAGAAAGGAGAAGTAAGGAGATTTTATTTGAACCTCACAATTTTCCCATGTCACTTAGAAATTTGTTCTTATCTATACTCATAGCTGTTTTATTTATTTTGTTTCATTTCGTTTTTTCGCCTGTGTAAAATGACACCTTTGGCTTCACTGTCCCTTTGGATTGGTTGTTCTTTGTTTGTGGTATAATTTTATATAATTTTTTAAAACTTGTAGCCTTATCAGATTCCCTTATTGTTCATAATAGTTTTTTTCCTTGATTCTTTTGAGTTTTCTAGAGAGATAATCATATTGTCAACAAATACAGTCTGACCCCAACCTCCCCAATTTAGGATTAATTGCTTTATTCATCTAATTATTCTGTTTGAGCCTGTTCCTTAACTTTAGTCTTTTCATTTACCTATAAAATCAGAGTCAAATAATTTGCACAGTGAATTTCCAAATGAGGTTAAATATTTGATTAAAAATGATCACCTTTATCTCAGCTACAGAAAATGGAGTAAGTACCTGCTCTCGTTAGCAGCAGCATCATATGTATCCCTGTATTTCTTCTTAAATAAAGCACCAGGTGCAAAAGTGAAAACCTATTTTCACAATAGCACTGCCACCACTAAAGAGATAGAGAGGACAATGTAGTAAAAACATTAATATCAGACCACAGATAGAGCCCTCCTGAGGTGTTCCCTCCTCTCACGTGGGAAAGGAATGCAAAGTTATTAAAAAGCAATGTAGCTAACTGTAAATAGTACCAGAATTAGAATTTTCAAAGTTTGAGGACAATCTGTATTGTTTAAAGCTGAGTAGTTCTCAGAACATATTCTCCAGCAATTCTGTTATCTAACTATATAAATAGTAACAACTTTCTTTTACAAAATTCCGTAAGACAGATAGATCTATTTCTTCTTAATTAATATTCTCACTGATGTGCAAAGTAAAAGGTTTCTTAAGTATGTTTATACATGTATGTCCTTGTTCTTTGCTCATACCCACCACCTACTTATCAGCCTTTAAATATGAACATTTTTAAAAAAGTTTTCAAATTCTAAATATGAAGTGCTTGATAGCACATGTGATTGTACATTGTCAAACCTGTGGGACCTATGGCACCATGAGTGAATCCAGATGAAACCATGAACTTGTGGTGACTATGGTGAGTCAGCTAAATTCACCTTCCTAACAAGTGGAAGCTGCTCTGTGGGATGTTGGCAGCAGAGAGGGTTGGCACAATGGGAATAAGGCAAATGTCAGACCCCTGGACCTTCCGCTGTTCTTCTGTGAAATAAAAACAACTTAAAAACTAAAGTCTAATGAATTGATACATGGGTGTGCACAAGAACACGTGAATAATCCACCATTTTCATTTAATAAAACTCGATCAAATACTACTCTAGATTATTGTTGTTTTACACATGAATATTTTACATTGCAATTGAGGTCCATTTAACCATAGCAATTTTCTGACTTTTTTAAAAAAGCCATAGAAATACAATGGCTTTTAAAATGGCTCTGCAGAAATACACATCGTAGAAAACTTTTTGATATGAATGTCATCTCTAATCTGGACATAATAAAAACTTGCTTTTGTGGGGAAGGTGACAAGGAAGGGTCAGGACAAATGGTTCTCACTGGTGGAGGCTCCTGAGAGCTGAGGAGAAGGTTCTCACTGGTGGAGGCTCCTGAGAGCTGAGGAGAAAGCGGAACAAGCACAGAGGTCTGGTCTTTCCCCATCTGCACCCTGTTCCCATCACTGTAATGGGAGCATCTCCCAAAGACGCTGTGGAAGTGTCTGTGCCACACCCTGTCTGTCACTGAGACCCAGGCCTATGAGACCTGTGAGTCTCTAGGACAGAATATACTGGAGAAGGCAAGTATCATTGAGCTTCTTTGCAGTGGGAAATTTGTGGATCTCACATTTTGAGAATGGGGGTCAAATCAACAGGCTCTTGGTTGTCCGTGAGCCATCGTGGAGGGGAGGTGCTGCCCCCCCCCGAGTTTGTCCTGGATCCCTTGGCTTCACCCCCAGTCACTCAGTTACCCTAACCCTTCTAAACAACCCTGGAGGAAAACATAAATAAGTGTATCCAACACTTAGCAAAACGTCACAAATAGTTCATTACATGTTTCGTCATGCCCACTTCTGTAACCAAAATGCCCCACTACTACAGATTAACTCAGTCAGCTGTGATGTTTTTTCCCACAGTAAACTGTTGTCATTCCGTATATATTAAAATCATTCCTGGGAACATTCAACGGGCAGAAATGACAGCAGTAGCCTTGTCAAGCCCTTCCAGATCCCTGCCACCATGCCACTTGTAACTCTCTGTGAGAATGTCCTCTCCATTCCCTTCCTGAAATAACTTCTACTCCAGTGTCTCCTGTCAGTGTTGCCTTCATCCTCCCTGCCTTTGATGGCCTCAGTCCCATGTCCTCTCTAAGTTGCTTTCCCTAGGAGTCTGTCTCTGGGCTGGACCTGCTTATCTCCTGGGATTCCCAGCTAGAGATGTTTCCCACAGTTGTTTCTCCAAAGACAGTGGAGAGGTTGATCTGGCAGCCCTCTAAGTTATCTTGTGACAACTGAGCGGGCACAGTAGGGAGAGATCTCGGCTGTAGACA
Organism: Grammomys surdaster; assembly: GCF_004785775.1. Classification (NCBI taxonomy): domain Eukaryota; kingdom Metazoa; phylum Chordata; class Mammalia; order Rodentia; family Muridae; genus Grammomys; species Grammomys surdaster. The sequence goes on from NW_021604613.1 coordinate 11,466,078, forward strand.
CACAGTGTGTCTAGCTCCCTTCTCCCATACTCATGGGGCATTTGGCCTAATCACTTCACCCTCTATGCCTTAGTTTCTGAAAAAAAGAACAAATTACACTAGATAATTCTCCTGTCATTGAACTAAGAAACTTACCCAGTGTCAGCCCTGTGCCATTTATTTTATTCATAATAAGAATAAAAATAACAGCACACCGAGTTTAGTCTCAAACCTAGTGCTTTCTGAAATTGCGGGGATCCCAATGCATGGAACTTCTTACCCCCAGAGCAACCCAGCAAAGCCTTGGCTACTTTCTAACTCCTGGCCCAGCTTTCTCTGCTTTAATGTGCATAGTGTGATGGGGTGATGGAAGGGAGAGACAACTCAGTGTTCCTACCTACACAGAATGGCCTAATTTAACCCTCACGAAGAGTCTGCAAGCTTGTATTATTCTCTTACCGCTGGGGGATAAGGCCTAATGTTATGAAATGGGACATAAAGCTAGCTCATTAGTAAATGTGAAATGACTTGAGAGGCTCTCACTGAACTCTCCACCTCAGACTGATGATGCGAGAATGATCATCTTAGCTTCTGTCTATCACTGTATCAAAATAAACCTTGGAGGAACCCCGGGCTCCAGCCTGGGGCTGCCTTAATGGAAGAATATATTAAGATGTCCTAACGCTTGCCTAAACAAAAGCCTGCAGGAAGTACAGTCTTACTATGTATAACCTAACCTATGTGTAGGCTTGGTGTAAGGACCAGCAAATTAAGTCTTTGCCAAGTGTAGATTTATTCTCAGTCTTAACACTGTCATTACAACCAAGACATGTCACCTTCTTTACCAGCATGCTGCCACTTACTCATGATCAATAGAAAATACTAGTACACTGTTTTTCTTTAAGATGTCTAAACAACACCTTCCTTCCAAGTTTTACCAGTCCCCTTCATGTATATATGTATATCCCCACCTCTGACTCCCTCCTCAATCTCTCCTTTTTATTTTTTTTGGTTGACCAGTGAGGATGACTCAATCGTACCAGATGGGACAGTGGGAAGCCAGGTAGGACCATGGGCGGTCTCACCGACCTCCGTGAATATGAGGTGAGATCAGTAGACAGAAGCATAAAAATCACACAGCCAGTGTGGCCTAGGTGACTTTCTCACATTGTCAAAGGACAAAGGGAGTTTTCTGAGTCTGTTGGCCATTCTCAGCCTGATTCCACATCTATCCTGGGCCATGGTCCGGGTTGACCAGCCCCCATCGCAGGACAGAAGTCAGCGTGACTCTTTTTAGCTGCACATTATTCATGACAGACCTGAGGCTGGCTAGGTACAGCGCACTGTGAGGAAGGACCCAAGCACTTCATTATCCTTTGATTTCTAGTTGTGAACACCGAGGCCTCTTTCAGTTTTTGCTTTCAACTTTGCAAGAATTCTTATTGTGGGTTCTTAATCTCAGGCCCCTTCTGAGTGTGACCTTGAGAGAACCTCTGTTTCTTGTCATCAAAAGAGCCTGGCTAAGCTGAGTGCTGATAAACCAGCCCAAGCCCCTCTAGCCTCACAGCATCAGAAAACAGGCTACAGCTCTTTCGGATAGCTCCACAAACAGCTGCAGGGCAGCCACAGACTGCTAGCTGACTGCCCAACACAAAGGAAAGTTGTTGAATTAAGTTACTGAGAGGAGACAGGCAGAGGAACACACTCAGTGTGTTCCCACGGGGTAGGGCAAGTGCAAGCTTCCAGCAAACAGCAGACTCATCATCAGAGAAGAGAGAATGATGAAGAAGCCTGGAGATCATAAAACAGAGTCACCCATGAGCCTTTGCACATATGCAAGTAGACCTTTCCAGACACACCTCTAAGCCAAGGAGTTTCAAAGCAGCAAGCATATGGCACACACACAGCCACTATCTGTGCCCTAGGTGTAGTGGCCAATGGCTGCTAGTCAGGCACTTGTTCATGGAGCACAGGGGCAGCTGCAGAACCCTTCTTCACACAGCTACTCCAAAAAAGTCTGTTGGCCTTGGAAGAGATTGAGGGAAAAAGGAGGGGAGAAACAAGCAAAGGAGGGAGGGGGCAAGGGAGGGAGGGAAAGATAGAGGGAGAGAAGGAGGGAAGGATGGAGGGAGAAAGAGATTGAGGGAGGGAAGGAGGAGAGAAAGGAACAAAGGAGGTAGAGGGCAAGGGAGGGAGGGAGTGTGGGTGGGTGGGAGAAGGGGGGGGGGGGGGGAGGGGGGGGGGGGGGGGGGCAGGAAGAGCTCTCAGTAGAGTCTGGGTCTTTTGAGTTTTTACCCACTACTTTCTTCTAGTTGAAACCTCTGACTCTTAAAATCCCTAATTTTCAACAAGGAAGGAAGGAAAAGAGAAATTGCATATGATGGCACACATCTTTAATCCCAGCTCTTGGGAGGCAGAAACAAGCAGATTTCTGTGAGGTTGAGGGAGGCCAGCCTGATCTACAGAATGAGTTTCGGATCAGACGGGGTTCTGTAGTGTTTTAAAAGGAGATAGAGATGCAAATGGAGATAGAGATAGGGAGAGAGAGATAGGAGAGAGAGAGAGAGAGAGAGAGAGAGAGAGAGAGA
>NW_021604613.1:11469044-11500116 GCF_004785775.1 Grammomys surdaster
ACTGGAACGAAGCTGTTCTTGGGGGTTTTACGAATGATCTCTACTGTCCTGACACTTTGCTTTGTAACAAAAGCATCTACATGTATTTCGCTCTATTTGGTTGTTTCCTTTCTTATAAGGCAAACCGTCTTAATAAATCTTTTGTCTGTTTTGAACACCCATAGATTCATTTTTTTACCATATTAATATACTATATTGCTAGAAGAAGGTAATTACTTGATGAGATTAAGACATTTTGCAACTCTATCTTATAACATCTTTAATTTCCAGATGCACACAAATTCTACCTATTTCAAGAAAAATAGTAATTTCCTTTGTTTCTCTCACAAAAGTAGGCAATAACAATCTTTCTCCTGCAATTCTTTTAGACAAATTTTCCAATTTGTTATCTTAGACCTCTCAGGGCAGTAATGATATATTATCTCAAGTTTTGAGTTTTACTTTTGTCCCTGGACTGCTAATGATCTTTTAGATTGAAAATGATGTTTTCTTTTTAAAAAAGCATTGGTACTCATTGTTATAGCTCTCTAGTTTCTTCATAATCTGAAGAAAATCATTAATGGTAATGAATGAATGGGCTTATTGGAAAAATTATGCCATAGATAACTTACCTTCATCAATACTGAAACAAGGGTTGTGTCAAACCAGATATAAATAGACAAAGCCAATGACACAGAACAGAAAAGCATAAAGAGTTGTGACTGGGAGTGGCTTATCAAGCTGTTGCAACATTTATTAGAAGCTCATGTTCATAACAAAATCAAATATTATTGAGCACTTATGCTGTAAATAGCACTATGTCAGGGAGCACAAAGTCATTGGACCTCCAAGAGCCCACAGTCTTGCTTGGGAGATGGGAGGTAAGAATCAATATGGAAGAATGAGAGATGCTGTGAGGAGAGACTTTCATCAGCAGTGCAAGACTAGACACCAGGCAAATCCTACAGGAAGAGTCTATAAGCCCCAAAGGAAAAGACGAGATGAGATCTGGGCATAATTTCCAGGTAGGAAAGATTTGAAGTGAGCATAAAAGACCCCTGAGCCAAAATTGAGTTTGATCCATTGACATTCCCCATGGTCCCATTTCATCTTTCCACACTTCCCTGAGTCTCACCTTGCTTGACCTCACTTAGTTCTCTTTTCTGTTTTCTCTTTGTGATGGTTTGAATAGGCTTGGCCCAGGAAGTGGCACTATTAGGAGGTGTGGCTTTGTAGCAGTAAGTGTGACCTTGTTGGAGGAAGTATGTCACTGTGGGTGTGGGCTTTAAGACTACCATCCTAGTTCCCTGGAAGCCAGTCTTCTCCTGTTTGCCTTCAGAAGAAGCTGTAGAACTCCCAGCTCCTCCCACACCATGCCTGTCTGGATGCAGCCATGCTCCTTCTTTGATGATAATGGACTGAACCTCTGAACCTGTAAGCTAGCCCCAAATGAATGCTGTCCATATAAGAATTGCCTTGGTCATGGTGTCTGTTCTGGCGATAAAGCCCTAAGACACTCTTTATAACACCACTAACTTTCATAGACTTAATTATTGCATCACTGAGGCAAATTCTCAAACATGAATCACCAGCAAATCTCACCACATGGACTGTGAATCCCACCACACCTCCTGCTAGAACTGACCTTCTTTACATGCTGGGCAACTAAATCTTTTCTGTCTATGCAGGCCAGTTTGACAACAGGAAGTTCTCTCTTGAACACTGGAGGCCCCTCCCTGGAGGTCTTGGAGCATCTTCTTACTCCACCTACCATTGGCTGCAACCCTGGGCCAAGGTTGTTTGCTGTATATTTCCTCATTCAGGTGTCATGCAATTGAGAACAGGTTTTACCAGCACCAGAGATGAGGCTAGCTTACACTCTTGGCTTTTATTGGTGGATTTTTTTTCTTCTAAGTGAGCAAAACCAATTTCTTATTCTAGAAATTCTAGTTGGGATTTAGAGAAGCAGATGAGTTTCTTTCCTTTCTCGGTTTAAAATACCTTGGTTAGAATCAAGGTATACTGTCAAAAGAATAAAAAGACAAGGCACAGAATGAAAGTGTTTCAAAATGTATGTCTGAAGAGGGATTGTGTATATACAGTATGCAAACCATTCATAGAACTCAAAAATAAAAGACAGCCAATTGAATAGTTAGGCATTTCTATAAAGAAAACAAATAAAGCACAAACATATGAAAAAATATTTTCTGTCATTGAGTATTTGTAAGATATATATCAAAACCACAGTGAAGTGCTGGAGAGGTGGCTCATTGGTTAAGAGTACTGGCTGCTCTTGCAGAGGGCTCAGGTTTAGTTTCTAGCACCTTTATAGTGGCTCACAGACATCTGTGACTCCAGTTCTAGTGTTTCCAATGTTCTCTTCTGCCCTCTCAGGCACTGCATGGTACATAGACATGTATGGTGCACAGACACAGATATAGGCAGAATTCCCAACACACATAGAGTAAAAATAAACAACTCTCAAAAACAAACATAAAATAGAAACACTAGTTTATTCTCTTGGATGGTTATAATCAAAACTATAGTGTTACTTCCCAAAGCAAAAATACTTCCCATGGGAAAATTAGTACCTGCATGTTTCTGGTGGGAATGTAAAATGATGTAGTTGCTATGGTCATCAATTTGTTCCTCGGAAAGTGATACACAGAATCACCATTTGTCCAAGCAATTCCATCCTTGGTGCATATCCAAGAGAGGTTAAAAAAAAAAAAGGCTGCCTCATTTCTCCTGTCCCTCAAAGCTGGGTTCCAGTCATAATGTTTGTGTGCACCTGAGCCTTTGATTTTTGTAGTTATATTTAATTCCCTCTTTTTAATTTTAAATTACATTTTAATTTATTACATGTGTGCACAAACTTTTTGACCTAAGTAAAAACAGACCTAATGGGAGAAATTCTTCTCATTTCTCAAAATAGCATGTGAACATGCTGGCCCTAACAGCTTGCATGCCACATCTAAACTGTAGAGTCAGAAAAAATTGTCTAGCAATTTGCTTTCTCCTACCACCATGTGACACCCAGGAACCGAGCTCAGGTTCGCAAGACTGGCACCTCACTGACCCTCAATTACCTCTTCTAAAAAAATAATTTGCTTATTTTTAATTATGTATACTTGTGTGTAATATGTGCCCCTGTGAGTACAGTTGCCTGAAGAGTCCAGAAGAGGGCACTGAATGCTCTCGAGTACAAGGACTTATGAGTTGCCATGGAAATAGATGCGGGGAACCAAATTCATGTTGCTACAAGAGCAGGAGGTGCTCTAAGGGCCAAGCTATCTCTCCAGCCTCACCAACTTCTCCACTCCTCCTTTTCAACACTCCATCTTTTTAACTCAGCAATGTGAATGGGTTTCTGTGACTGTGTGAAGATCTCTCAGATTCTCCCTTCACTCTCCAAGGGCGTACCCTATAGAAAAAGCCATCTCCACTCTGTGGTCATAGACCCCATGTCTAACTGGCACACAGAATGTGTGTGTTAAAAAGAAGAATGGAAAAATAGACTGAAAACCAGCACAAGCAAAACATTTTTTGACCTAAGTAAAAACAGACCTATTGGAAGAAATTCTTCCCATTTCTCATAATAATTTAAATCAGGTTGCCTAGTAACCATCGTCTTTAAAATGGTTCTTTATATAAAAAATAGTGTTTTTATAAGAAGCTGTGGATTTCCAAGCCAGGTTTTATAACCTTGTGAAGACCCATATGTCTTTTTCCAGGCAAAATTCCAACTGGCTTACAGAGGAGCATGCACCCTGGAAGGCAATCTCAGAGAGTGGAGGGCCCAGCTGATGCAGAGGGAAGGACTTCAATGGAATGGTATTATCCAAAGGCCGTCTTAAAATGAAAAAAAAAGTCTTGACCTTTTTTCTCCATTCTGCACTTACTTTGCTGGAAAGAAACCCCTGAGGGTGTTGACAGAGCTGCCACACAGTGACTATGTAAGGTGGTGATGTGCATATGGACAGACGTCCAACGAAGGAAGATGAGAACCCAGCATTCAGATTTAATATAAGGACTCAAAACCCTCTAACAGAATGTAACATAGGAGGTGCAGTTGTTTTAAGATTTTTCTTGAATATAACTTTGTTATCAATTCATCATTATATATACATTATATTACACTAGTATTACTCAATAGTCTTATTAATACATTGTGTTATACCTAATCAGCTTTTGCTAACCAACTCGAAGAACAGAAGTACATTGAATTAAAGAATGAAGCATTATAACAATGTTTGCTTTAAAGCATTATTCATATCAATTTTTGGTACCCTGTGGGCAAAAAGAGAATGTCATTATGGTTGTTTGTAGGTTGTGGCTTCCTCCTCTATGTGCTGCAGGACAGAGGGAGGAGCCTGGAAGAGAAAACACTCCATCTCAGACTATCTAAATGAGGGAACTCAAAAAGTCAAGTAGGAAGCGCTCAATTGGAGTGATTAGCAGAGTAGTCCACCTAATGTCACAGTGCCAGCAGGTAACCAATGTGACATCTTGATTATCACCCTGTTCAAATGTGCTCATGGCCTCATGCCCTGCTACAGCTAAAGAGCCCCTGGCGTGTTCCAGGCATGCTTCTCCTAAGAGTCTAGTTCAGTCATTTCCCCCGGGGTTAAGATGGCGGGACAATGCATCTTTGGAAACAAATGTCAATAAGAGCTTCAAGGGATACATTGGGGGAAACTCAGGAGTGTTTGCCTGTCCATGTCAGTTAAAAACTGATTTTTTTTTCTTTTTGTGTGACTTCTCTCTAATTGTGTAATAAAGATGGACATTGTCCCAGAAGCAGATGGACATTATTCTGACAGACACAGGACAAACGTCCCTGGTCCCCGTTTTCAGCTGAAGTGCCTGCATTTTCCTCCTGGGTCATCATGACTGTGTGGGCAAACACACGAGGACAATGTGGTCATTTACACGGTATTCACACAGAAGACCCAACTTGTAGGGCATCATAGGCAGGAGAGCTTGAGATGACCCCATCTAGGCCACTGGACCTCACTTGAAGCAATCAGTGGCTCCAGAGATGTACAAGAATCTTTGCTCAATTGTCAAGCCACCACTTCCAGAGCCTCTTGAAGCCTGGTTCTCCACTCTCAGCCCAGACCCTCAGAATAAACCCAGGCTGTTCAGAAATGGAGCCAGGCACTTCGGGGATTCAGAGTGAAAATTTATTGCTTGCTCTATTCATATATATTATTTAGCACACCAAGCTAGTGACAGTTTGTCATATCTTATAAACAATTAGATAACTATACACTACATTATTTAAGATCAAAGGCCATTTTCTACAGACATTGTAGCACATACCTGTAATCCCAGAACATGGGAAGTTGAGGTAAGAGGATTATGAGTTCCAGGCCAACCTTGGCTACATGGCAAACCCCTGTTTCAAAAATCAAAAGGAAACGCTGAAAATGTAGCTTAGTGGCAGAGCACCCCTTGGCTGGCACAGGGGTCTGCTCTGATTCTCAGGACTGCAAAGTCAGCAACGACAACAGGTTCGTTTGTTTGCTTGTGTGTTTGTGTGTTGAATTTTTTATTAATTCTTTGTTTCACATCATGCACCTCAGTCCTGCTCATCTCCCAACCCCTGTATACCTGCTTTTTGCCCTTACAACTTCTCACCCAAAATGACAAAAAGAAAAATCACAGAAACAAACAGAAACAAAGCATAGAAAACAGCTCATCATGGAAGCTGTAGTATGTCACAGTGTGTTCTATAGTATATCTCTCTGTCCTTATAATTTCACTTGCCTATGTTCTTTTCAATGAGTTATTGGTCTGTTTTGAGATATCTGGGTTCTGTGACATCATCAATATTGGATCCTCATTGGGAATTCTCCCAGTTAACCTGTTGTTGCCAAATGTCATGGAGATCCTGGAACTTTGGATCATCAGGACTGATCTTTTCATGCCTCCTATTCATAGATTATATAGATTATGGGATGGGCCAACTCAGAGCCCTGGATCTGGGCCTGGGTGGTAGCTGAGCTGGTCAGTGTGCCAACTCTCCCTTATCTACACCGCCAGGATGAGCTCTCCAGCACTGCTCTGGCAATGCCACCCAATGCTGCCATTGCAGGAGGCAGGGTCAGCTCTCCTGCTCTCCTGCCTCCAGGCCAGCTTACTTGCACATACACCTCCAGAGCCAGCTCCACTATGCTACTCAGTCAAAGTGCAGGGCCCATTCTCCCAAGTGCTGCAGCCTGCAAAGGACTGGGCCAGCTCTCCCATTCTCACACTGGGGTTGGCTCATCTGTGCCTTTGCCATCAGGGCCAGCTCCATCCACTGTGTTGCCCAGGCGAGGTCCAGGGTCGGCTTTCTGGAATACTACAGCCACTAATGGGGCCAAGACTAGCTCTCCTGTTCTCATGCCCTTGGGGCCAGCTCTCCAGACAACCACAGGTGGCAAGCAGAGGAGGGGGAGGGCATCACTCATCTACGCCACCTCATGGCAGAGACTGACTGGGCCAGCTCTTCCTTGCTGAGACCCTCAGAGCTTGCTCACCTTCACCCCCTTGACCAGGGCCAGAACTACTGTGCTGCCCAGGTGAGGTGCAAGGCTTGCTCTCCTGAGTACTACAACTGTTAAGGGGCAGGGCTAGCTCTCCCAAGCTCATGACCCTGTGGGTAGCTTGCCTGACTTCCAGAGGTAGTGGTAGCTTTGGAGGGGAGGGTGGCAACACTCATGTCCCATGCCACTCCAAGGCAGATGAGTAGTAGGGTCAGCCCTCCCACACTCATGTCCTCTGGGCTGGTACACCTACACCCCACCATCAGGGCCAGCTCCATTGTGCTGCTTGTGCAAGGCACAGGGCCAACTCTCTGGCTGCTGCTGAGAGATGAGACCAGCTATCCAGACTGCAGCAGTCAGTGAGATATGAGGCCAGTTCTGCATAGCATCTGGACATCCACATGGTCCCCAGCATCTGCCTCCACCAGAGATGTCCCTATGTTCTCCAGTGGTAATTTGAGCCACGAACATGACACTGATCCTGCTGCTGCATAGCCACAGACCCAGACATAGTCCTGAGCGGCAGCTTGGGTGGGCATCCCACCATGGCCCCAGGTGGCAGGGACAGCCATTCATAGCAGGCTTTCCTCTTCACCCTCGAGTCTCCAGTTCCATCTCTCTTCCCAATGTTCAAGTTGTTCCACTGCGCTTTCTCTCCCCTCTGTCCACTGCATGCTCGCACATTGCAGTGGATCCTGCTGCAGGCTGGCCACCCTGCTGGCTGGCAGGTCCCTGGGTGATATCCTCTGTCTATGCTGTGTAGTGGCAAGTGGGCGTCTGTGACCTGTTCCTTGCACAGGAGGACAGTTCTGTGGGTGGCACAGTGGTCTGCATGTCCCAGTCTGTATTCCTCTTCCCACACTGTGCTGAATGTATTTTATTTTACTTTATTTTATTTTTGTGAGTCTTAAGCATAGGACAGCTTTGGCCACTAAGCCAGCATCAAGCTAGGATGAACAAAGGACTGCCATCTACTCTGCCCCTGACTGGTATAAGAACAATATCACCTACAAAGTGTCTCTTTTTGACCATTGCTAAGGGGGTATTGTTTGTTTTAAAGATATTTTCCCCTTTTGCTGGTTTGAATGAAAAATTCCCCCATTGGCTCACAGGGAGTAACACTATTAGGAGGTGTGGCTTTGTTGGGGTAGATGTGGCTTTGTTGGAGGAAGTGTGTCACTGGGGGTGGGCTTTGGGGTTTCAGAAGCCCAGTGCAGGCCCTGTGCCACTCTCTCTTCCTTCTACCTGTGGATCCAGATGTAGAACTCTCAGCTCCTTCTCCAGCACCATGTCTGCCTGCATGCTGCCATGCTTCCCACCATGATGATAATGGACTGAATCTCTGAACTGTAAGCCAGCCCCAATTAAATGTTTTCCTTTGTAAGAGTTGCTGTGGTCATGGTGTCTCTTCACAGCAATAGAAACACTAAGACATCTCTGACAACAAATCACTTATAAGGAGTTGAAAGAGATGGTTAGGATAGGGACAGATGGCAAACCCAAGTCAACCTAGCAGTGGGATTGCGGGCATAGGGACCTCCCTGGATCACTGGCTATAAAAGTCAGCTTAGCTCAACATTCAGTGTGAATGGAGAGCTGATGTCTCTATTAGGAGCCATATTGTGATAAAGAATATCCCCAGCTAGGGCTAGTTTCTTCAGCTCCACAGTGTAACCAGTGTAGCATGTTTTCATTTCCACTCAAACTTGACTTCAGCTACACTTAGAATCTAGACATGTGAGTGCATTGTGGGCCACTTGGATTGTGACAAGCAATAGCTTTCACAGGCACCACTATGAACCAGGTCCTGTGCTGAGAGCTGGAGGTATATGACACATGAGGCACTGCCCACAGACAGTGCCCAGCTTAGTGTGAAGAAGCCAGTGAAGGCAGCAGTGAGAACAGGCTGTAATGTGTCAAGCAGGAAGTGCTATAGGTGGTGCAGGAAGGCTTTAGAGGGCAGAAGCCCAGGATCTGAAAGACAGCATCTGCTCCCAATAGGAAGCAAGGAGAGGACAACTATGTGTGCCCAGGCCCGGGGCAATAGGAAGGTCACAGATTGGGAACAGTGGGCAGACTGAAGCTTTCTGCTCTGCCTCTTTGTTACACTTGATTATAATTTCTTTTGCTTTTCTTTTTTGTTGTGAAATATGGCATTGATTGCAAAAATAAGTATCATATAGCCTCAGTATAATTCACAATTCTATAGAAACTTACCTGTTAAACAATCTAACTAGTAAGAATGGGGCTAAACCACTAAGACTCCCAGCCTGTCTTTTCCTGATCACTGACTCTCTTCCCCAGACATAACTGACTCTTGACCTTCTTGATAATTGATTTTAACAGTATATTTACTACTTACAAAGCAGGGGATTAGTTTTCCTTACCTTTCAATGTGTGTGTCTGTGTGTGTATGCTGCATTCTCCCATCAGTATTGTTTTTGATCTACATTTTCATTTGTTGCACTATGTGTAACTGGTTTATTTTATTGCTATTCTGCATTTACTGTATCAGAATTTATACATCTATTTAAAGGATAGCTGAGTTATCCTAGGTCTGAATAAAAAGAGGCCATATTTTCTGGGTGAAAGAAGAAGAGAAAAAAGAGATTAGTATGGTATGGTAGCTGGCAGTTTGCTTTGTGATGCTCTAACAAAATACCCAAGGCTGGGTGTCTTATAAGGAAAGAGAGGTTCTAAAACAATGAGAACATGCTGTCTGCATCTGATGAGCTCTTGTGATGACACTGAAAGGGCAGGAACACATGCAGAAGAGAGATTCAGTAGGCTTTGTGATGGCTAGTCTCAGGACCTGACTCACCCTCAGTAACCTGCTACTGTAAAATAGTATTAATCCATCTTGAGGTTACCATCCTCCCCTGACCCAACTATCATCCAAAGGCTCCATTCCTTAAAAGTTTTAACACCTAAACACCACCACATAAGGAACCAAACTTTTGGCATATGGACTTCCAAGGGACAAACTGTGTTCATATCATAAAAAATAGACCTGCTTGTATTTGGGGCTTAGAGAGAGCTCATTGGCCAACAAATGTATGGGAAATAGGTGGTATTGTTGGGTTGTATCGCTCATTCTATCAGTCCTGACTTAGGAACAATAAGTGGAGTGTCTCCTGGGCAACAAGAGGAATGGGGAAGGAAGAGCAGCTCCCCTTTCCCCATCACTCATGTGACTAGGCTCCCTTGACCAGGCTCAGAGTCCCGATGGCTGCTCCTGTGTCCACCACCCTGCCTCATGCTTTATCTCAACTCCCTTTCCTCTTGGGTCTCTGACGAAAGTGGTACCAGCAATGCATTCCCACTGCATGCATTGTGGAGGCTTTCCCATGTGATACTCTGAACAGTCTGCAGATGTAGGCAGAGCAGGCATTGTTCAGAATTCCTAGAACATGGATCCCAGTGAGTCACTGGGGTTACTCAGTTCAGGTGAGCGTTTGCCCCTCTGACTCTGCAGCTGCTTCAGTAACCCCGCCTAGAAGCTCAGTATATCACCAGAGTGTGAGGTCCACATCTTAAACCCAAGTGTGAGCAGCTCTGTACATTGGATGGACTCACTGTCAGCCCAGCCATCTTTGAGAGATTTTTATATTAATCACATTAAAGTATGACATGGCAAGAAATCTCCAATTCTAATCCCTTCATTTTTTTAAAAAGAAAAATCTAAACTTCTCAGTGAGTTTTTGTGTCCCCCCCGCCATGTCGGGCCCTGACCACCTGGCCCTCCCCCCCCCCGTTCCTTCCTTTGCTATGAACTTTACATGCTTTCTTCATTTCACAAAGCACCTAAGAAACAAAGAACCCTCTGACTCACAAAGGTTTACCCCTTCATTGTTCTATCTCAGAGGAAAGAGAGGAAGGCAGAATTTCCCTTGTGTTTTAAAGATCCAATTTTTGGTGTGAAAGAGTAAATGGCTCAGATCTGACCCCTTTGAAGCATGTGCTGAAGAAAGAAAAAGAAACAGACAAGCGAAAATCAATACTCCCTTGCCATGGTCTATCAATTTGGGAAACCAATCTTGAACATACGCTTCTCAAGCTGCTTCAGGTGCTTGTAAATATCACATTCTAATATCAAGATCAGTGATAATTTTTGTGTATTCTTGCATCATTTAGAAATAATTTTTAATATTAATCTTTTGCTATGCTTGATGCTTTAAGAAAAATGCAATGTGTTAAAATTGTAACTGGCAGAACAGATGTGCTAGTGGGTTATCTCTTGTATTACAAAACCATTCTTTGTCTTAACAAGCACACATTGATCATGGTCTGTCTCTAGCTCTAGTCCAAAGCTATGAAGCAGGATTCAGCACACCCTGAGCAAGACGATATTACAGCCTTTTGGGACTCAACTCCTGTGTAAAGGGGGAGGGAAATGTTTGCACACTCATTTGAATAGGAACTTCAACAAAGCTTTCATAGAAAGTATCCAGAAATGATACCATCACTTTCCTCCCTGAAATCCAAAACCAGGACTTTGTGCTGTCACCAAGGACAAAGACATAGAAATGTGGAAAATAGCTTCAGTCCTTTCAATGCATAAAAATTACATTAGAATATTATGTTACAGTCAAATCAACATCACCATGGATTAAAGTGTTCTAAACAATAAATGAAAATAGTAACTTCTCTAGGTTATGGTAAATGTTTCCATTTAAAGTACATGAGCCATTTAAACTATCAGGGAGAAGTTTTGTTATATCGATTAGTTTTGATTTGGACAATGATAGCATCATTTCAAAAATTTTCATTTCAAGAAAATATTCAATCTATTGAACAGAAAGCCTTTGTTTAATCTGGCATCTTCAAAACCTTTTTCCAAGACCCAGCCACAAAGTCACCAGCATTTCTTATCAGCTAGGATAGGAAATGGAAAGCAGCTCTGCCAAGAGCTTCCACTGCAAAGAACCATGGGTAATTTCCTCTCCCCCTCTCAATTTTCTTTTCTAGTTCATACAACTTAATTATCAGGACCTGCCTCATAAGATTGTTAGAAGATTTTTATACACATTGCTTAGCTTTGAGGGAGGAGGGAGGAATTAGGAATAGTTGGCCCTATTGCAGTCTCAACTGCAACTAGCTATGAGGCTAAACCTGACCTTCACCTCTTGTGAGCCCAGGTTTCCTCATTACAAAATGGACACCAATGGAGCCACAAATTGCCATTCTCACCCAAGCTGTTAGGTAGCTGATTAGACATCTGCAGTCTTGAAGGCCATTGAGGATAGACTCTTTCTTCATGTAAGGCTTTGTGCCTTACTTCCTTTATTCTTGTTAACACACCAATTTTACAAGTTAAAAATGTTGATGGTAGAGGAAGTGGGGGCATCTCAATTGTCATTCCTTAAGATTTAAAATGTTGGAGCTGGATTGGTGGTGAGGTTGTTAGACGTACTTGCTGTTTATCCAGAGGACCCAGGGTTGGTTCCCAGAACACAAATCAGGTAGTTCACAACTGTTTGTGACTCCAGTTCCAAAGGTTCTGATACCTTGTTTTGGCCCCTGTGGGCATGTACATGCAAATGGTATCACACACACACACACACACACACACACACACACACACACACACACCAGGAAGGACAGCTATAAACTAGACAAAGGTGGGGGGGAAGGAACAAGATGGGGTTGCTTTGTTGAGGCCCACAAAAGAAGGTGGTTTCCTCCTGGCAAAGTCTACAGTTTGCATAGAATCATTTTTACACTCTTTCTTTCACTTTTTAAAAAATCTGCTCTATTTCATGATTGTTGGTCAAAAGAATGAGATCTGAGTTCCATTCCTGCCTGGGCTTTCGCAGAGACAAGACTTTCTGAACTGTCTGGAAAGATAGCAATGTCATTGTCTATCAAGAGGCCTTATACAAAGGACTGAAGACATACCTTTGTCTTCTCCCCTGAGTTAATCCAAATGGGCCTGTCAGTAACCCAAACAGAGAAATCAGGAGACTGACTATTCCAAAACCTTTAAGAAATCGTATAATGTCTATTGTTGTCATAATGGTCCTTCCGCCACAGTCTACTCTTGCCCCTTGGTAGTATTTTCTCCACCACGGTCTCCCTGGCCGCTCTTACTCCTGGAGAATGTCTTGTCTCCACTTTACTCTGGAATAAGTTTCATTTATCTTCTACTTTCTGTGTTCCTCAGCTGAATTCTTTCAACAAGATCACAAGAGGAGAGACCGAAGCAGCAGCATCTCAGATATCAGAACTATCGGCTTTCCACACTAGCTCACATTTCCACACATTTCTCAACACTAGCTGAACATCCAGCAATGGGCTAAATTGTGGTACTAACCCCATAAGAGCATAGCTAATGTTTTAGGGCAAACGTCTGGGGTAGCCCCTGCAGGCTACATTCAGCTACCTATTCCAACGGAATCAGTATGCTCCAGGCCCTACTTCAACTTTACCGTCAGAAACAGTTGTCCCTGTCTGGGGAATGATATGTTCTTTGAGATTTCCATCTTTCAGGAACCCAAGGTGATGGTAGGTTTAAAACAAAGACTTATCTTTTTTTTTTTGGTTTTTCGAGACAGGGTTTCTCTGTGTAGCCCTGGCTGTCCTGGAACTCACTCTGTAGACCAGGCTGGCTTCAAACTTAGAAATCCACCTGCCTCTGCCTCCCAAGTGCTGGGATTAAAGGCGTGCGCCACCACTGCCCGGCAAGACTTATCTTTCTGTCCCTTCACCCTTTAAAAGGAGTAGCATTCCTTCCTTGTGAGACTAACATGCCTAATGTAGACTCAAACTGAATGTAACCCAAAGTAAAGAAAACTGGGAAAGGCATATAGCTTGCCTGGAGAACAACAAACTCTAGGGCAGATCCCCAGTTCCACATAAATCAGATGTGGTGGTGCAAGCCTGTGAACTCAGAAGTGTATGGCCAGGTAGTAGTGGTGCACACCTTTTGTCCCCAACACTTGAGAGTCAGAAACAGGCAGATCTCCAAGTTCGAGGCCAGCCTGCTCTACAGAGTGAGTTCCAGGACACACAGGGCTACACAAAGAAATCCCATGTTCAAAAAAAAACCCCATAGTTTAAGGTCAGCCTGGAATATGTGAGAAGCTGTCTTTTTTTAAAAAAAAAAAATCGTAAATGAAAAAGACACAAAGTGAAGGTCCAGGTGCCAGGCTTTCAGCTGCCAGCCAGTCATTTGTGGCCCAAATGAGGAGCCAATGCTTCTTAGGGAGAGCAGATTCTAAATGCCTACTGTAAGATAGCATAGACCCTATAGGGCTGGAGCCCACAAGATGGTTTAACTTCAGACACTTACCAGAAGTCATGAGTTTCCTGTTCTTCTGACTGGCTGGCTATAAGTGGGGATGTCCACAACCTCTCCTAAAGTTCAGTAATTTGCTAACATGCCTTCCAGAGCTCAGAAGACACTTCTGTTACTGTAATTGAAGAAGAGCCCAGGCAGGCAATAGCCCAGATAGCTTCATTCTGTCCCTCTATGGATCTTTTATCCCCTTTAAATTTTCTCACTCCCCCTATTCCAACCCCTCTTCCTCCTGAGTCACCCACTTCTTCAGTGGATTCCAGGAACAAATCAAAAGGAAGGAGAAAACTGGAGGCCAAAACTACTCACAAGCAACGGTAACCATTGTAGAACAGAGCCCCTTTGTCCTCGTTAAACTGTCAGCCTATCAAAAATCACCTGAGTGGATAACCTCACCTGAGGAACTCCCAGACTTAACCAGTCTCTGGCTTGTCTGCAGGGGATTTTCTTTTACTGTTAATTGATGTAACATGCTCCTGCTCATTTGGGAGTCACCATTCCCTGGTCAGGAAGTCATAGGCTGTATAAGAAAGCTAGCTACGCATGAGCTTCTGTGCAAACCACCAAACAGCATTCCTTGGTGGATATCCCCTGTTCAAAGACAGAGCTGGAGGTCACTGAACATTTTTATCTGTTCTTTCCTGTGGGACTACACTGATTAAGGCTTTCTCTGCCTTGTGCCAATGTTTGACTCTTTGACACATGGGGATAGATGACGGGAACCAGTTTATTGTGTGGTTTCTGGAGTTGAATCTTTTGCTTTAGAGCTCCTGTAGCACCATTAGATTAGTATAAAGGCCACAACTCAGTCAACTGGAAAAGAGGCCCTGGGCATGCTCTGAGAGAGGGCTGTAAAGGTCACATGCCCTCAGATACATCCTCCACCCAGGAGCTCAGTGTGTTCAACGCCCTGGGCTGAGTTCTCCACAACCTGTCTTTTAGTGATTTTTAGTTAGTAGAGGGCCACATTATGCAGCATGGTTGATTAGTCATTGATGTTCTGAACTCAGACTCTCACTCCTCTCCCATCCCTGTGAGTGGAAAGTTCTCACCCTCTAATCGCTCAGTTGGGCCACCTTGAAACTTACCCAGAGCCCACCAGGAGTGAGCATATCAGCATAAGCTCAGGTGATTGAAAGGGGCTGGTGGGTAACAGAAGATGCTCCTTCGTTCTAGGTTCTCAGGAAACTGTAAGGGTTTTAGGAGATCCATGCTGTGCCAGTGTATGGGAACAAGGACCAATTTGTATTTATTATCACGGTACTACCCTGCCTCAGAGCCTGAGGTCAGACAGAAAAGAACGCACATGAGGACAGTAAGTAGCAAGGGTTGGAAACCCTTCAGTGCCAGAAATATGCTGGTTGTAAATGTGTTAAGCAGAAGCAGCCTGTCAAACTGTCCACAGCAAATTTCACTCTGAGCATGAGTTATTCACTGGTAATACCTGATGGAGACCCCAGTGAGCTTCGGGAGGGAGGCTCTCTTAGTCTCCATTTTCATGATCATTCCCTTCTCCTTCTCTACTGCAATTAGATGAGCAGCACTTCACACAACGAGGTGGATAATGTGGGGTACAGTTCCTCATGTCTGAGCTGCTCCTGTTTGCTCATTTGCACCCCCAAAAGTCCACCTATAACTCCCTCGGCCCCACACCAGTCTCATCTCCTCAACCACCATGTTAGGTTATCCATTTGGCATGAACTACACGTACATTCTTTACATCTCTCTGCCAAGCTGCTTTCCTCATTTATGAGTATTTTAGAAGAGGCACATCACACGGTGCATGTTCTGTCAGGGGCTCAGTTTTGTGGTCATGCAGGTCATGACCATGAAAAAGTATGCAAGCACAAATTTTGACTTAAATGCATCCCGTAACAGGCTTCTAGATTCTTTTTGGTTCCCTGAGCAAGCGGTGCAATTAGATTCCTTCATAAGTCCCTAGCAAATAGGGCTTGTTTCCGTGTACTGAGTTATTTCTCCACCCAGTGCTTCCCGCTCAAGGCCTTGCTGATATAGAACAGTTCCTTAAAGCTGTCTTCTTTTGGCACTGCAAACAATACACAGTAAAAGTATCATGAGACTCAGATGTATGAAGAACATCCCATGCCTACAAAAAGAAATGAAATACAAAGAGCAAAAAACCTACCTATTTCTCAGGGCTTGTTACTGGAGAAAAATCCTTTTCAGATCACTTTCATTGCCTCAGAAATGGAGGCAAATGCTTTAAGAAGAGCCATATAATACTTTGAGAAGCCTGCCGCCACAGTGTGGTTATTAAGCCCTTGGGAAACAATGGGGTTCTCTAATGTCTTCTGAACAACTGTGCCCCACCACCCAAGAGTCATCTTAAAACAGAATCTAATAAACTGGTCACTCTGGAGAGCAAAATATGACTGATTAAAGCTTAAAATCTGTGGTGTTTGGGTCACTCACCTCTGTCTCTTTCTGACATATTCCGCAACCCAACAGAACACAGGTCTGGCTTTACAAAAGCTCTCTGGCTCCCAGCATAATGGAACATAGGATAAAATGAGTTCAGCTCCAAGTTATGTTTTCCTTTTCTTACTCCTCTGAGTAAAACTAAATTCCACGAGTGAGCTAGAGAAAAAGAGGGAGGCAGCCGGCAAAAGCAAGCAGAGTTGGGGTGAGAGTTGCAACGTAGTGTTCTCATTGAAGAATCATGAAAAATGTATACCAGAGAAGAGCATGAAAGCCCTGAAGGGTCCCTTTTCAAGCTGTGTGCACACATTTGCCCAGTTCTGAGATGTCTGGGCAAGCTAAGCATCACTTTCAGTGCACACATGCGCGCTCAGCATGGGGTCTGGAGGGAAATATTACAGTAGCTTCCCTATTTCGTATAAGGACATCTCTGTACCTTGAATGAGCTATTAAAAAAAAAGCCAACTTAACCTTTAACGCCATTTCTCCCATGCCCTGCTCCATAAGACGTTTCTACAAGTCAAGCCAAGTCTGTAATAAGAAATGACCCCGAAAGAATTCCTTTTCCCTTTTACCCTGTGGTGCTGAAAATTCATAGATGTACAGGCTGTTCGGTTAGTGGAGTTCTCAACAGGCTTTTACTGAAACATCAAAGCTTTCCATTTCTTGTTGCAGGCTGGGACTCTGGACATCTGGCTGGAAATCACAAGAGAAACAAATAAACAATATACATCACGTGGGAGCTACTGCTGATGGTGACATTTGCTGTTGCTTTACAGTTTGGGATTGTAATGGTAGCCTCATGTTGTCTAGATAATACCCTTGGGGTTACCTATAATTAGGTAAAAGGGCAGTGGAATAGAGGAAGCAGTAAATTAAATATTTTGACCTGTAAAAAGAAGGAGTGGTTACAGCTGAACACCCAAGCCTGCTGAGCTGCCTCTATTACTTCCTAAAGCCCCATCCTGTGTTAAGAGCCTGAACAGTCTGTCCTTGAGGTGAGTGTATCAAGTAAAACCATGAGCTAGTCCATCAGGGAAGACACTGGGTGCCATGCATTTATTTGAATATGAATACACATCTCAGATCTCTAGTAACATTCATTGTAATATTTTAGTAAAGATCCTATTTTGTGCATGCATGTGCTTGAGCACTTGCACGCATGTGTGTGTGTGTTTGTGTGTGTGTGCACATAGGCAAATATTCTACCTATACTCCCAACATAAAATTCTGCTTTCACTATTAAAAAATCAATAGTAACAGAATGTATAGGATAAATTATCTTGGAATAATATTGTTGAGCTAACAGGAATGAACACCTTAGGGGGCAGTTCTTGGTGCCCCACTGTGTTCTACAATGTCAGTTGCCATATACCACCCAGTTATTGGGCATAGCAAAACAATTTCTCTAGGACCTCATCAGCAGTGGTTTCTTGTTTCACTTTCAAATAAGTATAAGAAGGAATTTCAAAGTTACTCAACTTTCGTTGCATCTCAAAAAAGTCTTAAAGTAGTTTTATCTCATTAATTATACCAATAGGAAGAAATTGACTCCTCATAACAGCCTATCTTCCTTTCAAGATCTCATTTTCTACACTTCTGTAGTCAATCTCAAATTAGGCTACGGGTTTTTAAAATGAAGCATAGTTCTGAGGCAATTATCCTACTCCCTGCTCTATTTTAGGATCAACAAAAAAAAAATCTCTGTTGCTGGAGGCTCTGACAGCAGTACCACCGTCAGAATCGGTGGCGGGGTCTAGATGGTCCTCTCTTCTAATGGGTGGCCTTGGATGGACCTCAGTTTCAGCCCCCATAGAGCAGATTCTATCTGCTCTGCTAGGGCCACAGGATTGCTATAAGTACTTAGTGAGGTAATAATAGCAACAGCACTTTGAGAAATAACATTTGTTTAAAACACAACCACTTCACCCCCTCTGCATTTTCCATTACAGCCACTAAGAAAACAAGAGCAAACACTGGGAGAGTATGGGTGAAGGAGAGCCCTTAGAGACCAGTCCAGCCACTAGGAAACCAGTACAGAGAATTCTCAAACTGTCCAACTAGATCTACCCTATAAGCTAGCTGCACCATTCCAGACTATTTACTCACAGGCCTCTGAGTCAACCTACCATAGAGATCCTTACACATCAACGTCTGTAACAGCTTATTTATGGACCCAACGTAGGTGTCCAATGACAGAGGAGCCAATAAAGAAAATGTGCTGTAAGTACACAGTGGAATTTTTTTAGCCACAAAGAAAAGGAAGTTTTGGGGTTCTGAGAGTTTAAGTAGATGTATAAAGACATGTGTATATAGATGATACGGAAGCAGAAGCAGAAGGGCGTTTAACTGAGGGGAAAGGCTGCGGGGGCTGCAGGTAGGGGATCTGGAGGAAGCAGTGGTCAGGGAACATAGAAGAACAAAGCAAACTTACACAGATGAGGACACCAAGATGAAACCCATTTCTTTGCATGCTAATCTGAACATGGAGGGTTGTTTTTTTCAATGTGGAGACATAGTGACATAGTTATAAAAACTAAAATGATTATCCTCCTGAAGAAAAGGGAGAAAATGGTTTTTATTTTATAAACTCAGAATAAAAAAGAAAGATGTTTGAGGCTGAATGTGGTGGCTCACGCCTTTAATCCCAGCACTCAGGAAGCAGAGGCATGTAGGTATCTGTGAGTTTGAGGCCAGCTCATCCTATATAGTGAGCTCCAGGACAGCCAGGAGTGAGACTCTGTCTTCAAAAAATAATGCTTATAAAACAGCATATAAAAACTATTAAGAAAAGAAAATAATGAATTGGATTTTTATAAAAATTTATGTTATTGTACAAATAATAGTTATACCTGCTATATTTATATTCTTTTACATATAGTCTACATATATATGATACATACACATTATTGATGATATGATTTTATATGACCGGTATAATGTAGCTAGCATTACAAATATATACAGAAGCCATATCTGGTAATACATACTTCTAATGTCACCACTTGAGAGGTTGAGGCAGAAAGGTCACAAGGTAAAGGCCAGTCTAAAAAAAAAAAACAATTCTCTCTCAAAATAGAGTTTGAGGTAGTAGTTCAGTAAGCACTTGCCTAGCATGTTCAAGCTCCATTGTCTGTCTGTCATCTGTCTCTCTGTCTCTCTGTCTCTCTCTCACACACATACACACACACACACACACAGAGAGAGAGAGAGAGAGAGAGACAGAGACAGAGACAGAGACAGAGAGACAGAGAAACAGACAGAGACAGAGAGACAGAGAAACAGACAGAGACAGAGAGACAGAGAGAAGGAAGCTAGTAATAGCAAGCAAGCAATATGTCTGTGTTGTTTCTCTCTCCCGTTAACCGTTAACTGTGAATAGGATGTGATAGGCTGCATGACTTCCTAACTTGGCTTCCCTTCAGTGATGGGTTTACCTAGACTTGTAAGCCACATAAAGATGTCCTCCCTATGTTGTTTTCTGTCATTATCTGCAATCACAGCAACAGAAATAAAACTAGACTAGCTGATCATCAATTTGGCTTTAAAGCATTGCTTAAGCTTTCCAATTCTTACATGAATTTCTCTGTCCTTTCCTCGGGAGAGCTGACCCCACTGTCTGTGATATTGCACTCGTCCTTCCTGTCAGTCTTCATTAGGAATCACTATACACCAGGTGTGTTGCAGATACTTGGCATTCAGTAGCGAAGACACACAAAGTACCTGTCTCATTGGAACTTACACTTGAGTGAAAAAGAAATAAAGTTTAGCACTAGCAAGCCATTAAGAAGAGGGTGCGGATCAGTAGTTACAGAAGTAATCTTTAGATCAATTGTCCATACACATCCCTCTGAGGGAGTGACATTTGAGCAAAGACCAAATGAAGATGAGTTCATGAATCCACATGGCAACAAGACTCTCTATGGCCTCTTCCTAGTTCTGCTTTGAACATGCAAGATTCTGATTAACTTGAAGGAAAAAACAGTCTTTACTTATTGTTTGCTTTGTACCACTGTAGAGGATCTCTGTGTGGTAGAGTGTGGAACGGACACAAGCCAAAAAGAAAACATAAATAAATTTGGCTTCATTGAAATTTGAAACATCTTGTGTTATAAAGGGCACAATAAGGAAAGTGATTTTAAAAAAAACCACAGAATGGAGAAATAGTCATGAATTGTATATCTGATAGAGTCTTGATGTCTGAAGAAATGGAAAAAGAATTGATAGAACTCCAAACATACACTTATGCATGAGTACATGTGAACACACATGCACACACACACACACACACACACAAATAGTCAATAGGATATGAAACTTTCTCAATAATACTGCCATTAGGAAAGTGTAAGTAAAAACTGTAATGACATACCACTTCACAATCCCTGAAATGTCTACCATCAAAACAACAATTACAAGTGTTAACTCAGATGTGGAGAAACAGAAGCTGCCACTCATGAGAATGTAAATGTTACAGTGGTTTTGAGAAATAAATTTGAAGTCCCTCAAAGTTACCACAGATGCATACCCAAGAGTACATGAACACTTATAGCAACATTATTTATGATAGACAATAAGTATAAACAACTAAAACATCCACATGATGAATGGATAAAGAAAATGTCAGGAAAATGTCTTATATCCATACAATGAAATGTCAGTCAGCCATAAAAAAAAGATGGAAGTTTGGCTGCGTGCTATAACAAGGATGACCCTTGAAAACACTAAATGGTAGGTGGGAAAAAAAGCAAAATGCAAAAGGTCACATTGACTATGACTCCATTTCTAGGAAGTGCCCAGAATACACAAATCCATAGAGGCAGAAAATAGATAAGTGGCTGTCAGGACTTGGAGTTGGAGGAACAGGGAAAGACTACTGGTGAACAAGAGTTTTTAATTGGCATTGTAAGAACATTCTGGAATTAGGAAATGACAATCATATCCAACTTCGTAACTAAACAAAACAAATTTAAAAACAACTCAATTGTACACTGTAAAAGAGTGAATTTATAGTATGTGAATTGAATCTTGGTTCTTTTTAAATGAACAAATAAATAACAAAACCCTGGAAGATGACCAAAAGCTTTGTAAAGTTATAACAAATACAAGTTCTTCAGCTTTTTCACCTACCGTGAAAGGACAAAATATTACTGCTTTGTTGCCATGGTTTTTCCCATCCTTGCTCAAGAGGCTGCCAGCTGCACCATCACTGGTAGAGTAGCCAGCCCATCAGACTTGAAGCCCTGAGCCAAAGCAGAACCCTGGCCACAAAGTCAACCTTTCAGGTTGAGAACTCACAAGCACATCCAGACAAGGCCAAAGCCAGTTCAGACAGCATGCACACACCTTCTGATTACAGAATCTTACAGCCCTAAAATTCTGTAGGAAAAAACAACTTAGAACAGAAGGTGGGTGAGTAAGTTCACTCTGTAACAAGCCAATCAAAGGTGGATGAAGCAAGGGAAGGAGAAGAGGGAGAGGGGACTTTGAACAAAAGCAGCAAGTGCTTTTGATCCAGTTGTTTATGTCAGAAATCAATAGAGACGTTTTCTTTCACTTTGGAGAGTGAGAATTGGAATTTGTTGAAATTGGATCTTGAAGCACTTAGTTTTCTTTTTTTCCCCTCTTTGGTACTGGAACAATGGCACACATTCTGTTTACAAGAAGTGCTGAGCACTGGGGCAAAAATTGGAGCAATTGTAGTGATTTTATTCTCAGCTCTCCGTTTCCAGGATTGTATAGAACAGGCTCAAAGGCACTAATGGATGTTATACAAAAGAAATCCTTAAGACGTTTCTGGAAATATGTAAAATATTTCTCCTTGGTGAACGCTTGTTTCTAGAAACACTGAACTATGCTAATAGGATGGTGTCAGAGAGATACCACCATTGCAGATTCTCTAGTTCATCATCTCAGAAGCAAGAAATGCCTGCAGGAAATAAATGATCTGGAGATAACAAAAACCTTTTTACACAATAAACCAGAATGAGATGGCAAGTGCAGTTAGTTCACTTTGTGTGACTTTGTCTTAATTGAGTTCTGATTGCTGCAGCTGCTATTTGTTTATCTAACAACAGAGCTTTGGTATATTAACGTCAAAGAACTTCGGGCAGGGACTGTGGTGTCTAAGCTGAACAAAGTAGATCATGGTGACCTTGACTGCAGGGACTGTGAATTGCTGTAGGGTTTTGCCTAAAGCCCCATGAAAATTCATGCCAAAGAGAGCATTGTATAGCACTATGGAGTAAAAAGCAGCTGTCCAGGGATACTTCCCATCCAACTGCCACAAGCCTTTGCATTCCCCCGTTGTGACTCAGAACATTCTTTATTAAAATCCCAGCTAGCTTGCTTGGCCTCTCAAAGATTCTATTTCTCTTTAAGCAAACATGGTGACTAGATTTGAGTAGCTGATAAAAAAAAAGTATATTCAACAAGAAGCACAATTGTCCCTCTAGATACATGGGGATTGGTTTGATTACAGTCTAAGAATACAAAGTCTACAGAACCTCGAATGCTTTATGCAAAATAATATAGTCAGGGAACATTCTGGAAGAGAGGGTGGAAAGATTGTAAGAGTCAGAGGATCAGGGACTTTGCTCTGAGATTGTGTCTCCTAGTAACATCGGATGCAAAACCCTCCAAGTCTCTTCAACATGCCCATCCAAACACAAGCCAATAAGGATAACACCAATGACTGGGCCAAACGGGGTGAGGAAAAGCCCATGAGGTCTCAACCCTATACAAGGAACTACAGACAACTCAGGAAAGACAGAAGTGGGAAAGGAGGCTTTTCCCAGGAAAGAGCATGCTAATTGGTTGTCAAGTGCCAAATGGTCAGCACTAAAAACATATATACAAGTAACATTATTATAAAGAGTCAATTGGGTATGTATGTGTACATAAATACATATAGGAGTGTAATAATTAGTGATCAAAATAGCATAGTCTTGCAAAGCCCTACTCAAAACTTTTCAGTCAATCACCTCTTCATTGACTGTGAATACTATGTAAACAGTTGATATAGTGTAATCTTAGGAAATAATACCAAGAAGGAAAGCACACATGAAAGGTTCAAGCTAACATTTTTTGAATATTTTCTATCTACAGTTGGATGAATTCTTAGATTCACAACCCACAGACATGCAAATTCAACTGTAATTTGATCCGTGTCACAGAAATGCCAGGAAACAAAGTAATTAGATTATTTTAAAAGACAGTAGTATGGAACTTGTGGCAAAGACAAGATGATTGGTTGAATGACTGCACAAAGCCAATTAGAATCCACACGTAGGATACACACCCAGACAATTGTTGTTTCTTATGATGGGTAGGAAAGTTTAGATGTTTAGCCTCTGGATAGAATGAAGCAGAGACCTAGTGATATTGTTGAGAAGGGACACCTTTCAGATTATTGGAGGATTACTCACAAAGTCTACATATTGACGTACTATTCAGTTGGCATTTCCCCCAACCCCCTCAGCTCAGACAACAAACTTAAATTGAGAAGGATATTGTGGTTCCTCATTAGAAAAATTATTCAAAGGGACTATTTCCCAGGGACACTGGTAACAGCGAAATTCTAATGACACTCATTCTCTCAAGGACTCAGCTCACAAAATAGCTCTGTCATTGAAAAATTCCCCCAAACAGCTCAAAGTTTCAGTAAGGGTAAGCATTTCACTCTAAAGTACAAGGTAGCTGGAAAACACTGGGGAAAAAAAAACACCAACATGAAAAGACAGTGGCTATGGATTAACAAAAACCAGAATCAGAAAAACAGGAGAATGCATAGCACATAAAAAACAAAGCAAAATTTGCATAGTAGTGTAATTATTACCATCTGATGAGGGAAGACGCACAGTGACAGGGCAAGAGCACAGGCTATGGGAAGGAATCAGTAACCCAGAATGTCTTCTAGTTGCCCACGTTTACCTACAACACTCATGATGTCATTTTCTTCATAGCTGTATATGTGTGTACATTTTCAACCCTCCACTCACAGGCTGAAGAACAGTTAGATTTCTTCTATTGCCTAGCTATTTTGGATACAGCATCAATGAACAGGACAGAGCAAATATGTATGGGGTAGGACATTGAGTCTTTTGGGCATAGGTCAAGGAGTGATATAGCTGGGTCATATGGTAGTTATAGTTTTAGATTTTTGTTTGTTTGTTTGTTTGGTTTGTTTGTTTTTTGTTTTTTTTGAGACAGGGTTTCTCTATGGAGCCCTGGCTGTCCTGGAACTCACTCTGTAGACCAGGCTGCCCTTGAACTCAGAAATCCGCCTGCCTCTGCCTCCCAAGTGTTGGGATTAAAGGCGTATGCCACCACCGCCCAGCCTAGTTTTAGCTTTTTGAGGAATATTTCCCACTTATTTCCAGAGTGGCTGCCCAGTTTGCAATCTTGCCAACAGTGAAAGCTATTCCTTTTCCCCACAGCCTCTCCAGCCTTTGTTGGAGGTTGATTCCTTGGTCACAGCCATTCTGACTGGGGTGAGATGAAACCTCAAAATTCCTTTAGTTTGCATTTCCCCAGTTGCTAAGGATGATGAATGTGTTATGAGATATTTCTTAGCCACTTTTGTTTCTTCTTTTGAGAGCTCTCAGTTCAGATCCACAGTCCATTTCTTAATTGGGTGGTTTGGTTTTTTGACTCTGTTTTTGAGCTTTCTACGTAGCCTAGATATTAATCCTATATTAGAATGTGTAACTTACAGAGTCCCTCCCACTCTGGGGCTTCCTCCTCACTTGGCTGCTTGTTTTCCACCCCTAGATGAAGAGCTACAGGCAGTTAAGGACTGCTGAGAGAGGAATGTAAAAATATTTTTATTGGAAGTTTTTTGACCAACTCATTCCTGTCTAGCTCCCGAATAAGAGACTCAGAAGCCTGGTATTTTTATTAACAAGCTGTAACCCTAGACTGGGCAGTTTCTGGGCTATTGTAGCCTATATCCCAGCCATAGACCCCATGTTACTTGCTATTTAAGTCATGGCCAGCTTGTTCTATTCCATGTGTGTCCTCAAGATGAACATCTCTTAGCCATATATGCCCTCATAGTCCATCCTGCCTCATGGTGACTTTCTTCACTTCTCTCTCCTTCTCCTTCTATTTACCATAGACCCCCACTCTCAATCTCTAGTCCTGCTTTCTTCTCACTCCTGACCAATCACAGGCTGTAGCCTAACCAATCGGGGATTATTGGGAGAACTTTCTTTTTTCTTTTTTTAACAGTACATAAATTAACACTGGCCCAGGGTCAGGTTGTAATCTGGACAGGAGCTCAGTTTCTGAATACACAGCACACAAGGCTAACCCCAACAGAAGAATAATTTGGTTTCCCCAGAAATGAGCCTCCTACGTGGTTATCTAATACCAAGGAGTCAGTCTTAAAATATACACATGAACAGCACTAAACTTACTCAGCGGGTTGTAGCTATATATTTATTCATTTACATATATGCATATAGTTTACAATAATAATTTAAAAAAAGGAGACAGTAAATTTGAGGGGGATGACATGGGAGCAATTGGAGGGAGAAGAGGAAGGGTTGAAAATTATGTAAATAAAGTACATATAAACTAAATTCAAAAAAATAAATTTAATTTAGTAGAAATTTAAAGGACAATAAAGCATAATAAGTGCATGACCCCGTTAGTCCATCCGAGTCTATTTTAGGTCTTCAGCACACACTTTTTCAGTGTCTTTATCTGGACTCATCACTGGGCTGTGTCTGTCAATCTCTCAGTCCCTTCTTGACACTCAGCCTCAGGCTTTCTCTTAGTTTCTCCAAAGTTCCTGGTTCTTCATCTGCTAATGTCACCTCCCACACCTTCCTGTCTCTGCTTCCACACCTTGCCTTTGTTCTGCATGGCTACCTATTGCTGCTTCCTTAACTCAGCCTTTTTCCTTTCCCTCCTACAGGCAGGCCCCACCCACCTTACACCTCAGCTGGGCAGCCTACTCTTCCCACACTTGCTTTCTCCATGACAGTCACTGGCACCCACGACAACTCATACATCTCCTTTTTGCTCAGTTTTCTGTTTCCCCTTCCCACTCATTAAAAACTTCATGGAGAAAAAAACATCAGGAAGAACTGGATCCATCCACGTCAAAGACTGGAGCATATATGGCCCCCAGCGAATCATTCAAGTAGAATGGTGCTGAGGATTTTTGCACTGTCTGCCAAGTTCTGCTTCCAGCTTGGGTTATTGTGTAACTTCTATGAACCCATTTTATTATCAATAAACAGAGGATACAACTGGCCACATCCTAGTTTTGTTGTGAGAAACAGATGTCCTAACATGTATGAGAGCAAGTACATAGCTAAAACAGAAAATATATAGCTGATACTGAGTTCACGGATATTAATACTTCTTCATATTCATTTCAGATAACCTTGAAACCACCTTCAACTACACCAACCCTGCTCTCACTTTGCGATTTAAGGCAGAAATTACTATATAACCCAGACTGGCACAGAACAGAACTTACTGTACAGCCAAGGCTACACTCACGGCCATGATCCTCCTGTGCCATCTTCCCAAGTTCCAAGGTTCCTGGAGAGTGCAGTGTGCCACCATGTCTGCCCCCTTCACTTTTAATCATGGATTTAGGATGTGGAAATATAATTAATCAAGGTGAAGGCTCTTAAACTTCAAATATTGTCAACCTTAGTAAATTAGCTTGTCTGTAAAGGGTAATTTCAGGTTAAACTGAAAAGCTCCTCCATTGAAGTTCAGCTGATAATTGGGAAGAATTAATTGAAGTTAGTAAAGAATTCTGATTTAATGAGATCCATCAATACGGCACAGCGCTTTACTTATCTTATTAATTGGTGTAGCTCAGGGGCTGGGATAGTCTCATTAGGGAACACTTTGGCCTCCTACAAAAGTACAGAGTGGTCTGGGTCTCAGCATTCCCAGCGCTGGGGAGGGTCTTCTGCCCTGGAGAGCAGGGGCTCTGAAAGTCAGCTTGCATCAAAGCTGCGGAGGGCAGGGGCATCCCGATGACTCTCTTCGGAGTCGGCAGGTGTGGCTCAGAAGCAACAGATCTTCACTTTGATGTTTCTGACAAAGTCCCAAGTGCTGTGACATGGCTAGTGTGACGGCTTTACTTTGGGAACATATCAGAGTCTGGGAGTGAGCATCAGGGAGCCAGCATCGTGATACAGAAATGATACAGAGCCATGGTAGGTACAGCAAGAAACACATCAGAGGGCAGACAGGTGCAGCTTCCCACAGGGCCTAATAAGCAGCTAGTGGTAGATGCAGCAGACAAGCCCCCTGCTTTTGCCATGTTATAGTTTGAATGCTAGGGAAGCACCTCTCTCCCCGTCACAGGAGCACTAACTCTATTTGTTATGGCTTTACTCTCCTGCAGCAATTACCACTAAAGGCCAAATCTCCAAAAGCCATTGCATTAATCAACAAATGAGTTTAAGAGGACACGAACATTCAGTCCGTAATCCTCCCCAGTGCTCGCTGGGCTGCTAAGCTGTGCATTCAAACTCTGATGGGGGGAAAAGCAGAGAATGTGGCTATCTCATCCACCACACGAGTAGGTAAGAGGCAGGCAGTCCACATCCCAGAAGATGGCTCAACTCTCTTGGTGCCTCTATGTCAAACTTTAGCCCCCATCAGAACTGTGAGAACTGAACTTCTGTGGTTGAGAATTCTCTGGTGTTTGCTATTTTGATATAATAGTTCAAATTGATGAAGACAAGAGGTATTAGAGTAAGTTGATTATGTTGCTTTATAAATCAAGATTCAAGAAGTAAATTTATCTGCAGGAGAAGCTAGGCTTTGAAATGATTTGAAATTATAATATAACACATTCTCACTTGTCTGTTTAGGAAGAAAATTATGGAAAGACTTTTTGTGCCCAGACAATCATATTTTATATAAAATTAATGTTTTGAAATGAGAAAGCTCTAGAAGTGGTAGCAGCTATCTTTTGAATTTATGGATATTTTTGCTTGCACGTAAGTCACATTAAAGTTAATGGAAGCCACACGTGTGTATTGAGGAGGAAGGAATGGAACCCTCGCTGAGTTTTTGTTGAGGACTACATTTGTGCTGAGAAACGGAATTGTAGGCATGATGTATAGTCAAGCACGAATTAATAGCACGGCAGAGTGGGGGCAGCAATAAAGGCACATGGTTGTCTTTCAGAACCCAAACGCTCTGCTCCAGTCAGGATCCTAAAATTAGGCACTTCAATCAGATATCTGTAAGTTCTTGGCAGGAAAATGCTGAA
Source organism: Grammomys surdaster (assembly GCF_004785775.1). NCBI lineage: Eukaryota > Metazoa > Chordata > Mammalia > Rodentia > Muridae > Grammomys > Grammomys surdaster. The sequence goes on from NW_021604613.1 coordinate 11,497,549, forward strand.
TTTCTCTCGTAAGCCTGATTTGGTTTGGGGAGGGGAAAGGGTGGGTGGCAGTGTTACAGATTGTTCCTTTGAGTGCCACTCCTGTTGAATCTATTCGAACCATCCTGGCGTTGGGGAGGCTTGGGGGCGGGGAGATGCTATGAGGAAATGGCTGCAAATGTGGCGTCATCTGATAATGACACCAGCTCGTCTAGGAAAATGATGGGAAAAAAACTCAGCTGATTTGCCTAGACAAAATGACATGGAACTGCACGTATTTTCTCTGGAGCTTCCTGGTGGTAGCATTAGAGGGAGTGATGTTTGTTTCTCAGAGAGCAAGTGATTTGGAAACATGGTTTACAACCAGTATGTTGTGGTGGCAATAAACAAGTGTCAGGAGACAACTTGTCAGTCTTAGGATGGAATGCCACTGAGTACATCATTTAGGGTTAGGGTGCATCTCCCTCCACTTTGCAGGTCAGAAGTGACTCTACACATCTTATGTCCAGGCTATCAACTGCGTCTGCCTTACGCTGGCAGTGATAACACAGAAACCTCTGTTAGTGGTACACTTATGCAAAGCTGTGCTTCACAGGAGACAATAAATACATTCTTGAAAGGTAGGATGCAAGCTGAGCCATCTTCCTACTGGCTTACATCATCTTGTCAAAGATACCTCCCCTCCAGACTGAACATTAATTAATGTCTAATGATTTAACACCCAGTTTCCCTCTAGTCCTCTACTCCCTGTGAAGTGTTTTGCATGCTAATCTTGGTGATCTTAAAAAAGCAAAAAATATTCAGGAAATTTCAAGATTGAGACAACCTTTATTCATGCACATAACTTCTTTTTTGAAAAATAATGTATAAATTTCCCTTTTCCAAAAAAAATAAATAAATAAAACATGTAATAACTATGCATTAGATGTACCATGTATGCTTGGCTGGCTGTTGTCATGGTGACTACTGGTCCCCAAGAGAACAAAATGAAGTCATAGATATGTCGCCATCATCATTGTTGTCATCATCATGTCATTATCATCATCACTTTCTAGCTGACAGGACAGTCCAGTATTTTGAAATGCTGGGAATTCTTCTCAATGGAAGAAATAGTGAAGGGCTGCTACAGGATGTGCTTGTCCAGTCTTCTGTTGTTATCTACCAAGTGTTCGTGGACTCCAAGTGCTTGTCGGGAATCCAGGGTTTGGTCCTCTGCAGTCAAGATTTGTATTGATTTTTCTTGCCATTTTTCCGTTGCACTCTACATTTTTCTACCAAAAAATTCATTGTGTAACCGCTTACATAGCAGAGCCATGGGAATCCAGATTTGAATTCTGACTCTGATACATTTTTAAGATGGATATTCTGCACTATATCCTAAGCTGTTATACAAATTAGTAATGATATATTCTAGATACCTGTTAGCACATACACATAAATTAATATCACAAACAACAGTTATCATCACACTCTTCTTCTTCATGGTCATCATCTGTTGTCACCACCATCACCACCATCATCATTGTCATCATCATCAGAGTTAGTTGCTGATAATCTCTTTGTTGCCATTAGATTTGGAGAACTATACCATTACAGCCTGGCAGAGTATCAGGCGTAGCAGATGCTCAATAATTACTTATTGAAGGACCTAGAGGTAACACTGGGCATATAAAGTACACATCTGTGAACTGCAGATTTCTCAAGCACTACCAAGCTTATGAATGCTAAGTAACTGTTCCTGGCTCTTAAACACTGGTCCACAGATTCTTCGTCTCCAAGCATGAACATTTCTGTGAGTATACAGGATTCAGTTACAGCTACACAGATGGGCCCAGTAGACTTCAGCATACTGTCATTCAGCTGAGTCCACAGCAGCAGTTAGAGCCAAAGGGACATGGAAATACCTCTTTCCATGTGGGACTCCATCATACAGAGGACCCCTAAACAGCTTGGGAACTTTCTCAGTTACTTTTCTATTGCTGTAACCAAGGTAATTTATAAAAGAAAGCATTTAATTTGGGTTCCACAGTTCCAGAGGGTAGTGAAGTCCATGCCCACCATGGCAGGGAGCATGGCACCAGGCAGACAGGCATGGCATTAGAGCAGTAGCTGAGACCTTAGATGTTGAGACACCAACCACAAGGCAGAGAGAGAAAGTTAACTGGGGATGGCAGGGCTTCGGGATCCTCAAAGCCTACCACCCGCAATGACACACCTCCTTTAACAAGGTCATCCCTCCATAGTCTTCCCAAACAGTTTCACTATCTAGGGACCGATCATTTGAATATATGAGCTGATGTAGGCCCTTCTCATCCAAACTTCTACAGGAGCTGAGGTCACAGACTTTGTTGTGTTTATAAAGAGATAAAAAGATAAAGAGTATGTTCTGTGGGTGTGTGGAGAGGTATGGGGGAAGGGGATGTCACAGTGGGCCCATGCTGAGGCATCTCTTCCCCCTGAGGGACCAGCCACATGACAGTATAGCATAGAATAGAGTTTATTCAGGGCATGGGGAGGGGAGCCAGGAGGGTAGTAGAGGTGCAGAGAGAGAGAGAGAGAGAGAGAGAGAGAGAGAGAGAGAGAGAGAGA
>NW_021604613.1:11500126-11521937 GCF_004785775.1 Grammomys surdaster
GAGAGAGAGAGAGAGAGAGAGAGAGAGAGAGAGAGAGAGAGAGAGAGGTGGAGGCCAGCCATGACCACATGGAAAAAGGGGGAAGGGAAGGGGGGGCAGAGAGAAGCTACAGGCAAGAGATCAAGAGATTAAAAGAGAGAGGAGGGGGCAGGCAGCCCCTTTTATAGTGGGCAGGCCTACCTGGTTGTTGCCAGGTAACTGTGGAGGTGGAGTTTAGACAGAATACTAACAGACATAGCATGGACCTCCAGTATATTCCCAGGAAGTTGCAGAGAAACAACATTGTGCCATATTCAAAACCATATGCTCTCTTTAGACAAGTCTGTGTGCGTCCTGTCCGCACCTCTCTGAGGAGGAGACACCAAGAGTCAGCCTCCTGAAAACAGGTGTGGCACAGTGGTGTTTCTGTGGCTCCCTTAACACAAAAGGAAACACCTGACCTTTGGCAGTGCATTTTAGTGAATGTTAGTTGGAAATCAGTCTTCGGCCTTCCTCTGAGACTGACAAGCCTAGATAGGACCCATTGTCTACTCTACATATGAATAAGGGTGTCTAATCAGAAACCGAAACAGGAGGTTTCTTTTCAAGAGGCCATTTGAGAGTGCACAACCCCACACAATTACAAAACACATCTGTTCATTTACACAAATCACAGGACTCCTCTCAGGACACCAAGCACTGTGGTTCAGAGTCCCACCTAGAAAAGTTTGTAAGCCAAGCAGAAACAGGTCCTGTGCCTGTCTCCCAACAGGACCATGGAGCTGACCCATCACCAGGAATTAGGAGCCAGGAGGCAACACAGGCTAATCAAGACTCAATCAAGGATCAGCTAATCACCAGACCTCTGCAGAATCCTGGGGATGCTCTAAGAATGGGGACCACCTAGGGACAGGTCCCAAGTACCAGTGTCCCCAGGGAACAAGTGATGAAACTCAGCTCAAAGCTAGATGGAAAGATTCTGAAAGTCAGCGTTTGAGAAACAGATTTAGCCACAAATGACTGCTAAGCATTCTGCAGTTGTCAAGTTCCTGGGCACTGAATAATAATGTTCAGGGCTTCCAAAGGGTAATGACTAATGGCCCCTCAATTTCCTGCTGACGCCAGCAGTTTTGTGTCATTTTGTTTTTATGTTAATTTATGCACACAGGATTAGAATGTAGCATTATGTGGTCATTTAATTTAATTGAAGTGTGGAACTTCCTGGGCCCAGTTTTCTCCTTATAGATTTCAGTGATTTTTATCTTTAGCATTTAATCCCCACCACCACCACATTCCTAATGGCAATAATAATACATTTACACTAGATCACACTCAGCTCCAAAACAGCCCCAGGCAAGTCATGGCCCATTACCCCCCAAGAGCACTGCAAGGCAAATGCCAGGGAGGATTTGAAGCACTTTCCTTAGGTTGAACACACATAAAAAGGTGCAGCCTTTATCAGAGAGATAAGTTCCCAGCCATTTAAATTAGTTCTGAGTGCAGGGAGAAGCTTTGCTTATGCATGAGCCTTCCGCCCTGCTCCTTCTTCACATCTCAGAAATACGGGACCTTTAAGGCAGCCGGTGCACTTGGGGTGCACGTGCCTTATTAGGGCGCTCTCCTTGATCACCCACCCCCTCTTCTCAGAAGAATTAGTGTCACCATGCTTGAACAACAGCCAAAGGGCAAGGAAGGGCACCTCGTGAGGAGCGGGGGAGGGATGGTAAACAGAGCAGAGGGGACCTTTCCTTGGTGAACACAGACGACCCGAGGTACCCTAAGGTGGAGCTTCTCTGGACCTTTCAGGCTCTCTCTGCAAAGCAATGCCAGTGTCCACAGGAAGACACGGGCTCCAGACACCCCTCTTTCTTTTAAAAGTGACGATGATATTAGACTGGGTTCCATACCATTTTCATGCATGTATGCAAGTGCACTTTGAGCACATCCCCCACCCTGCTACTCTCTTCCTTACCTCCCCTCCCCCTCCCCATTAGTTCCCTTTGTTCCCTCAGGCAATTTCATTTTGAATTTCACATCATCTCTATGTATATGACTTGCTTTGGTATATGCAACATTTTTTTCTATGCCTCCAATTCTTTTCTATTTCTATGCTAAATCTAAGACCCACAAACAAGCCAAAGCATCATATTCATCTTCCTGAGACCGACTTCATTCACGTAATATGACTGTCTCCGGCTGAGTCCATTTTTCTTTCCTTGCAGATGACAGAACTTTATTCTTTAATGTATTTATCACCCTTTCCATATTCATTCTTCTGCTGATGGACAGTAAGTAAGAAGGTAATATGTGTACTCTGTATAACAAAAGATATATGTTATTTTGCTTTGGGTTGTTACACAAGGTTCGCTCTAAACTCCTTACTATAGTCCTAGTGTGACATATCTTAACTGAAGGTCAGATTCAATCTCTAATAGAAGTAAGTATCTGATTTGAGGGTCAGGATCCTGGGGAGACTCTCTAGGCCCAGGACACATCAAGGTGGCACCTCTCCAGATATGCAGAACAGAGCATTGCTCTGGCTCTCGGCTTGTATACTATTTAGTAGGAATCGTGGGGTTCTAGGCCATGCCTGTTTATCCTGAGTGAGTAATGGCACGAGGTTCTAGATATCAAGTGCAGTCTTGGGTGTAGCGGGGATCCTGACTGAGCTATTTTTACATGTCTATAAGACATTTTATGCTCATTACTGACACCTAAGTTGCTTCCATAACTTAGCTACTGTCAAATGTATTCCTCTTTGTTTTCTGAAGAATAAACATCAGTGTCTCTCTCCAGTGGAGGAGGAAGCTTGTCTCTGCCTGACATTAGGTGCCACTAAGAGAGAAAAGCTGAAATGAGCAGAACCATGTGTACATGTCCTTGAAGGACCACAAGCCAGCCACAGCTTCTCCCTTCCTTGAACATCACACAAACACATCTAGATAGGTTCTTGGATGTTCACAAGATTCGGCACCAATGGCCTGGAGTATATTGCAGCAAAAAAGGCACAGGAGACTGGGATCTGGGACAATAGCGAGGACCTGTACTCTGGCATCACAACTGTGGCCTATGATGTCACCTGTATCAATCCAAACTGGTGTACTGGGATTCAGTTTTGGTGCTGGTCATCCAGAGTGCACTCTCTACAAGTTATCAACTTAGTCCTCCACAAGACTGCTCCCACTTCAGGTACCAGCCACAAATAGAGTTCTTATCCATCCTCATATCTGACCAACTACACCTCCAAGGGCTCTTCACAGCTTTCTTTGATTTGGTAACTTGAAGTGACCGGTAGAACTCAGGGAAAGGACTGTAATTATAATTTTGTTTTCTTGTGAAAGACACAGACTTATGAGTTAAGGTTGGGGAGGGTCCAGACCACACAGTGTTTTCATATACTCTCTTCTCTAAGGGCTCAGGAGGCATCCCCTCCCCCCTCCCCTGGCTCATCAGTGTGTTCTCCAGCCAGGAACCTAGGCTTGAGAGTCTGGAGCTGGCGCTTCATCACACAGATGTGATTGGTTAAACCACTGACACAAGCTATAACTAAGCTCCCTCCCCTATTAACTCCTCCTCCCCCCAGATTGATCTGGCTCAAAGTTCAACCCTCTAGTCACGTGGTTACTCTTTTCAGTGACCACCAATAGTCCTGAAGCTTCCTCAAAGCATATGCTCAAGAACCTTTGAGGGGCCTCAGCACTATCTCTCTTGGCAAGACTCTGTTACTCAGAAAAGTTCACGTTCTAACGCTTTACAAGCTCTGGGTCAAAAATCTGAGATGAAACTAGACAAATTCTTAATCCTGCATACAGTAAGAGGCTCCTGGAGCAGGAAGCAGGGACTGCTAAGCTCTCCATTCTTGTCCCACGGTGATTTGGAGCAGAAGGTATGTAGAGAAAGAACCTAACAGTTTTAGAATTCTTTTCGTGGATCGGAACTTTGAGCTCAAGCCATGTCTAGTTTTAGCACCTTTGAGAGGTCTGTAACCCTCATCACATCATAAATCACCTTTAGCCAGGCACCGTGGTGCAGGCCTTTAACCCTGGCACTTGGAAGATAGACATAGGCAGATCTCTGCTAGTTCAGAGCCAGCTTGGTCCTGAGTAAGTTCTAGGAGAAACTGTCTTGAGGGGACAAAAAGTCTTTAATTTACCAGACACTAGCCAATTGCCACCCGGTTTTCCTCGAGCTCTCTGTCACTTAGCTCATTGAAGGTGCTGCTGTTCGAATTCTGTTGCTGAAGTTTTCGTCACATGACACTGAGTCACCTCCCTGAGCTCAGTAAGGTAGGAGCACCAGATAGTCCAGTTAGATCAGCACCAGCTGTTGAAGATGCTTTCTTTTTCCCATTGCACGGTTTGGGCTTCTTTATCAAAATCAAGTGTCCATAGATGTGTGGGTTTATTTCCTGGTCTTTGATTCTATCCCATTGATCAACGTTTGATCGAACATTGATCTGTTTTTTTTTAATGCCAATACCATGCGGTTTTTATTAGTATTGCTCTGTAGTACAGCTTGAAATCAGGGATGGTGATACCTTGAGGATTTCTTTTATTGTACAGGATTGCTTTAGCTATCCTGGGTTGTTTGGTTTTTTCCATATGAAGTTGAAAATTACCCTTTCAAGATCTGTAAAGAATTGTGTTGGAACATTGATGGGAATTGCATTGAATCTGTGGATTGCTTTTGGTAAGCAATTTGTCCATTTTCACTATGTTGATCCTACCTGTCCATGAGCATGGGAGATCTTTCCGTCTTCTGGTATCTTCCTCAGTTTCTTTCTTCAGAGACTTGACACACTTGTCATACAGGTTTTTCACTTTCTTGGTTAGAGTTACACCAATATATTTTATAATATTTATGGCTATTGTGAAGAGTGCTATTTCCCTAATGTCTTTCTTAGCCTGTTTAGCATGTATATAAAGGAGGGCTACTGATTTTTTTTAAGTTAATTTTGAATCCAGGCACATTGTTAAAGATGTTTATCAGCTGAAGGAGTTTTCTGGTAGAATTTTTGAGGTCAAAAAATTAGACACCAACAAACCAAACAACCCAATCAAAAATGGAGTATAGCACTAAACAGAGAATGCTCAACAGAGGACTCTCTAACAGCTGAGAAGCACTTAAAGAAATATTCAACGTCCTTAGTCATCAGGGAAATGCAAATTAAAACAAATCTGAGATTCCATTTTATACCCGTCTGAATGGCTAGGATGAAAAACTAAAGTGACAACTCATGCTGGTGAGGATGTGGAGCAACGGGAACACTCCTCTACTGCTGATGGGAGTGTAAACTTTTACACCTTGGAAACCAATTTGGCTGTTTCTCAGAAAATTGGGAATAGTTCTACCTCAAGACCTAACTATACCACTGATGGGCATATGCCTAAAAGATGATCCACATTACCTCAGGAATACTTGATACATTTCTTTTAGGAGCCAAAACAAAACCCAAGTTAAAACCTCTGCAAGTTATCCTGCTGCATACACAATAGGAGAATGTCTTGCACAGGACAACACTGTTCTGTTTCTGGGATCAACAAAAGCTTAAAGCAACAAGATTTGTTAAAAGCATTGCACAAACCTAGAAGCATGTGCTTGAGTTTGAATTAACAAAGGCATTGAGAGGCAGCCAGAGGGGAAACGGCAAGACCAAATGGCCTGAGAGACTGTGTGTTAAGACTCTGTAAAGGTGGCAGCTTGCCTGATACAAAATAAGTGTCATGAGGAAAGCCTGATACTATACCCACATCAGGGCCTGAAAGCCAAAACTATACCCACATCTCTGGACCTGTGGTAGAAAGGAAGCTAGTAAGGACCAGAACCTGCTGCCCTAATTAGAGTTTCTATTGTTGTCAAGAGACACCATGACTGTGGCAACTCTTATAAAGAAAAATACTTAATTGGGACTGGCTTACAGTTCAGAGATTTAGTCCATTATCATCATGGTGGGAACATGATGACCTGCAGGCAGACGTGGTGCTGGAGAGGTAGCTGAGAATTCTATATCTGAATCAGAAGGTAGCAGGAAGAGACTCACCATACTGAGCCTGGCTTGAGCATCTAAGACCTTAAAGTCTACCTCCCAGTGACACCCTTTCTTCAACAAAGCCACACCCACTCCAACAAGGTCACACTTCCTAATAGTGCCCCTCCCTATGGGCTAAGCATCCAAACACATGAATCTATGGAGGCCAGTCCTATTGAAACCACCACACTTGTCAAAGACTGAACATGTACTTACCTGATGGAAAAGGAGTCAGAGACCAAGAGGCAAACTGGTTAGGTGTGCAGCTCAGGCCACACCCATACCAAGTTCAGGTGAAGCTTATATTCGGCATTCCAAGCCACGAGTTCTGCAGTGTTGAAATACATTCCTGGGGAGGCAATTTAATAGAAAACTTAAAAAATTTAGAACTGCTTTAGAAAGATTACATATATTCCATTTGAATTAGAATAATTAAGCATCAAACGTAGCCCCGAACTTTCTGAAAATCCAAGGAGAAAAGAGAATTTTCATTCAACCATTAACCTCCTAATTATTCAACAAAAGGGAGCCTTGAAGTCATTTTATACAAGCAAGCTTTGTACTGGAAATAAATGCTCCTGGCTCTTCTTAAGGGAGGCTTCTCGGGAACACGTGGACAGCGTTGTCAGTTACGGTTTTTCAGAATGTGCACAGGCGTTCTTCAAATGAACATCCCATATCCGCACTCTGAAAGGCCCTTGTGAAGAACAAAGACTCAGACCATCATTGTATAATGTTATGAGCAGTGACATAGAGGCTGAAGTGCAAAATAAGGGAAGTCAACAGTCAACGGCCACTGATGTGGGGTGTCCAAGCTATTCTCAAATACACACTCAGCATGTCCAGGGTTGTCATTCTGAGTAGCTCTGGATCAACTCAGTCTTTTCTCCTGTCTTACTGATATTTTCTCAAGAACAAATGAAGAAAGTGCTAAAAATATATCATCTATTGGGATGATGGAGGGATTGGTTGAAAGGCCAGGACTCTCGTCCTTCCCAGCCCAGGATATCCTACATGGCTTCTGCACAGGGGAGTCTCATGGTCTCTTAGTCAGAGTCCTCAGCTGAGACGTAAGTGAGGCATGCGCAGATACAATTCCCTGCTCCCTACACAGGAATTGGCTTACCATGAATCCTGGGCATCATGTTCCTCAGCGCTAGTCTGCAATAAAGTGCCTTTGTTTAACTTTGGTGCAAAAGCTCTGTCTCCCCGGACTCTGAAAGTGGTTAGATTGGCACAGGTGCTTCAAGCAAGGTGTCCAGCTGTCCTCTGGGACTGTAGCTGCTGGCGAACCTGATCCACAGCAAGGCTTATGTATCATAGAAAAAAATTGAACTCAGATCATGCTAGAGTTAGCAAATTATCCTTTGACATTAAAAGAAATCCTAACAGGATTTCTCTATGCTGTGTCAAGGCAAGGCTGCCCCACCTGAATCAAATCAGACAAACCAAAAATAAAGAAGAGTCTATTAAAAATGGGGCTAGGAAATGCATTCTTCAAATAAGTGAGTGTTACAAAATGCAAAGTAATTCTGTAAAATGTTCCAAATTGAGAGACATGATAACCAAATGCAACACCTTACCCTAGCCCAGAAACAAGAAATGTGTTGTATAAAGGGCCTTCTGGGCCAACTGAATTTGGATATACATTAGTTTAAGGCATCATAGCAATGTGGATTTGCATATGAAAATATTCCCTACGCTTAAGAAATGCTAAAATATTTAAGGATTGAGGGTCATAGTATCTTTACATTTTTTATAAAAATATTTATTGAGAAAGACACAGAAAGTATATAAATAAAAATGCAAGTAAAGTAAAATAAAGAATGAATCTGAGTATTTGTAAGTCTCTCATTTTCTTTTCTTTTTAAAAAAATTTATATTTACTTACTTATGCATATTCCAAACTCTGCCCCCTCCCAGTCCTCCCCTCACAGAGACCCTCCCCAAATCCCTCCTCTCCTTCTCCTCTGAGAGAGTGGGCACCTCCTATATATCCCCCCCCCACTCTGGCATATCAAGTCTCTGCCAGGGCAGGCGTATCCTCTCCCACTGAAGCAAGGAAGTCCTGTTGGGGAACAGATGCCACAGTCAGGCTACAACTTATCTTCTGTCCTGGTTATACTTTGCATTGCTGTGATAAAATGCCATGACTACATAACTTATAAAAGAAAGCACTTAATGGTCCCAGTGCAATTAGATGGTTAGAGTCTTGTGGATTTGGTCTAATGCTTGCATTATGTTATTGGGTCCCCAAATTGCAAGAGGATCCTGCATGTGAGACACTGAGGGTCCCTGCCCCCAGCTGCTTCTGATTGGCAAATAAAGTTGCTGGTGGCCAATGGCTGGGCAGGGAGACAGAGGTGGGACTTTAGGATTCACTGGCAAGGGGACTGAGGAAGAAGCAGAATCACCATGCCAAGAAAGGAAGAAGATGCAGGCTTGAGAGCTGCAGAAGACAGAGTATCAATCATGTAAGAGCTGGGGAAGAGCAGGCCCAGCCCTCTCACCCCAAATTGGGTCTAGGGTAGCAAAAACGGAATATAGATTTTAGTAAGTGATAACTCAGGAGTATCAGAGAGGAGGAGCTAGCCATGTGGAAGTTTGGGAGTGGCCCATCCATTGAGCTGATTAAGGCATATTTAAATATAAGGTTCCATGTGTGTCTTTCGTTCATGAATCCAGAACATCTAAGAGGGTAGGGAGGAACTCTCACCACTTCTGCCAGGGAGATTAGAGGGGATTAATCAACTACAGCAACACAGTCCACAATGTCAGTGGGGAGCTTACATCTTGAGCTTCAACCAGGAAGCGCACACATAGAGAAGCACACTGGGAACAGGCAGGAATCCAGACCACGCTTCCTTCCCAAAAAGTTCCACCAACTGAGGACCAAGTATTCAAATATATAAGCCCATGGGGGGCTATTCTCATCTAGGCCACCACATCTTCCAAATTTTCCATAAATTTAGAATTATTACCAATAAAACATTTCTTAAAGAATATTACTTTAGGTCCTGTAAGATGTCTCAGCAGGTAAGGATACTTGGTGCCTAGCCTGGCAAGCTGAGTTCAATCTCTGGGACCATTTATACATATTGGTACGAGGTTTAGTGTACAGTTGTCCTCAGAGCTATCAGTCACATACAGGGCTTCAAGATATGTTATGCAAACATAGGTTCATAATCCTCATGCTGAACAAGCCAACTGGGAACTCCCTTCATCCTGAACTTCCACATGCTGAAAGACGATAACCAATTCCCACAGTTGCTCTCTGATCATGACACAGGCACACCCTCCTTTCCCCCACAAAACAAACAAACAAAGGTAAAAATATTATTTTCAAAATAGAACACTAATAATGTTCAAAAAGGTTGAAAGTTATACGCTTCCAACTGTGAGCTAAGTTCTGAAAAGGGTCTAAGATGACAGTATTCACTGTTGATTAGAAAATGGCCCACATATTTAGCTAGCAGTAGGTTAGTACTCAGTTATTAAAGAATGAAGCCTTTCATTCCTAGCCCAGCCCAGCTTTTCAAGTAGGTGTGTCCTCAGATTGCCTAGGGATATGTGGCCTCAGACTTAAGAAGAATAAAAAAGAATTAAAGTTTTGCATTTCAAAGAAAAATCTATGTTGCCTGTAAGTATAGATTAGCAAATGCCATCGGTCTTCCATGATTTTTTTCTTGAACAATAAATAACTCCATGCTGGTTCTTCACACCATGATTGATCTTCACATGATCAATCTTGATGGTAAAGAATATTAATAAGAGAGCCAAGAAGGTGGGCCTGAAGTTTGACACTTTGATGAATTGGAAGTGAAACCAGGAGAGCATCAAACTCCAATCAACTCAGGGATCCTTCAAGTAGAGGTGTTAGCTTCTTATGAAGGCCGACACTGGCTATCTGGCTTTTCATTCTTTGGGGCTGTCTCCCTGGTCTCTTAAACAATAATGGGATATCTGAGTTGGATTAAGAAGTGTCAAGTTGATGTCTGCAGTGACACCTGCACACTGTAGCAGCTAGGCTGACCATGACTTGTCCTCCATCACACCTTTAGAGCTGTAAATCTTGTCCTAAGCTAAATCTGGATCTCTCAAAAGGAGAATTGTGTGAGGGGAAGGAAAGAGGAGAATCTGTGTTAAGTTACTTGCTGAGAGTTCGCTTTCATTAATCTTTGCTCCAAAGGTGCCTTTGAATGGTGCTTGGTGCAATGAATGATGCTCACACACCATCTCTCCTGCCAAACACTTCACTCACTCTAAAGCCTGCCGACAGTTTGGAAGCGGTGTCTTTTGCTATTATGTTTTTCAATTGGCTTTCTTTTGTCACTTCAAAAAAGTGTGGCAACACCTGATTTATGAGAGTCTGGCTCAAAAGGTGCCATTCCATTGCCTTCCTAGACACTTCCTCTAATAAGGAGAGCAGGACAATCTGGCTTGCACTTGCTTGGGGGAGATTTTCAGTGTAATTTATACATTGGATGGAGCTTGGACTCATTGAAATTCTCCTTAATGCTGCCTCAAAAACACCTGAAAGACTAAGCAAGCAGAACTGTAGCATGTGCAACCTCCCAGCTAAGGCGGCAGCTGTGTGTGCTTGTGAACACAGTCGCAATGCAGACTTGACTCTTCCTCCCCTACACCGACAGAACATATGAAAAACAGAATTTCAATGACTCGGAAGCCATACCCCAGTTAATAATTGGGCCAGTTTTTCAAAGATGCTTTAAACTTATTTCATTAAGTACCTGCCTGTATTTTGTTCATGCTGTGCCTGATATATTTTCTCCAATAACCTCGGATGTGGGGTGCAGCTTGAAAGTCAGCAGCAAAGAGCTGACAATCTGCAGAGAGGAGGCTTAACTTAATATGCGAAGGCACCACAGTCTCTGCGAAGACAATTGATGCCAAGAAATCCGGAAGGTCATTATGTGGACTATCTCCCGCACAGCATCTTTTGAACCTTTTTAATGAGTAAGGAGGAACATTTATGCATAACGGTCTGAGGCTCATTGTACAGTTGTCCTCAGAGCTGTCAGTCACCTACATGGCTCCAAGATGAGTTTTGCAATTGCAGGTTCACAATCCCCATGCTGAACCAGCAGTTTGGGAGTTCCCTTCAGTCTGACCTGAACAGTTTCTTAGAGACTGTTTCTCAGGCTTTCAAACATGTCAGATCTACTGGGGAAGCCAAAGGTTCTGATTGACCAGCTGTGGGATAGTGCCTGAAGGTCTGCATTTCTCACAGGCTGCCAAGTGAAGGTGCTTGCTGGTGCTTTGGTACCATTTCCTTGCATCTAGAGAAGAAGAACTCAGAGGATAGGGATCCTGGGTCTTCTCAAGCAGGAATGAGGGCTGGAACATAGTTCACCTGCTGAGCTGGCTGATACTGGTTAGAGCCATCATCCATGATTGCTTATAGTTTCCTGGAACTAACAGATACCTGAGAATGGTGAGAACACTGAAGCAGGAATCCAAAGGACTCATTTGAGTCTCTGAGATGATCTTGGGATTGACTTCGGTTTCAGAAGCTTGATGTGGAAGCTAGTGGATAGAATACAGATTTTATTTTTATTACATTTTATTATTATGAAATTGGAAGGAGGTATGTGCCATGACATGCAGGTGCATGTGGAGATCAGAGGACTACTTAGAAGAGTCAGTTCTATACCTCTATCATGAGGGTCCTAGCTCAGCTAATCAGATTTGGCTGCAAGTGTCTTTACTCATTGAACCATCTTCTCAGCCCAGAGTCCAGCTTTTAATCCATCCATGTCGTCTATGAAAAAGACAGAGGTTTCCTGTTTGTTCCTATGTTGAGATGGGCCCATGCTCACTCTGGTGATGACCTGGAACTTCTGATCCTCCTAACTTCACCTTCTGAGTGCTGGGATTACAGCAGGGCCCACCACAGTCTCCTTACCCAGAGCTTGAGATAGAATCCAGGGTGCCTGTGCATGCTAGGTAAACATTCTATTGATGAACTACATCTGAAGCCTGAGGTGTGATCAGGAACATACATGAGGATGTGTGTTCTGATTTTGTTCTCCAATGAATGATGAGACTGATGTGGAGTCACCACATTTGTCTGTATTTGGACAACTGTTTCCATGTGTCGAAGCTATGTGGGGAGCCTCTATCTTTTCAATTTATCATAGCCATTATTTCAATGGGGTAACACATACTTTCATATAGGCCAGAATTACATCATGTGGAAGCACTGGATGAATTAAATTTAAAATATCTCATATTGATAATATTTTGAGGGTTGTTTTTCATAGTTCTGCATGTTCCTTTTTAGACGTCTCAAGCATTTTTCATCAGCTCCATTTGGAGTCTGGTAATGCATGGGTTTCTACCAGCCAAGCAGCTCACAGTATGTACATACATTAATGACGGGTTGTGGGAAGGGCAGTTGTGCTCAAAGCTTAGGGCAATGGAGTCCCAAAGAATCAATACTAAAGCCATAGGATCAAGATGGTAACCTCAAACTGACTGTAACTGGACAATTCTTTACTATTTGTAAACTTCCTTGTGTGTGTTAATCCTAAGATGGAAGTACAAAAGGCAAACATAGCTACATTGTCTGTTGCTCTAGTTGTAGCATAACAAAAGATGTTTGGAGTCAAGAGACGACCTTGAAATCCCACACCTAAAGACAAGATGCAAAATATCACAACCAGGTAAACATACAGAATTCCAAACAGAAATATCATACGTGACTGGGTAACACTGATTACCCTGGGCCCATACAGAAGGCTCCTCCTCTCCCCAGATAGTAATTCATAGAAATAAGAGCTAATATTTGATTGGGAGATATAGCTCAGTGGCATAGTACTTGTATAACATCTCCATGGGCAACTTTTTAATATCCTGCAACAAACACACACACACACACACACGGGCGGGGTGGGGGTAGGCTAACAGTGAAAATGTAATAGGAATCAGCACTGCTAATATTCAATATAATGCAACTGGAATCAAGATTTCACACATAAGCGAACTGCCTGCTATCTCTAACATCAAGAGATTCTATTTGTAACAAAGGTTGAACCTTGATAAGACTTTACCATTTCACCATAGTCCCGCCCTGGAAAAGTTGAACTCTTGAATCTCCACTGTGTGAAAATCAGAGCTGGAGGCTATCTGCTCATGCAGAAGCCAACGCTACAGCTGCTTTGGGGAGCTGATTTATATTCAACTTGGGCCACTTGTTTTATATTCTGAAAGGAAAATATTCCAGACACACACAGGAAATCATTCACTCATTCATTCATTCATTTCCATGCCCTACATGAGGTTTTCCACTGTGCCACAGTAGGAGCTTGCAAAACTCAGCTAGGACCCCTTACTGCCATGCTAATACCTCTTCCCAGCATAAGTCTTCCTTGAACTCACCAACTGTCATTCACTTCCTCTGCTTTGAAATGCTTTAATTGCCTGTAGGAAATCTGTATCTTCCTCCTGTCCTAAGGTTGGTTCCTTGACCCTCACTGACTTGACCTGGCTTGAACTGGTCCTCTCCCTTCTTCTTCAGTTCTGTCCTTTGGTAATGTCAGCTATCTTCGAGGCTGAGTACTCTAAAATGCAGTCTTGGGTTTAGACATGTCTTTTGTACCCAGCCTGCTCTTCATATCAAACTGACAGCAGTCTTTTTTATCTCAGACATGGTGATTGTTTGGGCAAACCTTGTGGCTAGTCTTTGGCTCACCCTCTATCTATTGCAATATCTTGACCCTGAAAAACATATTCTAAATATCTGTTGACTGTATTTTTGAACTACATCCACCTCTAACCACATCTTACCATTCTTAATGCTGTCATCGTAGTACAAAACCCTCTCAACTAGAAAATATTCTCCTAACCATCTCCATCCTCCCCACCCTACTGCACTTCATACTGAACATAGCAGGAGGATTGATCATTTGGGAAACTCAGATCACATCTTAATCCACTCAGAGTCTTGCAGTATCATCCCATTTCAATCACAAAAAATGTCCACATCCTTCGAATGCTTTACAAATACCTCCACAGTCTAGGCTCCCCAGAACTCACCTTCCACCCTTCTTCCTGTCACATGAACAGCCATAGTCGCTCTGTAGGATTCTGGCACATCCTGAACATAGATGTCTTTCTGTAGGGACCCTTGCAGCCACCTTCCCCCCCATTGACTAAGTCTCTATCACATGGTCATTTTCTCAGCGTGTCCTTCTGTCACAGTCCTGTTTGTGGCCTCGCAAATGACTTAGAAGGACAGTGGTTAAAACAATAACTGTTACTGTTGAAGGATCCAGCAAGTCAGAAATTCAGACAGGGTGCAGTGAGAATGGTTGAGGTGACTCAGTATCTGGGAATTGAAGGCCACTAGTATGGCATGGAAGCTGTGTGTCCTTCCCATGTAGCTGTCGGCCTTCCTTATAGTATGGCGGCTGAGACCTGGAGCCAGTGTGGTGGTTTGAGTGAGAATGGCAGCCACAGGCTCATATATTTAACTGTTTGATTCACAGTTAGTGGAACTATTTGGGAAGCTTTAAGAGGTGCTGGAGGAAGTGAGGCACTAAGGATGCGCTTTGACATTTTTTAGAACATAGATGGAGCTATTTCATGTAAGTCAAAAGCCATTTCATGAGACTTGAACTAAGAAACCTAGGAAATAAGTTGCTGAGCAGCTCCAGTACGAGCCATGTCTCAGATGCAAGCTAAGCAGGCCACCTAGCAGCTCCATAGCCTAGCACAAGACAGGCCAAGACAAGATACTAATAACTGACTCCAAGGTGGCATTGATATGCTAGTGGACTCACCCCAAGCTGTAAACCCTGATAGGACAAAGCTGCCATCCAAGGAAATGATGCAAAAATTAGAATATTGAGGCTGTCTCTAGGATCTCACTGCCATGCTTCCTAGATAAGGTATTTCTAGCCTCTGTGTTGATACCCATTGTTGATAGGACTTGAGATTCTGTGTGTGGCCCTGGCTTCAGTGACAGTTGTACTTCTCACACTGTCACTGGTCTCACACAGGCCTGCTTGTCAGCACTAGTTGCTGGGCTACACTCTCAAGGGCCTCCTGGAACTCCATCAATTCCATTCCCCATAGCCTGCCATAGCTGAAAGACACCACAGCTGACAAAGGTTGAGCCTGCAACAGTTGAGCATTCTGAAGGATCCTCACTGGAGAAGATTCCTCAATGGAACCCCGTAGTAGCATTTCTGCCCAAACAACTGATCTCCACTTAGTGAGATATCTGTTTAGCCTTAGGTATTAGCATGGCATTATAAGGAATGTTTGGGTGAATAAACCAAACATATTTGAAAGTAAAATCTTGTGTGGACATCCTCGTAGCTCAGTGACTTACAGGCCATAGGCCATGCTCATCACAATTTCAGAAGCCCATATCATTTCCAGTCAGCTCTCTCTTTTGCTCCTACTCACGGATAAGGATGCAAATCCTCAGCTACTGCTCTAGTACTGCTCCCAGCTATGATAGTCAGGGACTAATTCTCTGGAACTGTGAGCCTTGATTATTAGGAACCACTCACATTGTAGAACAAGGTATTCCTCTGAAGCCCACCTTCAGCAACACAATGCAAGCAGCCACATCATCATCAGCCGCCAAATTTAACAACCCTATCCTTTAAATCCTCCCCATCATGGCCCACTCTCTCCTCTCTGTTAGTAGCTCTGTCTCTTTGTCTTTCTCTGTCTCTCTCTGTCTCTTTGTCTCTCTGTCTCTCTCTGTCTCTCTCTCTCTCTCTGTGTGTGTGTGTGTGTGTGTCTTTTTCTCCTCAACCTTTGTTCAGAGGCAGCCTTTGCCTACTGTCCATCCATAAATCTTTTGTGTGAGATCTGTTGTATTGTGATCTCTGCACCATTCCTTGACCCAGACTGGTCCAACAAGGTACTTTTATACCGCAGAAAGCCTTACACTAATAAACTCTCTCTTTTGTAAGTCATTGTGTCTCTTTCCAGCAATAGAAAAGTAACTGAGACAGAAGTTGGTACCAGGGCCATTGGTGTAAGAGATCCAATCATGCTTATTCACAAAGGGATGTGGAAGGGACTTAGGACTAGGAAAGTAGTTTGAACATTGTAAGCAGGACTCAATGGGCCATCCTAGCAGGATCTTGGAAGATAAGAACACTAAGAGACACGTGGACTATGGGGTTAGTAAGGGAGTTGGAATCTTCCTCTGCATGACCAAGGCAACTTTTAAAGGAAAGTATTAGTTGCAGGCTTGATTACAGTTCCAAAGTGTGGATCTGTGACCACCATGGTGAGGAGCATGGTGGCAGCTCCCAGAAGATTTGGCACCAGAGCAGTAGCTCAGAGCTCATATCTGATCCTCAAGTTTCAGGTAGAGAGAGGAGAGTTTGTTATACTGGGCCTGGAGTGAGCTTTTGAAACCTGGCAACCCACCCACAGGGACACACCTCGAACAAGACCACTCCTGCTAATCCTTCCCAAACAGTTCCACTAACTGGGAACCATGCTTTCAAACATATAAATCCGTTAGAGCCATTCTCACTCAAGCCAGTACAACAGGTATGTGGCAGGTTTCATCAAGAGATCTTGTATCAAAGAGAGAAGGTAGAAAGCAGGACACCCTTGGCCTCTATATGCATTGCAGGTGTGTGTACTGTCCGCTATACATGCACACACACACTAATGAAAGCCACATATGTGAGTCACCAAAGAATATCCAAGGTTTCCCTCATAACCATGATAAAATAACAGATTTCCATTTTCTTTTAGGCATATTTGAAAAATGTTATTTCCATTTTCAGAGCAAGCATGTAGCCCAACTTTCTGCGATCTTTCCACCTGAAGCACTTGTCCCATAAAGGTGGGAAGACAAGGGATCTTGATCATACATACACCAGGTTCAGACACTCTCATCATTTAGCTCTTAACTGAACATTCCGTGGCTGTGCTTCTGTGATAGTCTACAAATGTTTGGATTTTAACCATGAGCTTCTAACTCTGAATCAAGCCATATGTGAGGCCATGTGCAAGTAAGAGAGACCCTGATCCATATGCCCAAGTGCGTGTGAATTCCATGACCTCTGTCCCTTCCTCCCCTTGATGAATTGTGGACACAACCTTGTAAGGCAATCTTATAATTAAATTGGATCTGTTTCAACCATGAATTTTTCAAAAGATCATAATCACTGTGGTTTCCATGTCCACTTAAGAAACACTATAGTCATGTGTGTCCACAAATGAGCCTCACAGGAGACTGCCCTTATCAGTCTTGTTCTGTGAGGTGAGCCAAATTGGACTTGTTTATACTCATTTCAGATGTAAGGAGTTAGCTTTTTGCTAAACATTACATAAAAAAACAGAATCTCATGACAAAATGAATTTTAAGTAAGCAAATATTGCTTTCTCTGTGAGCTACAAGAGAACAGTAAGAGGGTATGGTGTGTGCAGAGTATCTAAGAACTGCTGTCTGTCTCTAAGCCTCAGTTTCCTTAGCTGTAAAGTGAGCATGCTAAAAGCTTGCTTGGCAACTAACTAGGAATCTATAAACTTGGATTCTTGTACATGAACTTGACATGATACTAATACCCAACTCATAAAGGAGCTGGAGTATGAAATTACTTTCAGATGTGAGTGCCTAATGTTTAGTGAACATCCAACACATTTTAACTCATTATTGCCATCCACACAGAAAATACAATTTACTTTAACTAATTGTAATTACTTAAAACACACATACACCCCACATACAATATTTAAGAGAAGTTATAGACTCATAACATGACTAAACTTAATTGTTCAAGTATTTCACACATACCCTTTTCTCTGCACATGCTAGCCTCACCATAGTTAATATCTCCTATAAGAATGGTACCGTATACAGTCTTGAGTCTGGACAAACTTGTAATGATGCTATATTCCAATGCTATACAGGGTAGTTTTCACTTTAGTAAAAATCCTGTGTTCCTCCTGTTCTTACTCACCCTGACCATGGAAAACACTGATTTTTTTTTTTTTACTTTCTCCATATTTTTACCATTTCTGCAAGTACTATGTAGCCTCTTCTTCCAGTGTCATAATATTTCTTCAAGCTTCTCATAATTTGATATCTCAATCTCTCTCTTTAGGGATGAACACTATTCCATTATCTAGACAGACCTATTAAAGGACTGCTTAGTTGGTTTCTTTTCTTTTTTATAATCTTTATTATTTCAAAGAGAAACTTTACAAATAAAACATCATACACACAAACTAATAAGACCCACAGTCTATTTAACTTAATGAACTTTTATTCATTTAGAATTGGTTGATTATTAAAAACAAAACAGAAAGGATTTTATCTTGCTGAGAAATTAAAGAAATACTTGTATAGTGTGATTTAAGAAACAGTAATAATGTTCTGTTTACCCTTAAAGGTGTTCTACCTTGAAACAAAGCCTGCTGTTTCTCTAATAAAGCTTAATTTATCTTGCTTAAAATGTTAACATGAAAATACTCCTATGAGAAATATCACTTTAAGCATCGTTAGCGATCTACACTTTAGACTGAGTGAGTTTTACGTCTTGCTCTGAGAAATTTCCCCAGAGGTCAAGGGAAACAACATGAGACTGTTAGCCAGGAGGAAGAGAACCTCACCTGCTCCCCGTGATCAGCACCACATGCGTAGCTGATGTGACCAGCAGAGTTAACGTCAAGCAGAAGGCTTTGCCTCCCCATGTATTCTGTGACCCTCTCCTCATCTCTCTCTCAGCACTCGGACTTCTGAGATAGTACAGATTGAGGCAAAAGTCCTCGGCTGACGTTGGTCGGAAATTAGACTTTTCGGTGAGAAGGGTGGTTCAAATATTTTTAAATTGGAGGTTGTGATTTGGCGATGGAATCCACTTAAAGCTTGCTGTTGGTCCTAGCTTCGTGGATTCTCCACATCTGGTCAAGCATCTGGGATCTACCTATTTCTCTCTCTCATAGGCTTTTTGACCAGGTCCAAGTCATGAGAAGACACAGAATGAAAATTGCATGGTATCAAGAGAGAAACTGTCCACTGAGGAGGCAGGAGGAAATGGAAGGTCCCTGCCCAGCTGTGCTGCTGGTAAACAGGTTCCGTTCTCTAGCCCATCTCCTCACTGGAAAGATGATGGTGGGATCAGATCATTTTTAGCACTAAGCATCTGTGGTTAGTCCTTGACATTTCTCCAAAACTGTCCTTAGTCCCAAGGACTTCATACCCAGCAGGAATATAAACTTCTCTGGCCCAGACAATAGTGCACCCCACATCCCTGTATCAGCCCTCCTCTTTACACAGCAAAGATGGAGCATTAGTTACTTTGTTTCCGTGTGACAAAGTCCTGGACAAGAAGCAAGCCTCAGGAAGCAATTATTTATTTTGGTGCACAGCCCTGGGTGCAATCTACCACCACAGGAACTCGGTAACAAGAGTTTAAAGCCTGCTAGTCAAATTACATGCTCAGTGGCAAACCAGAGGAGGACAGATGCTCCTGGTTGACCATCTGTATCCTTTTCACTGGGTTCAGAACCCTGGCCTGTAGAATGTAGTGTGTGACCCACATTTTTAGGATAGGTCTTCCCACCTCAAGGTAACCCTTTCCAGACATTCCCAGAAGTTAGCTAGATAACCCCAAACAAGCATGACCATGTCTCCTAGGCGATTCAAGACCCTGTCAAGTTGAGAAACCATATCTTAAGACCTCAACCCCTTCATTTTCTCCTGGGGCCATCCCAACTAAGAGATCCTAAGTCCCACTCACTCTAAGCAATGGGTCCAACATCTCTGAGTGTTAGCTTTGTCTTGGGAAAAGGCAGGGCATTAGCTTGTCTAGTCTGTGATGAGAACTAGTTTATATAATCTTTAACTCATTTAGCACAATGTCTGCCATATATTGGCAATTTTCCTTTCCTGTTGACTTCACTGATCTGGGCTTTCAAAATTCAAATTCTTCCCTTTACACATTAAAGAAAAGGACATTATTCAATGACACCAAAACTAATTTCTTTTCTAGGTCGGTTCCTCCAGGCTTGTGTGAATTCAGCGTTTCATGTCTGACAATGGCAGGCTTCAACTAACCAGAAACGGATCCTGAGTGTGTGGGTGGAGGTGGGGAGCAGGGCTCTCTTGCATTAGTTCTCCAGTCCACTTAGGTTTCTTCTAGGAAGCCATTGCACTGGTTAAGCCTGGTAGGTTGGCATGGCAGGTCCCCACTAGTTCCCTCACCACATGCCAAAAAAAAAAAAAAAAAAAGACAACTGCCTGGGCTCCCTTGGGAATCACTAGCAGCTGCTAGAAGCTCTTGCCTGGGAACTCGTAGGCTGGAGGGTAAAATGCTGGCATCAATTGTTGTTTGTGCTGCCTCCCCCACCCACTTCAGCTGGCTGCAGCAGTCTGGGTGTAGAACAAGTGGAAAGAAGACCAGGAAGAGCCAGAAATGGCTGGCTGTGTGTAAGGATCTCATAGGAAAGGCTGCTTTGAAATTTTAGTACCTCACCCCACCCACTCCAGAGAAGTCAGCCTGAAGTGACTAGTCTAGGACATAGTCCTGTGCTACCTGTGGCCCACAGAAGGCATCCAGCCCCCACCTGCCCCCATGTTGTCTAGAGTTTTCCCAGAAGGGCTGCTCTCAGCTTCATCTCCCACGCCTCCTCCCCACAGTAGCTCCTTGTTTTCTCTTGAGCAGCCTCCACGTGGTCACACTTCCATCGCTATAGAAACCTCTTCATTCCATTTCCATCTTGAAGATACTGACACAGAGCAGTGGTGCCATCTCAGGTTCACCTTCCATGCATTGACCATGTGGTGTTTGCCGTGTGTCTTCACAGCATCATACCTCAGGGAGGTTGTCTCTCTAGCCAAGTCATGACTGTTTACAAGGCTTTCTCCTCCACCAGGGAACTCCTTGAGAATGAGAACCCTGCTTACCTTCCTCTAATCTCTGGCCCTAGCCTGATCCATGGGGCAGCCATGCTCACACTGAATGCCTCCTAAGTCTGGTTTGATCCCCAGTAGCATGATGTGATGCTTCATCTTTGCAATGCTTTCGTTGCAAACTTACAGAAACTTTATTGTCAACTCAGTGTGCCTGTGAGAGTATTTCCAGAAGGGTTTAAGAAAACAGGGAAGATACACCCCAAATCTGGATGGCATCATCCTATGGGATGAGGCCCTGGACTGAATAGAAAAGAGAAGGGGAGCTGAGAGCTAGCTTCTATCTCTCTGTTTCCTGACCTTACATTCTCACCAACATACCTTCCCCACCATCATGAACTGTACTAAGAGGAAACTGACTTCACCCAGAGCTCAAGGATGGATCAGCACTGTTGGAGCTCAGGCTCTGCAGGGGGACTCATAAAGATAACATCTAGAAACATGACTCACCTATTGAACGAGAAGGCTCATTTTAGTCACTGTCTTCCACCTTAAAATTTATTTTCCTTCTGTCGCGGTGGTAGGATTTCTTCCTCAGTTGCCAAGGAGCCTTGCAAAGCATTTCTCCTCTTCTGTCATACCATTACAGTCCTACAGACACAGCTAGAGGAAAAAATAGTTATTGCACACTGATTTACACAGAATTTTGGCACATAATGGACATCAGAGCAGCTACCTGTGAGAATTTTCTTTTTGAGAAGAAGTCCAATATGTTAGGTAGAACTTTTGGTAAGAGTTATTGTAGAAGTCTTTCCACAGCTGGGCGGTGGTGGCGCACACCTTTAATCCCAGCACTTGGGAGGCAGAGGCAGGCGGATTTCTGAGTTCGAGGCCAGCCTGGTCTACAGAGTGAGTTCCAGGACAGCCAGGGCTACACAGAGAAA
>NW_021604613.1:11521947-11532663 GCF_004785775.1 Grammomys surdaster
CTGGTCTACAGAGTGAGTTCCAGGACAGCCAGGGCTACACAGAGAAACCCTGTCTCAAAAAAAAAAAAAAAAAAAACCAAAAAAAAAAAAGAGAAGTCTTTCCATACCCTTCACAAAACTCAGTCTCACTGCTACACAGTTACTTTGTCTTTAAGAAGTTACATTGGCTTAGAATCTAGGTTCATAATGTTTTCTCCACAATTTAAAATCGAAAACTCTCTGAAAATACCAAGATTTGATCTTACCTTATACAAGGCTATTTGTTTCCTCGGGATATTCTACTTACTCAAACATCTTGTTACAAAAAACATCGATGTGCTTGGTTGGGGGATTTTTTCCAAATCCCACTGAGAAGAAAATGCAATATATGGTATGTTTATTAAATTAACACTTGATAGTGCCTAATAATAACAAACCTCAACAGCTCAAAATCTGGTGACAGCCAATAGCTGTCTAGAAGAGACATAGGCAGGGTTTAGGATTCTTGGGTTTGGAAGTTAGAGGAAGACCATGAGGAGAAAGAAGGGAGGAGAGAGATGCCATCATGGGTTAGATGAATCATGAAAACATGGCCCTGAGGGCTGGGCAATTGGAGTTAAGAGCAGTCCAGATGAAACA
Organism: Grammomys surdaster; assembly: GCF_004785775.1. NCBI lineage: Eukaryota > Metazoa > Chordata > Mammalia > Rodentia > Muridae > Grammomys > Grammomys surdaster. The sequence goes on from NW_021604613.1 coordinate 11,522,566, forward strand.
CAGTAAGTGATAATTTGGGGTTATTAATAAGGGAAAATAGATTCTAATAGCATAGAGGGTTACTGCCCAGCCTTTGTGCCATTGAAGGTATATCATAAATACGAAGGCTGTGTGTGTCTTTTATCCGAGAACTAAATGGTCAAGACTGGGTAGGAGCCCTGAATTGGAATAAAAAATTTATACAACATTGGGGTGTTTATTACATGGCAGAACTGGTAGAATGTAGCTATGTTATTGCACCGTTTGCTTGCAGCACAGATAAAGGAGAGGTCATGGACTGAGGAAGGCAGTCCTCTGCTCCCTGAAACATGAAGCTGTATCAGAACGCAGACATGAAATAAGACAGCTTCTGCTAACCAAATGCCCATTACATGGCTGCTACTGAGCTTACGTATATAGTGTCAGAGCAGCCCTGGGAAAAAAAGCTTTTACTAACTCCATTATCCATGCTAAGAGGAATCTGTAATTTGTCTGGAATTTTTCAGCTAGCCTGTGATAGACTGAGATTTCACACCTAGTAATTTCCTACAGGATGGATGCTGTCCACCTGCCAACTCTTTTGAGCCTTGGTGGAAAATGTATTATCACAGTTCCACAGCCAATCTCCCAGGAACTGCACCCTAACTTCTGTTTATGAACTCTGCACCTGGCTCTCAATGCATATTCTTTGGGTACCCTTGATCTTAACCCATAGGCACATGTCATTTCCCAGGATACAGTGTTGGGGAAGAGGGCAGTGAGGTAAGATTCCTTAGGGATTTGATGGCAGTATTCTACTCTAGACTCAGCACAAAGACCACTCTTGTCCACGACATTCAGGTCTCTCTGTGGGCTTTCCCAAGAGGTGTCCCTGTATTCTTAGCATTTCTATTAAAAGATCCTTTCTCTTTGACTGGAATACCCATCCCCCTCAAATTGTTTTTGTCCAATTTGTCCAAGCTCAAGACTCAGTTCATGTCTCTTCTAGGTCCTGCTTGAACTAGTCTACCCCACTAGCTCCACCCTGCAAGGACTGGAGTCAGGGGTTTCCTCTTTGTGCCCTGTGGTCACTCTGTATCCATGTTTTGTTAAAGCACTTGCCACTGTGCTGTGCTGCCCAGAGCATTAACTTACTTGTCCTCTGTACCACTGGCAGCAGTATATGTTAAGCATCTTTCTATCCTTGTAGCCTTGTATAATTTTCAATCCATAGATAGTGGCATCAATCAAATGGTGGATGAGAGAGTGAGGACCTTCTTACACAGTGTAGTTTCCGCATGGGGTTGAGCGTCAGTGAATAACTGAAGAAAACCTGAAGTTCCACTTTCTCTTTCCCAGGTTCCCCCAAGTTGCAGTTGGTTGAATTGGCTTGTGGGGAGTTGAAATATTGCTTACTAATGGGCTTGGAAGACAGTAGATTGCAATTCCTTCTGCCCAACTGCAAGCCTAGTCTAGTTTTAGCATAGTTAAAGTCAGTTGATGAACATGAGTGATTTGGAAGCTGCCATGGTCTTTCAATGCTTCCTGCCATAGGAAGAGCTGAGACTGCAGAGCAGAACTTCGGTTCAGAGTTGCTGCCTCTCCCAGCTTCACACCAGAGAAACAAGCTGCAGGGCGGTGATTACAACATTTCAAGAGTTTGGGTCCACACACTTGATAAAAAATATTACTGCTAACAAAATGGATCACTGCTGTTCCTGTTATGTGGAAAAGAGAAAAACTCCACCCCTACCCCTGTCATGTTGTCTGTAGGAAGCTGCTTTTTGGAAACAGGAAGCCAGGATAGGAATGTACACCATGTGAAAGAACACAGAGAAACCTGGGACTCTGGAACCTAGAAAACTGTGGTTAGTCCTGACTGAAGCACATGTACTGCTTTAGTCCTTAGAGGGATCAACCAAAATACCTAAGGAAGCTGCGGTCTTTCAGGGCCTGGGTGCTCGAAAACACTATTAGAACTTTTAAGAGTGCGCACGCGTGTGCACGAAGTAAGTTAGGACATGTAGAACAACAAGTGTCTTTGCAAACAGATCCAATGACATTTCTGAAACATTAGAAATTAACAGTGTTCTATAGTTTATTTGGCTATGTGGAAATTTCTTATTTTAATGGAAAATGCTGAAACGTTATCCTTCTCAGACAGGAATAAATGAGGGTTTTAAAAGCATTATTTGGAAAACTTGGGGCAAAGAGTGACCCTGATTCATGTCCCACTTCCACTTAAAATACAGTATGTTTTGACTTGTTTTCTCAGGTCAGACTCAACTTCCTCTTAGGCTATAAATAGGGGTCAGAAAGGAGACTATGTTGAAAAGGTTATGGTTCTGGAGTCTGGGATTCGAGCGTGAGTGTGGCCCACAGCTAACTCCCTAACCCCCGTCCCCTTGTTCCATCTGTAAAACAGAATGTAAAAGACATATGCTACTATTACAGGCTGGACAGATGTCTCTAGAGAACCTTGCCTGCTCAGGACTTGGCCCCCAGTGTGTTCAGATGTGCAGCTTTTGGGGAGCGGCTGGACCACGAAGACTGTAACCTAATCAACAGACTGCACTATTCATAGTTTCAGAACGTGATGGCATTGCTGGGCAATAGCAGAGACTGAGAAGAGGGGCTTCACTGGTGGAAGTAGCTTGCCGTAGGTTTGCAATAGGAGAACACGTCTTTTTTTCTAAAAAAAAAACTTTTCATTATTTTTAAATTATGTGTATATGTGTGCATTTGTGTGTTGGTATATACACATGACAGCAGGTAACTACAGAGGCCAGATGAGGATGAGTTGAACCCCCTGTAGATGGAATTAAAGAAGGTTGAAAGCCACTTGTCCTGGGTGCCAGGAGCCATATTGGTTCTCTGCAAAAGCAGTATGTGTTTTTAACTGCCATCTTTCCATCACCTGGAAGGCTATATCTTATCCTTGGCCATTCCTCACACCCATCTGTCGATGCTTCAGTGGCACGCCCCGCCCCCACCCCTGCTCCCGCCCCTACCCCCTACCACATTCTCCTTATCCTCCCCATTGCTGCTTCAGTGGTACGCTGTGCCCCCCTCCCCCGGACCCCCCCACTTCCTCATCCTCCCCCATCTTCTGTCTTCCTCCTCTTCTTTTTCTCCTCCCCCATGCCCTCTCATCCTCAGCAGCTTTGAAATAAGCAGCCCCCCCACTCCCGGTCAGGCTTCTCTGTTATGATTTCTCAATCCTTAAAAGTGCTTATTCTCACAAATTTTGTCACAGCCATGTTAAACAAACACTGATACCTACATCCTGAGATTGAAGTAAATGGAACAACGTTCAGAGAGGTGTTTAACAAGGTGCTTGATTGGTGATTTCTTTATGTAGCCAGCAGGTCTTTCCAGGATGATGATAATAGCATCAGACCCCAGAGCCAGGGGATGCTAGAAATGTCTGGTTCATAATGTGTGTGTTGGGAGATGGGGGGAGGTTGTCCTGGGTACACTTGCTGCTTCTGTGAGATTGCTGCCAAACCTAATGACCCGAGTTCCACCCCCAGAACCAACACAGTATAAGAAGTGAATCAAGTTCTGTGTTTGGCATGTACCCACACACATAGCCCTACACACAAGTCCATGTAAACAAATAATTAAATGCATACACAAATTCACAAAAACTACATGAATAAAAGTAAAAAAAAAAAAAAGGAACACCAACAGTGAAGTTTGAGGAAAGTAGGAGGAAAACAATGTGGCTTTTTAAGGCCTCCTTGAGCTCTGTGTGGAGGGCATGAAGTTGGAACTATGAGTAAGGTGGACATAGCGACTCAGGGATGGGTGGATGGTGAGGACACTGTAGTTTCCTAGGTGCACATGCAGTGAGCAAACAGTTCCACAAGCCAAGAAGTCATTCTTTTCATTCTGAGCGTCTTCAAGTGACATCCCAGCGTTTTCATTTCATAATTTCTTACACCTATTCAAGTATTCCAAGACCAAAGTGTGCAACTCAGGGGCCTGGGATCCATGCTGGAGAGACTACAGGACAAGAAGAGCGAATAAGAAGGGGAAGTCTGGAGACACGGCACACTCATCAAGTGTCCGCACGATCTCTGGATCCATTTGTTCAGGAGTAATCTTTTCACAGTTAGAATGTGGGGCACTGGGCAGAGAACAGAACCAGAGAGCTTGTCCAAACCACAGTGTGTTAACAAACCAGCATGCCTCTTGTTTGGAGGCAAACGTGAACACAATGTGTGAAAGACTGTATTTCTAGAAAGATGTGTATACATTGATTCCCATCTTCAAATCTGCATTTGAATACTCCACTCCTAAAATGGATATTTGAATAGCCATTGACTCACGAAATTACTTGATCACAAATCTTAAAATGACATGCAAGAGGCCTATGGAGTTGATTTGATCAGGGCTGCTGCCATGCAAGCATGAGAACCCAAGTTAGATAGCCTGCATTCAAAAGAAGGAACCCAGGCATGGTAGTGCACACTCACATATGATCCCAGTGCTGAGAAGGAGGAGACAGGTGAATCCCCAGAGCCTGCTGACCAGCCAGTCTACCCTAATCAGCAAGCTCCAGGCTAAGTGAGAGACCTGCGACTTGGGGTATCTATTGCTGTGAAGAGACGCCATGACCAAGATAACTCTTATAAAGGAAAACATTTAACTGGGGCTGGCTTATAGTTCAGAAGTTCAGTCCATTATCATCATGGTGAGAAACATGGTGGCATGCAGGCAATTTTGGTGCTGGAGAAGTATCTGAGGGTTCTTCCTCAGGCATCAGGAAGAAAGTCTGACACTGGGCCTGGCTTGAGCTTCTGAAATCTCAAAGTCTACCCCAGTGACATACTTCTTCCAATAAGGCCAACTTTACTCCAACAAGGCCACACCTCCTAATAGTGTCACTACCTGTGAGCTTATGGGGACCATTTTCATTCAAACCAGCACATCCTCCCCCAAAAAAGAAGGTAGAGGGTGACTGAGGAAGACACTCTGTGTCAACCTCTGGCCTCTATACATATGTGCGTGCATGCAAGCAAACACACACGCATACAATATTTTAAGATGTTTAAGAGAAGAAATTATAATTTTAAACTACTGAATCCTCAGCATCTGTCTACAATGATCTAGTAGAATCTCAACACATGGTTAATTACTGTCAATTAGTTTTGAAGGACTCAGAAGCATAATAGATAGCAAATAATCTTTCATATTTTTCCATAGCCTATGAAATAAAATGAGGTGCAGCAGTACACATGCCATTAGGAACACTTTAGTTCCTTTCTGAGTATAATGTTTAAATAACAAGCGCTACCCTTTGCTTCTCAAGAGTGGATCTGATGTAATCACACAGACAGGAGACATGTCCCAGTCCCTGCAGTACCATCCTGCCTGTTGTAGGAGACTGCAGAGTCTCTCACATCACAGCTGATGCCTTCCCTGTTGAACCTGCCCTCCTTTTGGTCAAGAATATTCCAAGGATCTTACCAATGTGGACATGTCTGCTTTCTCCCCTAAAAAGGACAATGAAGCTCACAAAGTATGTTCAAAATATTACCTCAAATCGACCACCTTAAAATGAATAGAGAAAACACTACCTATCTTCTCTTAGCCTGTCTTCAAACTACTGGAAGCAATGGCAGTTATTCTAACATGCTCCTGCTCAAAAATGTTCTAACCTTCTGGGAGTGCACATTTACTCTCTAGTGTCACAAAGGAGAGTGATTGTGCTTTGTGGACTAGTTTTTCTTTAGGATAAATGGGTAACTAAGCTACATAGCTCCACCCTGGATAACTGAGCCTAACAGTGCCAGCACAGGAAGTGGATCTCAGCAGGGCTGCAATGTTTAACTAAAAGTTAGGTGTTCATCTATTTATTCTCCTCCAAGAAAGATGATGGCAGAGCCACCACAAACATTATTTGTGGATTATTCCCCTGGATGTTCACTGAACTGCAATAGGCAGTGGGGCTTAGGGAATTGCTTCTAAGATCAGTTTGTTACAGCTTCAACTTAAACTGTCTTCCTCTGCTGTAGTTCCCTGCCAGTCTCCTGACCCACCCCACCATGACCCAAGTTGGAGACTGATGGCCTAAACTTCACTGATCCAACACTAACAGCTTCCCGAGGAAATTTGTGTGCTTATTAAAGAAAAATGAACACCTCCTGTTAAGCAGGAATCTCAGAAACCTCTGAAGGGTTTCTATAAGACCCAGACAATAAGAGAAACCTGAGAAGCAAGCAGAAGGAGAGTAGATAGGATCAACTCAGAATAGCTAAAAAGAGAGCCGTGCAGCACTTTGATTGATAACGTGATTTAAAAATTAAAAGAGAGGAGTCTGTCTGTGAGCTGAACACCAGCTCTGGAGATTGATGGATAGCAGGAGGCTTCTGTTATTTGCAGCATTTCGGATAAAGATGTGTTTTTCTTTAGAGAGAATCTTTATAAGACAATTGCTTGACTAGAAGTGTGTGTGTGTGAGAGGGGGGATGGGGTGGGAGGGGAGGGGGAAGAAAGGGAAGAAGAAAGAGACAGTGAAGATGGAGAGGGGAGAAAAGGAGAGAGAGAGGGAGGGAGGGAGGGAGAGAGAGAGAGAGAGAGAGAGAGAGAGAGAGAGAGAGAGAACTACAGCATTTGAAAGCAGCACTCTGTGAGCTAGAATGCATCTATACTTTCCATAGCTGGTGAATAGATAAGGTACCCTTCAAAGATTGCTCCTGAATGAGGCTTCGTTTCCGATTGTGTCTATGCACCCTGTGGTCGCCAGCGTGATTAAGGAAAAAGTGATTGTGTGAACCTCCAAACCCATCTGTCATAGCTAGCACTGGCATTGAAGAGCATCGCTGAAAAATTAGCCTCCTCCTTCCCCCAGCTTGTGTTTCCCCATCCTTGAGACAATACTAGAAGCCGGGAGAGGAGGGAACAAAGGGGCAAGGAATTCAATAAAAAGAGATCCTAAGCAAATGAAATATTGTTTCTCTTTCTGTCTAGCAGTCGTCCTCTCCAGTCTGCAAGAGCATTAACTGCTTGTCTGCTGCAACAGAAGACAGAATCCTAGCTAGGATTTGCCCGCCTAGAGTCTCTCAAGTATCACGGTTGTCTAGTGTGATAGTATGGGACACAGGAAGCTGAACCCAACACAAAGATGACAGGGAAATGTGAAAAAGCTATTAGTTCCTATACCTTTGCAATTATCCATATAGACTCAGAGACATTAGGTTTTTAAATAGTCTCTGTGTTTACATTTACACAAGTATTTGTGCATTTGTCTAGGGAGGAAATCCATAGCAATCATGGGAGTTTAAAAAGGTGTTTATGACCCATGACACTAAAAACTGTGTCACTATGGCATTTATTTCTAACTACTTTGTGTGTGTGTGTGTGTGTGTGTGTGTGTGTGTGTGTGTGTGTGTGTGTTTTACAGTTAGAGAGAATGCATTTTCTGCTACAGGGGATTAGTGGTTGGAAGACAAATTGTGTCTATGAAATAGATATTTATTTGGACCAAGAACAGACACACACACATACACATCAAAATATCACTGTCAACAACATCAAAATGCCAGGACACCAGCAAATAAATTGCTGATCTAGAAGACAAAAGGCAAAGGAGGAAAGACAGCAGACTCACGTGGGAGGTTTTGTCAACTCATAATTGCAATTCAGACCCTAGCAAACATGAAATGTACAATATATGGATTTTTGTTGTTTTCTTTAATTATCTTCTTAGGACTTTTTTTCCATTTTTTTTCTTGTTTCATTTATATGAAAGAAAAGATGCAAGTATTTGGACGGATCAACTCATTCTAGGAGTTTTCAGTTGGTATCAGATTTCAAGAAAATTAATTAGCCTGGAAAAATTACAGAATAGCCCGTGTTTCAGGTCAAGAGCTTATGGTGGAAAGAATTATTGATAGAGCTTGCCAGAAGCACACAAATTTCTGTCGTAATTGAATTTTTCAGTCATCCTGTACTATTACTAACCTGAATATTTTCTTAAGACTTAAACAACAAGGCTATGAGCATACTCCCTAATGGTGAATGTTAGCTACCGTGATAGGAACGCTGCACAGGGCACAGAGCTACCCAAGTAGGCATGAAAATGAAAGTAGTTTCCATCCTCACACTGATTCCTTGTGCTTACAGTAGAGATGTGCATTGTAACCTTTAAGAGTCATTCACACCTCCACGATTAAAACTCTCAATGAAAACTGATGGACACTTCTATAACCTGATAAAAGACATCTATCTCAAATCTAACCTTGTATTTGATTTAAGACACAAAGCAAGGCAAACGTATCTACTCTTGCTTCTTGTCATCACTGTACTGGAAATCTTAGTGGAGGCAATTAGTCAAAAGCCCAGACTAGGCAGGAAATTGTTAGATGGCTCTACCCAAATACAATCTTGTATATAGCTAACCCTAAGGTACACACAAAACATTGTAGTGCCAAGAAATATGTTCAGGAAGATGCAGGATCGATCTAGAGGAAAATGATAATTTTTTTACAGTAGTAATGAACAACCCAAAACTGGTTTCAGAAAACTGTTCCATTTATAATAAAGAATGAAACATGTAAGACCATAGTTAATATGGACAGTGCAAGACAGTCTCCTGAAATCACAATAAGATGCAAATAGACAGAGATACATCCAGTTGGTGGACTAGAAGACATATTGTTCATAGACTGTTAGTGTCCCCAAAGTAATCTTTAGATTTTACACTGTCCCTATTTAAAAAAATACAAGCTGAGACTTTGGGTTTGCTTTTTGTTCTTTTAGCTGAAATTGGTAAGCAGACACAATAACAAAAATAATATGAAAATGAAAGAGGCCTGGAATAAGCAAACAACCTTATCAGAAAAGAAAAGAGTTGGAAGATAGATATTTCTTTCTTTCAAACTTGACATAGACTATGTTCTTCAAAATAGCGTGGCACTCACATAAAGATAAGCAAATCAGCCAATGTGATACAATTCAAAATTTAAAAATAAACTATTACATTTTTAGTCAACCCATTCTTGCTAAATATGCCAAGACAATTTTATATGAATTATCATTTCAAGGAAGAGAAGTTGGAAAACTAGTTGTTCACATACAAGGAATGAAGTCCACACTTTATATAAAAAAAACTTAGAGTATATCATATGCCAAAATGTGCTAAAATGCTTAGAGATGTAAAGCTCTTAAAAGAGAAATAAAGGAAAATGTTCATGACCTTTGCTGGGGAATGACTTCAAAGACATGACAGCAGAAGGGCTGGAGACATAGCTCAGCTGGTAGAGTGCTTCCTAGTGTGCACAAGGTCCTGGGCTCAATTTCCACCAATCCCAGTGTTTAGGAAGTAGTGGCAGAAGAATCATTAGTTCAAAGTCTTCCTTGGCTACATAGTAAATCAAAACCAACCAAAAATCACAGACTTGGTCACGAAGGTGGGGGAGGGGAAGAAGGGGTAGGAGGGAGAGAGAGAAGGACTGAGGGAGGAAGAGAAGGGGGTGGAGGAAAGGAGAGAAGATGGATTAAGAGAGGGAGAGAAGGGGGAGGGAAAGAAGTAAGGAGGGAGTGAGAGAAGGAAGGAGGGTGGGAGACAAGTAATGAGGGAGGGAGAGAAAGATGGAGGGAGAGAGAGCACCAAGCTCACATGTGTTTCTTATATATACATGCAGGCAAAATACCCATGTATGTAAAATAAAAATTAATAAATTTAGCAAGAAAGAGAAAGTAAGAAAGGATTGAATGAAGGAAGGGATGGAAGGAGGAATGGGAGGGAGGGAGGGAGGGAGGGAGGGAGGGAGGGAGGGAGGGATGGGAGGGAGAGAGAGAGGGAGAGAAACAAAAGAACACATAATAAAAAAAAGACATGAGGGGCTGGGAGATAGTTTATTGCCATGAAAGCACAAGGACTTGTCTTTAGATCCCCAGAACCCATGTAATAAAAGAAGGCTTGACAGTGTGGCTGTGTAATACTGCAACCATGGCATTAGGGTTCAAGTAGGGATACTGGTGGATTCCTGAAGCTCATTCAAGCTAGCCAGCCCAGCCGAATGGGTGAGACTCAGGTTCAGTAAGACACTGTCTCAAAGAATAATGGTAGAGACTAGTCAAGGAAAGAGACCAGTCATTGACCTTTGGCCTCCACATCCACATCCATGA
>NW_021604613.1:11537663-11542083 GCF_004785775.1 Grammomys surdaster
AGAGCACAGAACACACACATTGCCAATACAAATAAATTCTCAACAGCATCACTAGAGAAAGGAAAATAAAAAGAACAAACAAAAGCAAATATTGGATTAAAAAAAGCCACAAGCCAGGTGGTAGTGGTGCATGCCTTACTCCCAACACTTGGCAGGCAGAGGCAGGCAGATCTTTTGAGTGCAAGGCCAGCCATCTACAGAGTGATTTCCAGGACAGCCAGGACTACCCAGAGAAAGCCTGTCTCAGAGATAAATAAATAAATAAATAAATAAATAGGAAAGAAAGAGAGAGAGAGAGAGAGAGAGAGAGAGAGAGAGAGAGAGAGAGAGAGAAGAATGTAGTTTTTTTTTTGAATGAAACAATTGGACCAGTCATGAATTGTTTGAGGGAGCATAAAATGGTGAAGTCATTGTGATCCATGTAGTTAGCATATAACCCAGCAATTGTACTGTGAAAATAAATACCCGAGAGGAATGAAAATACATGTAAACACACAAACACACACACACAAAACCATGTACACAAATGTTTATTTGCCACATGTTTTGTAGTAGCCCAAAACTGGAATCAATTCAAAAGCCAACAAAATAATAAATAATCAGTATGTTTTCTCTCTATGCCATAGCTTACTATTTAACCAGAAAAGTAAGTAAATTGCACCATGTAACAAAACCAATGGGCCTTAAAAACATGCTAAGCAAAGGAAATCTGTCCCAAAAGACCCCTTGTTATGTTATTCTGTTTCCATGAGTGTCAGAATATGTAAGTCCATAGGGGCAGAAAGAGATTTGCAGGTCCAAGGACCAGGGGCAGGAGAAATGTTGAGTGAATACAGACAGGTGCAGGGTTTGTTTAGGGTGATAAAATTGCTCTGAAATGTTTTGCTATGACTATACAACTCTATACTATACTAAATTCTATATTTTTAAAGAGTAAAAGAAGTTCTCATATACTATCCTATGCTATAATAACTACAATGGTGTATATTATACTATATAAATATATGATTTATAAAATATGGAATGGTATAGTACCTATACTATAATCACTTGCACGTATAAAGGTTTTAATTTATTTAATGAGTAAGTATGTCAATCATGAAAGACAGAAGTCACTTAATAACTACAGTAGGCCATATTACTTATTCTGATTCTTTATTTCCTTGGATAATAAAGTATAATAAGGTCAGAATATGTAAAACTGTCACTTTGGGTTAAGTAAAAAAGTATGGTCAACTCTCATGGAAAGAGTGCCTTGACTGTGTGGCCTTGCCTTGGTATACAGAGAGTTAGAAAATGTCTGTGAGTAGAGGTTTACATATGCTTGTGTGATTTGGTTTGTATACTAACTATTCAGTGTCAGAACATGACTTGCATAGTCACCAGGCCAAGGAAGATGAAATCCACACAAAATGAGGTGGTGATGACACATTGCCTTATGCTGACCGAATAGAGAGGCACCCTACACAACTGCACTTCCCTGAAAAATTTGTGAGTATAATAATAATAACAACTTTATTATAAGCCATTAAAATTTTTAAATGCTTTGTTAAAAAGCATCATTGTGATTTTAGCTGATTGATGTATCATCTACACAGAGAAAGAAGTAGACCGAGTGTGTCAAGCAATACTCAAAGGAAATGCATTCTGTGAAACAGACTGTAGTAGATAAATTTCCTAGACCCTGGGAGGGGGACTTACAGATGGGAGAGGGAAGCTGTGACAATGAACACCCTACACAGCAGACAGTACCTTGAAGGCAGGCCTTGGATGTCTGATTGAATATCATGCTAAAGGGAAAGATGACAGGTATCAACTTTTAGAGTTTTCTAATTCTGACCAAGGTCTATGTTGCAGCCAGGATTTTAATCTGAATTCTCATAAAATAGATGGAATATCAAGGGGAAAAGTTTGATTACAAGCAAGGACATATGTTAGTTATGGCTGGGACGTGCTGAGAAGCAAACACTTGGATTCTATATTGCTTTCATTTACTTTGAATTTTATGCTAAGTATTTTTCCTTGTGCAAAATCCTAAAGTTGAGAAAAGACTTTCAGAAGTGAAATCACAATTAATTAAAGTTGCTGGAAAACATAGAATCAAAGGCTTGCAGATTTATTTATGTCAATAATTTCAAAGAAAATTGCCAGTACATCTTACCAAGTGTCATCTGCTTGTCTCCGTTCATACCCTGGATTAAACTATGATGATAATATCCTCCACTTTCCCTAAGCACAACAGTAGCTATGGTTTCTAAACATCCACCATGTACCAAGGACTCCTCAAGGCACTTTTGAAAATTGGATTTATCTGTTTTGCTATTTCTTTTTTAAATGTTTTGAGAACTTCAAACATGAGTGTTGTGTTTACATCATTCCCATGTCCTTCTCTCCCCTATGGAGTCCTCTTATGCCCCTGCAACCCCTTCTCAAAATCATGGCTTCTCTTTTAACTATTGTTGTGGCATATATGTGTGTATATATACACATGTGGATGGGTGAATTCCCGTATAATTTGGGAACCTAATGAATATAATATAAGCAATAAACCAAATCTACAACATTTCACCTTTTTTTCATTAAAAAGGCCTTTTCTCTCAGATATACATTGAACATAGTAATAACAGTTATGTAAACTATAAGGTATAATAATCACTAATAATATCCAGTCTATCAATTTTGCCAATTTAGGCATATTACTTTAACGTCTATCGTAACTTAAAGAGTTTACAACTCTATACCTGAATCATGTTCTGATTTTAACCTACATTACCATCTGAAAATCGTCCTTTAAAGTCTAGATCATCTTCCTTAGTGTTAAACAACTTAAGTCTGATTGTGAGACTATAAGTAGTTTTCAACCCCAGCAGAGATCCGAGAATGTATTAAATATTACCTGAATATAAAGAAAGCATAAAAACATAGTTCTCAAAACTTAAAAAAATTGCAGAGACAGCTGACTACCTGGACAGTCCCCTCTTCCTCAAAACATTGGAACATCTGTCTTCAGCTTTCTGTCCCAGAACCATCTGACAGATCTTATGTGAAGCAGAAATTATTATGAAGGACTAGGTTACACTGTCTTGGCAGAGCTAAGTTGTCGACTATCTCACATCATGTGTACTGTCTCCTGGGCAGTATCTTTTGTCTGTAGATGAATTAGGGCAATTCTTGCACAATAGCTACCTTGTCACAACTGGAGCAGCTCCATATGGAGGTAATGATGCTCAATATCTTCTTTGAAACATGAAGGAGCTGACATGTCACTTAGTCAAAAATCTAATAATAATGATATGATCATAAATGTCATATTCTGTGTATTTTTGATGTTTTTGAAGACTATCTATCCATATAAAGTATATCTGAACTGTTAAGCCTTGACTACTCTTAGCTATTTCTATGTGAATAATATTGACTAGTTGTGATGTTTGTAGTAGTCACCATCTGCTATAGAATTTTTTTCTTTGATTCTTTTGATTATCTGTGGGCATAATAAGTATTGGTATGTAGAATGCAGTTATAAGTTGTATTGGACTTATCTTTTAATTTTTCAAAAAGATTTATTTACCTTTATTATATATGTGTTTGCCTGTGTGCATGTATGTATGCTGTATGTGTGCCTAGTGTCTGTGGATGTCAGAAGAAGGCATCAGATTCCGAGGAACTGGAGTTTTAGGTGGTTGTTAACCACCATGTTGGATGCTGGGAACTAAATCTAGGTCCTCCGAAAGAACATGTACACTTAAACACTGAGCCATCTCTCCAGCTCTACAGATTTATCTTTTTAATTACTATATAGTAATTATAGAACAGTATGTACTTCATGTTTACACTTTCATAAGAGCACATGCCATCCTTTGATCACACCTAGCCTTCTCATTACCTTCACTTACAGACCTTCTGCCCTCTCCACAGCAGTAGCAATAGCCCGGATGCTGGGGTGGGCACTCAGGAGCCTTCCTGGCAACAACTTACAGGTATATAGTGAAGCCTAGCATTGGGATTTTCATTCAACCACCTTATGGTTCTGGGAAAGCCTCCTGCACCAACACAGGAGATTTGTGTTTAAACTTTCTAATTGCTACATTTTTTTTATCCTCCCAGATGTCTTTCACCAAATCTCTAAAATACTCAGAGATTAGCACTATAGCATCTTTGTAATAAAAAACATTTCTTATAGAAGGTAGACAGGAAAAGAAAAAGGTACCAGGCCACCATTTCATGATAAATTAGTAGCATTACAAGGGTATCCTGGTGAAGTGCTTTGAAGGCTCACTGTTATCTATTCTGAGCAATTGTGACTTGATTTTGGAACTCAGAAGTTATGGGGATCCGAAATATTAGTAAGGTCCAATTCTGCATGAAAAGTTGCCAGTGTGTGTGTGTGTGTGTGTGTGTGTATGTGTGTGTGTGTGTGTGT
>NW_021604613.1:11542183-11550574 GCF_004785775.1 Grammomys surdaster
GAGAGAGAGAGAGAGAGAGAGAGAGAGAGAGAGAGAGAGAGAGAGAGAAAGAGACGGGGGGAGGTTTAATTATTTTTTTAAATTATCTATGCAGCTGAAGCTGTCCTTGAACTCCAGATCATCCTACATCTATCTCCAAAGTGCTGGGATTATAAAAATCCAGTATTATGCCCAGCTATCAGATCCCATTGCTTGCCAAATGAACACAGGGCAGCACAGGCAGGAGATATTATTCCATCAAGGCCTCCCTAACACACAGTAATTCTCCATGAACCATCATTCCCCCTAGCCATTGAAATAGCTTTGGTCTGGGTATAGAATCTCTCAAATTTATAGGCTTCAGTTTGCCCAGCCAACCATGGCTGCTACTAGAGTTTGTACCTCTGGGGAAAGTCCTCCAAGGTGGCGTGTACAATGAGTCCAAGCAGTCCATGTGCCTCACTGTGTTTTCTTGTACGAGAGAAGTGCACACAGATGTGCTCTCCAGGAAGATAGTTGTCTACCCCAGGACAAGAATGATTGTCTTCATCTGCACTGCTCTCTGTCTACATCCATCTGTTATTGGCCTTTCAGGGTAGCTACTGCTGAAACAGCATACTTTCTGGGAAAATTAGACGCCTAGATTATATCAAATAATTGACACAGGCAGTATATGTACCTGGAGCCTTCCAGAAGCAGCAATGATTAAATCATCAATGATACACAAGTAAGAGGAAAACCATACAGTAAACTGGATCAGCACACAACCTCAAGCTAACAGGAATGAAGGCACATGATGGTAGGAAGTATAGTCTGGAGTGAAACAATATCTTCTGCATGTAGTATGACAATAACAGATCTCTCTAAGACATTTACCAAGTTCAACGATGGTGCATAAAGCTTGGTAGTAGATGGACCCAAATTCTGCAACCTGTGCCTCATGTAGGACTACACATGAAAGGCCTTTGTGAGGTTATTTCTTATACGTTTCCACCCCACTTGTCAGAACTTTCTTTTTATGCTTTCGCCTTTGCCTTTTCCACAGCAAAGAGAGGAAAGTTGTTATGGACAGTTGATACAAAGTAAAGTGTGGGACTCAATTTACATAGTCATTCACTGACTGTCATGTACCATGATGCCCATGGAGTACGATTAAGAGTCTCTAATTTGAATGAAAATGTGCTCTTTTGGTTTCATGTCATATATAATATCGCTACAAGCTCATCTACATAGCCTGTTATAATGCATACTCTTACTAGACGGTAGTCGTCATCTAATCAGCCCTCCATGAGCTAATCAGCTCAAATACTGTCACAAGTGGCAGAATGCAGGCAATTATCCTTAATTCAGCTCCCAAGCATAGAGGTGAAAGATCAGATTTAACCAAATGGGCTTATCAGGAATTCATGAATTGATAATCGTGATTAATGGAAAATCACATGCAAAGCTTGTTTTAATTTACCTGGTCATGTAACTTGTACTACAGAGAGATGTGAACTTCCAGCCAGAGCAAACAAAGAATGTCCAAACCATCAAATGCATTTTAGTCCCCAGGACAAGATGTGCAAATTCACTACTTCAAGAGAAAAAGCCTTAAAAGATAGAAATCAGCGTGGCCTGAGGATTGTAGCTTTGAACACAGTCTGGCATAGACTACAGTAAAGAGAAATGAATACCTACTTGGTCACGGCATCTGCAGTCATCATAAATAAGTGTCTGAAGGAGGACTTGTATGGAATGAGGCAACTTGAGCTTCTTGTGTCTGAAAAGCCATAGATTTCTATAGTGTACTATTTTTGAAAAATGATCCTTGGAAAAATAGCTACATCAAAATTTATATTTCCCCAAATGCCTTGAATAGTGACCTGAAATGCACTCATTTATTGAAATAATATTTATTGAGCAAATATTATATAGTAGGACATATGCCAAGTAGTTAGGATAACAGCATTATGTGGGAAAAAAAAGCCTCATGCTTGAGAAACTCACAGTCCAGTGGCAAAGACAGAGCTGCTGAAAAAATCTCACGCACTATGGTGGGACATCATGAAAATTGCTTACTAGCATCCTGGTGTTTTGTTGTTGTTATTTGTTTGTTTTGTTTTGTTTTGTTTTTGCTCTTTTGCTACAATGAATTAACCTGAGAAGAATAAAATGTGTTCCAGTACAGTGCCAGTACTAGGTTTCTGAAAGGCTTGGCGTTCTCTTCCTGAATATCCAGAAATAGAAACATGTCTTATGTTCTTGAGATATAACAGAGCAGGTTACAGATTGTGTCACTAGTGGAGAAGTCAGAGCTGGTGCTGGCAATAAAAGTGAGATCCTGGTCAAAGCCAAGATGATAGCATCAACAAGAGTGAGAGGAAAGTCGAGACTGTCATAGTTAAGTGCAAGACCCAGGAAGAACTGATCGTTCAGATCATGGTGCAGCTGAGAGGAACCGGAACTTGAAGTAGTGTAGCTGAGACACCACCATCAATCCGTGGAGGAAAGCCCCATGAAGTACATCCCTTGTACCTCAGGCAAGGTAGCAACACAGAGATGATAGTGATTTGTTCAAGGCTGCATCTATCTGTCTAGGGACCACACTGGCACAGAAGTCCTGTGCTTTGCTGTGCATGTTTGGGAACTACACACACACACACACACACACACACACACACACACATCTGAGATTTCTGGGGAGAAAATACTGCAAGGAGGGAGAAATAAATTGCCTAACATACTGTAGACTATGCAGGGAAATGTAGAGGTGAGCTGGGTCTGGTTGAGAGGTTAACTAGAAACCACCCTTTTCATAAAGAGCAACTGCCGCCCAGATCCACCCAGGCAGAGCAAGGTGGAAACACTGGAAGATTACAGTAAAGTCCCCAGGATTCTTAATGTTGGCAACTGATTCAAAATTTAAACTATGATGGCCAAATAACAGCCATATTCTCTATTGATCTGAAACTTGGTATCTATGTGTCTTAGAGTTTTATCACTGTGAAGTGTCACCATAACCATAGAAGCACCTCTATAAGTTAATTGGGGCTGGTTTACAGTTTCAGAGGTTCAGTCCATTATCATCATGGGGGGAAGAATGGAATCATGTAAGCGGACATGGTGCTGGAGGAGCTGAAAGTTCTACATATTGATCCAAAGGCAGTCAGGAGGAGACAGTATTCTGCATGCAGCCAAGAGGAGGCTTGCTTCCACCCTGAGTAGAGCTTGAGCATAAGACCTCAAAGCCTCTTTCCATAGTGATGGAACACCTACTCCAAGAAGGCCACACATCCTAATAGTGCCATGCCCCATGGGCCAAGCATGTTCAAATCACCACACAATGCATTCTAGGCTAGGAAAATAAAATTTAAAATGGTGCAATCTGTGGGAAATCAGTAGAGAAGTTAGATCTTGACATGAGGTTAAGAGTGTTAAGAGACATCAGTAACAGTGGAAACAATAAAACACCACATTCGTGAATATGTTTGTCTTACCTTTTCAACCATTACTTATTGATTATCTCCTATATGGAAATGGTTCTTTTACTTTAAAACACTTAGTAAAATAGATACCTGGAAGATTAAAAATAAGATTATCAGAAAAAAATCAAACTATAAAGGAAACTGTCTACCTCAGAAAGAATAACATATTAAAAAAGTCTAAAAACTTACCATGGTAAATTGTATCTGCAGAACCAGGGGAGAGTGGATGTTTCAAGGACAGTGTTCAAGGGAAATGCATCAGAAAAGGCTGGAGAGCTGTCAGGAGCCAGAGTCTCTGGAGCCTCAAGGAGAAGCCCTGAGCAGAGTTTGAAATAATCCTAACAGCAGAAGAAAATTCATCAAGGACTTTAATCAAGAGTCTCACAATCAAGTTGGAGTACTTAGAATCACTAGAGGCTGGCATATGAAGCACGGTGTGAGAGGCTAAGAATGAGACAATGGTTATGCAGGTAAGAAAGAAGTCGATTGGCGTAAGAGGCAGTTTGGACATGAAGGTCGACCAAAGGTAAATGATGAGTATTTAAAGGTAACTTTTCCGGAGTCCTGGTCAACCTACTGAGCAAAGTAAACTCCAAAAGGAAAGTACAAAGCTGGTTTGGGGGCTGAGGGTACGGGGATTCGTTGGTTTGGTCAGAATACTAAATTCGTGGTGCAAAAGAGAAAGGCATCCAAGTAGTGACATTTGACAGGTAATTGGTATATGAGCTAGAGATTTAGCTTTTAATGCCATCAGCCAGTTGCTGTCGGTAGAGTACATTGTCCACTTAGTTTACAGGGAGAAGAGTGAACGGTCCAAAGAAGATCCCATAGGACTATTACTAGTTAATGACTAAGTAGAAACAGCAAGATGGGACTCAATATGAGAAGCAGCAGATAGAGAGGGAAATGAAGAATCTGAGGATGAAGCTGGACAACAACAGAAAAAAAAAATGTTCTGAACAAAGAGCAAAAAAAGTAACAACTTAAAAACGTCCCTAAGAGTTTATAACATGTAGGACACTGGGACAAAAGAATGTCCTTGAAGAAACAGAAATAGGAAATATGATCAAGTCTTCTAAGTGTGGCTGTGAACAGGAGGAGTCAGTTAATGGGTGTTGACCAAAAGAGACATGAGATTAAGGAAAAGGGTGTGGGAGAATGTGTGTGTGCATGTGCATGTGTGTGTGTGTGAGTGTGTATGTTTGTGTGTCCACACAGCACATGAGCACATATAGCATACGTTTATTTGATGTGGATGTGAAGAAGAATCAGTCAATGAAGCATATCAAAAAACAAAAAAAGTAAGATAACAGATATAGTGAGCCCTGAGAAGCATCAAAAGCATAAAAGATAGTCTATGTTCCTTCGCACACATTCAGACACACACATGCACACACCACAATACACATAGACACACACAGAGGCACACACACACATGCTACTATATAAGAGACATCATGACAGTGTGAAGGGACTTTAGTCTCATATCTGTTTTTTTCTGTGAAACAGAAAGCAAGGTTATGCCTTGGAAGCAAAAGAGGGAGAGAATTGGAAGTTGGTGATTTAGACAAGGTTGAAAACATACCTTGTAGTTGAATTTCTCATAGTGTTAGGAGCCCCACAGGGCCATAGATTTGCCCTTCTTTGATGAGTTAAGCATTCAGATTCTTCACAATGGTAATGAGGAGAGGGCCACCTATGTCTCCCCATGACTGATACTGGCCATAAGGATAAAACAGAAGGAACCTGATGATGTATATTAGGAACTAAGAGAAACTGTGCTGTGTGACTTTTCCTGAGAAACATAAACACACATTCATCTTAGATGCAACATCAATAGCATGCCAAAAAAACAAAACAAAACCAAACAAACAAACCAATACCACCCAAAAGCTTAGAGAGCCAGTGCTTTTGTTGGGGTTACTTACAGGAACATTGATGACTCAAAGGCAGCTACATCACTGAAAGCACACCTCAGCAACAGGGACAACTTATGTAAACTGCATCCCTAGAGGTCCCTACATGACTTGCTAATATGCTCAGGGAGCCTGCCTTTCCCAGCATTTGTTAGTATTTGTGTAACCTTGGAAAGGGAACTTATGAATCTTTTATGTTTTAGGAGCTTTCTGAGACTTGTGAGTTTTCTATACTTCCTATGTTTTATGATCTCTTTCAAGGAGGAAATCTTTCAATTTTGATGAAATAGGTGTATAAAAGGCAGGTGTTTGAACATCTTAGAGCAAGAACTTTTAAAATAGTAGATTCTGGAATTTAGAAGTCTCCATTAATAATTATAATTGGAAACCGACTTTTGTATGGTAGTTTTAACACCTTCTATAAGCCAGGCAATATTCTGAGTTCTTACCATTAACCTCTTACAACCATATGCTTTGGTTCTGGACCTAGTATTTTTCTCCATTTTTCAAATGACAAAACTAAAGCATAGAACAATTAATTACACCACATAGTTAAAGGATGGTCACACAGTTAACAAGTGGAGATTCAGAATTTGAACCCAGGAAGTCTCATGTAGAGCTCATGTTTGCAACAAAGAGACATGTTACCATCCGCTGCCTTTTGGCATCTCTTCCTTTGATATCCACAGACTGAGATTTTTGTTCACTAAATGAAAGAAGAAAATGATCTGGCCTTACCATACTGTGATAGATATGTGCAGCTGCAGACCAGGGATAGAAAACAGAATTGGGAAGTTTTCTATATTATTTTACTTTATTCTAAAATAGTCAGACCAGGTATAAGACTTGAAACCCAATCCCAGAGGGACAAGGAAATACGTTTCCTTGAAAACTAGCATATATGTCACTAACAGCTTCTAGCCTCTTTATTGCCATCAGCACTAAGACTCATCAAATGGATGTCACTAGTAAGCTCCTGCCACCCTACAGAGGCTGCAAGGCATTGAGGGAGGACCACTGCCCCCACCCATTTTCCTCCTGTGCTCCTGATGGCCTGAATCTCAGATAAAGACTGACTCTATGCATCCAGTTAAAGTAAAGTGCGTTTGCTCTAGCTACTCAACCAATCAAGTTTTTCCTGAACTTGAGTGTTGGTGAATAGAGTTACAGAGAATAAAGATGTAAAGGGGTAAGAAAAGGATAGAATGGACAAGAACACTTTGTCTCTTTAAAATGTAATCTTCCAGATAGTGGAGACCACCGTAGCGTAGCTAGTGATATTTTCAGAACAATGAGATTAAACTGTTCAGTGGAACTTCAGGGATTATGCTGGACTGAGATTCACTCTTAAATCAGAAGTTTCAGAATGTCAATGTTTTGAGTGATACTGAAAATCTTGTAGGGCTTTTTAAAAAAAATCACAGGTATTTCATATAATCTAGCAGTTTTCATTATGTGCCTTCCGAGATCTTTTTAAAATGCCCAGCTGTATAGATATATCTCATTAGCGACTAAAACTAAGTAAACCCCCACTCCTTGCTTTGTTTGATCTAACAACGCAAAACTCATCATCTGCTGGTGCAGTATGTGTGGACAATGGGCTGTGTGAATTAGGAATCTTATCATTCTTGGAAAAAGCTCCCTCCTCCCAGGTGCTCGGATTTCCTTCCACAGTCACAAAGTACAGTATGAGTAGAACATCTGGCTCATAAAAGTTCTTTTGAAGGCAAAACAGAACACTTTTCTGGTTGAAAGACAATAGTGGAGAAAGCTATCTAGGAAGATTCCTAGCAGAAGTTGCCTGGGGCTCATCTTGTTCTCCACAAGCCCTCCAAGTGAATGCCCTGCCTGCTACTTTTCTGCAGGGATTGTAATTAGAAAGGAGTCAGCTAGAGCAAAGGAAGAGCAAGTGCCTGATGTCCTGAGACCACAGGCCAGAAAATGTGACCAGCGTCTTGTGAAGATTGTAAGCTGTGTTTCTGAGAACTTGTCTTTTCTTGTACAAAAGATGAAAGTGATTAGTTACAGAGATATAAAGCTTAGGAAGCAAGATGAGAAATTGAGACCACCTACACTGAAGCTATGACGAAATTGTGTATTTGATAAGCTCTGTATGGGAGATTGAATGTGAAGCCAAAATACAATAAAGTTCCTGCTGTTTACTTCTCGACTCGTGTAGGGGCAGTGAAATTTTCTCAGCTACCACTGCTTAGATAGCACACATGTCCTCTGACACCAGGAAGCTTTACTGTTCACTGGGTTTTTTGCTTATTTTTGTTTTTTCTGGTATACAGATATACCAATTAGATACAAAATAATGCTGATTGCTTTTTAAAAAAGCCAATTAGATAGCCTAAACCATTCTATAATGGCCTATGAGAGATGGTTCCTAAAGAATTACTAAAATTTAACAACAGAGATCGTATTAAATGTGTTAGTATCCCTGTGATTTCACCCAAATAATTGATATACCAAATTAACCCCATAGATCTTAATTTCCAGCATCAAAGAAACAAAAAGATCTTTGTCTTAGGTGAGACCCCTTCAGAATTATCCAATAGGTCTCTGCACTGAGTTCAAATCCAAAACACTCAATTTAGCCAGAGAAGAAAAATCATCATCTTTTTAAATAATTAAAAAGGCAAAACCCAAACCCTGGTGCCCATTGCCCAATATAGCTCTAGGATGTGTGGCAAATGTACATTGAACAAGCAAGGAGGTTGAACAAAATCCAGCAGGTTCCTCGTTTTGAATGAGTTGTTCACCAGAGGACAGTTACCCAGTGGCCACTTCTTTCCTCTGTTATATTAGTTCAATCAAGGACTGAGGCTCCCCTACCTACCTGCTGCCTCCTTGCAGCTCCACAGTCTTGAGCTGTGCCTGCAGAAATTGTCAGTGGAACAAACATTAGCAGATGTCACTCTCATCTGCCTCAGCAATGTTGCAGAGCTCCACAATTCACAGATCCTCTTTCCCCCTTCCTTCCTTCCTTCCTTCCTTCCTTCCTTCCTTCCTTCCTTCCTTCCTTC
>NW_021604613.1:11550584-11576510 GCF_004785775.1 Grammomys surdaster
TTCCTTCCTTCCTTCCTTCCTTCCTTCCTTCCTTCCTTCCTTCCTTCTTTCCTTTTTTTCTTCATCCTTCCCCTCCTTTTTCTTTCTTCCTATTTATGTTGAAGTACAAGGGTCAAAACTCAACAAGAAGCAGGTGACAAACCAAAACAAGAAGAATGGTAATCTGAGCAAAAGAGACTATTAAGGATAATGGAAAGGAACACCAGGGGTGGCACAACTCATCAGTGAGAGTCCCAGAGAAAAGGTTGGTTAGAGGGGAAGGCAGGGTGAGCTGTGTAGGGATTAGCTCCTGAGAGGAGCCAGAACCGGCCTTTACCCTTGGGGACCTGTGAGGAGGGTGTTGGCGGGATATATTCCTCCCCTTTTACCCTCTTCCAGCACTTCTCACTAATCAGCCCAGCTGGATGTCATAGAGCACTGGAAACTGTCAACAATTTCAGAACATGTGTGGCTCCAGGGGCATGGAGCAGAGCAGATAGGGCAGATGCAGGTGAAGAAAAGGCACTGAGCACTACACTAGATCCTCAGACTCTGCATTTGACTCTGGCTTAATGACATAATTAACATGTCCTTGAGACCATTATTATTTTTCTCCCTCAATTGGGTTTCTTTCATTTTTTTCTTAATTCATCTGTCTGCTGACTACAGTGCCTATTTTAATTTCAGAGACCTTGACTGTCTGGTTCCTAAACTCCAAGACTATTTCAAAAATTTCAACCAAAGTAATCCTTTCAGAAACTGGTCTGCTATCTCCATCACACAGACAATGGTTTAGAAATTTAAATGTCTACAGTTTATTTTAGTGCAATGTTTTTTGAACTTATGCTAAAAGAATAAAAGATTAAAATCTCTCAGTCAAAAGTCAAACTAAACCGCTATCTCAGTTAAAGTTAACTGCATAATAAATTCTGTGCTCAAATTCACCCACAGTTGTATCGTGTGGTTTCTAGTACTCCACTTTACGCTCCAGGTGGACCGTGATACCAGCCTGGCCCAGGTTCCCTTGGATCCATGGATGAAACACACACACTCACATTAATTTATTTTATCATGCCTTTAGCTCAATGGTCGAGCTCTTCTACGCCTCTCCCAGCCTGTCTGCCTTTCTCTTCACTTCTAGCCCAGCACCTCTAAATCTCCCCTCAGCTCAGTTACTTTTAGTCCTAGCTCAGCACCCTAAAATCTGTCATCAGCTTAGTGTGTTTCTATTCTCCTGCCTGCTACCCCAGGCCCAGTTAGGGAAGTGGCCAATGGCCACTCCACCAGAGATCTCACATAGCTGGTGGCTCTTTCTCCCTCTGAAACATGGTGAAATTTTCCTCTCTCCCGCATCTGCTAGTCTGCCTGTGGAAACCTGGAAGTTCTGCCTCTTCTACCCAGCAAGTAGCAGCTAGCATCTTTATTGATTGATCAAGAACTAATTGGAAGACAGGACTTTCAGCATTCATTCTCAATCAGGGTATCAGAACCACCCCCTACACACAGTGGCACAAATGTAGTGGTTTAAATATGTTTTTCCCATAGGAAGTGGCACTATTAGAAAGGTGTGGCCTTATTGGAGGAGGTGTAGCCTTGTTAAAGGAAGTATGTCACTGTGGATGTGGACTTTGAGGCCCCTAAACTCTGTGGTTCATTCTTATGAATAACATTTTGATAAAAAGGACCAAGATGAGAAAGAAGAAACACAAAATATAGTTCAGTTATTAAAGGGGCGCCAGGAAGTGCAACAGAGCTAAATCTTGTGCTAAAAAATATTAAATGGAACCAATGTAGTGATGTCCTCGGGACAAGATCCCACCCAGCAAAGCTTATTGTTTGTGTGTTTGCAGTTGTACAAGAAATAGCTATATCATGTTAAACATTATTACTTGGTTATTGTTTTAATTGGACTTTTAATCTGTAATGAACCACAATTCAGAAATTGTATTTGGAGCATTCAGGAGACAGAGACATACAAATCTCTAAGTTCAAGGTCAGTCTACAGAACAGTTCCAGGACACTTAAGCTGAGGCAATAAAAGATTTGGAAAACAGAAAGCTGATCTTGATGTAATAAATGAAGGAACCATGTTCCAGCCCCAGTAAGCAGTAGAACTCAGCAGCTTCAGATATGTGGCTATGGCTTTAGAGTCAAGAGTTGAAGGGGTTACTGGACAAATTGATACTGGTTACCTGGAGGTAAGAAATTAGTGATGATTGAGAAGAGACAATTACTGAGGAAAAATCTTTTGGAAAGTGTTTTCTGAGAGCATCAAGAAGCTGTGTTCTAGAGATGGGCAAGGTTGCATCTTGTGCTGTAGCTGGACTTGATAATAAGTAAGAATCAACCAGGTGGTACTGGTTTTGAAAGGCATGGAAGGGCCATGGGGAACAGCTGATGTTTTGCACTGTGAGAGGCCAAGAAAGGCGATTGGTGAAGTTGCAGGCTCAATTGTAGTTAACAGGCCAGGACTGAAGGGGGCCATGCAAGACTTAAGACTTGCACCATCAAGAGATCCTATGAGAGGCTATTGGCAAAGCCTGGTAGAATCGAAAACTCACAGTGTACTAAAGATGCTAATACCATGGGATGACCACTAAGAACAGCAGCAGTGGAGTGGAGTCTACCAGAGCCTTAAGTGCTACAGGGGGCAGAGCTGGAGAAGTCACCCAAGCCCTTTGGAGGAGCCTGGAAGATCATGTGTGGATCTCAGAGACTGGAACAAGAAGCTGTGAAGTTGAAATTGTCTTGGAGAACCCAATATGCTAGAGGTGCCAGAGCCCTGGGATATTTGCCAAGGAAAGCCACTAACAGGGAGTGAAACCAGCAAAAACTTGTTGCAATTAACAAAGATGAAAGGAGTTGAACATCAGCCATGGAGATGCAGAGTTTGGAGTTTGTCCAGCTGGTTTTTGGTCTTGCTTTGGTCCAGTATTTCCTCACTATGACATTTCAGAATGGTGATGTATACCCTTTGATGTTGGAAGTCAGTGATTTTTTAAAAAATTTTGATTGTATAGGGGATTAGTTAAGAGATTGCATGAATCTCAGAAGATACTTTGAACGTTAGACATTTAAACATTGTTGAGACTGTGATAGACTATAGGGATTTTTGAAGTTGAACTAAATGAGTTTTTGCAATATGCTATGGCTAGGTATGGTTCCCATAGACTCATGTGTTTTGGACAAGCCTATGGGGGACAGGAAGAAGAATGTAGTAGTTTGAATATGCTTTGCATGAAGAAAGTGGCACTATTAAAAGATGTGGCCTTATTCGAAGAGTTGTAGCCTTATTAGAGGAAGTATGTCACCTTGGGGGTGGGCTTAAAGGCTCCTAAACTCATGCTCTGCCCAATGAAGAAGAGTCTCCTGCTGCCTTAGGAAGAAGATGAAGAACACTTAGTTTCTTCTCCATTCCTGTCATAATGATAATGGATCAAACCATCAAAACTGTAAGCCAGCCCCAATTAAATGTCCCTTGTAAGAGTTGCCTTAGCTATGGTCTCTTCACAGGAATGGAAAACCCTAACTAAGGTAACACACCATCCAGTTTTGCTGGAATCTGGAAGGACACATGAAATTCAGACTAGGAAACCATTAAGAATATTTGATCGTCAATTTTTCTACAATAGTTGTCTCTCTTTCTTGCTTTAACACACTAGCACAGGCCAAAAACACTCTTCACCTCCTGCCATGTGAGATCTTGTACAATAATAAAATTCTTCCTTGCTTGGGTTTCCTATGAGAAGCCTCACCTAATGGTATACACTCAAAGAGTTATAAGAGCCATTTTAAAATACAAATCACTTCATATCTCACATGGGTTATTTTTCAAGCATTCATCAGTTTATTTGAGTAGATTTTTCAATCAAAACATCATGTCCCTTAGGCTGGTTATCTTTGATACCTTCTTTTCTAAATGGAAAAATAATCAGGGGAGATCAACTTACCTGGCCAGGCCCATCTCTCCAAACCAGCCATCATGACTGAAAGCAGATGCTAGTTGGTGCATCAAGACAGAGATACTTGAAGAATAGAGTCTTGACATTATCTCTTCATTTGTTCCACATATCTACACCCAAGCCAGAGTTTCTTAAAAATAATTTAAGAACTATCTAGCCCACAATAACATCAGGAGACGTGAGTTTCTGGCTCTTTATGACAGATGGGCACTCTCTGGGGTAGGCTTTAGTTAGACCGTATTAGAATTAAAGCTATTATACACAACCCCACGCTGGGTCAGAAAGACCTTTATGGCAGTGATTCTAGATGTCCCCTTCGATCATAGTTTGCTCTTGAGAACCAGTGTTTCTGAATTAAATACTCTTATTCTCCAGTCAAGGATCGGCTAGGTCAAAAACAATAGACTCCAGCTTTCAAGTCCTTCTCTTCATTTGGTCCTATCTATTGATTTGTTCTCTATTAGACAAGCCAATAATAAGCATTTCTAAAAGTCCTACCAAGGACAGCATGATGTGGTCAAACCTCACAATGTCACTATTCAGGAGACAGATGCAGGATGACCTGTGTTCAATGCTAGCCTAGGAGGCACAGTGAACTCATGTTTTTTTAAAAAAAAAAAATTCAATCAAAAGACAGATAAAAGTGCTAAGGTTACAGTAGTACAGCCAGGAAAGTGTTTGCCATTTAAATATAAAGATTAGAGTCCTATTCTCAGAACCCATGTAAGGAAAGATATGATAATATGTTCCAGTAATCTCTGGAGTAAACACTGAGGGAACTGAAACAGGCAGATCTCTGAGAGGGGTTGGCCAGCCATCCTATTCTACTCAGAAAACTCAAACAAACCTACAAGGGATGGTGTGGTGTTTTAAATGAGAATGGCCCTCATAGGCCCCCATATATATTTAAATGGTTAGTCCCTATTTGGTGGACTGTATTGGGAGAAAGTTAAAAGATGTGGCCTTATTGGAAAAGGTGGACTTTGAGGTCTCAAAGGCTCATGCCAGGCCTAGCTCCCTCCCTCCTTCCTCTCCCTATCCTGCTCTCTTTCCCCTTCTCTCTCCCTCTCCCCTACTCTTCTCTCATTCCTGTGGAACAGACATAAGCTTTCATCTTCATGTAGTACTGCCTGCTGCTGCTACACTCCCTGCCATGATGGTCATAGATTCATCTGAAACCATAAGCAAGTCCCCAATCAAATGCTTTCTTGTATACATTGCCTTAATTGTGGTGTCCCTTCGTAGCAATAGAAAAGCAACTAAGACAGATGTTACCAAGGTTATTGTCTGGCCCTCACATGCATGTATACAAAGGTGCATTTGCATATATATATATATACACACACACACACAAACACACACACAAACATCTCATAAAACAGAAGCCAAAAACAAGGAAGGAAAAGGAGATGGAAGAGGAAGAGGGAAAAGGAGGGAAGGAAGGAAGAAGGGGAGAGGAAGGGAGCAAACAAACCTTTTCTAGACTGTGTGTTAGAAATCCTTTGTTCTAGAGAAGAAGCTATCCTGGACAACACCACACAGAGGGAATTGATAGAATAGATGAACTTCATCTTCCCCGCCTTTACTTGGCTTAAATTCTACTTTATCTAATTATCAGGTGTGCTCTTGGGCAATTTTATTAGCCTCTCTTAACCTTGAATTCTTTTCTTCCCTTTTCTCTTCAAATTTTGGGCCATGATAAAAATCCTACTCCAGGAGGCTGCTATAATGACTAAATGAAAATGTAAATCCCTCGGGGTGTCACCTACACTGCTGATTAAATAAACATTAGCTTCTCCACATCCCTGCCCCTCTCTTCTCCACTTCATTGAGCTTTTTATGCTCAGGTAAAAGCTGCTGCACTTACAAACAGGCTGGGAGCAGGGAATTTTACCCTTCGGATGGATCATAAAGGGTGCCTCCACTTCCTCCTTCCCCACAGAACACCCATTTCCTCATTCCCTCTCAACATCAAGGGTGTAGCATGTTTTAAGAGTAGGGTTACTTATTCTACTCTTATAGAAATTGAACTGTTAAAGACACATTTTTCATTCTGGACAGAAATCTGTCTTCAGGATCTTTCTGTCCATTGATTCTCTACAATGCCACTTCTGCTACATTGTGGAAATGGCCCTAGAGTTAGATGTGAGGTTCCAGAAACTAGTCAGCTTTATGACCTTAAATAAATGATCTATCCTGCTATGAAATAAGAAGCATACAGCCAGCTTCTTTCAAGCCTCTCACAGATACTCCCTGGACACTGTACTCTTCACTGCCCTCCACGTTACACACACACACACACACACACACACACACACACACACACACACGAAAGCACACTCTTTTAGCACTTTATATTTGGGAGTTTTAAAAGACAATGAAATATCTGTAGTAAGAGCTATCAGAGAAAATTCCTGAGAGCATTGTGCTGGCAAAGGCTTTTCAGACACTGGGCTAAAGGGACAAAGATGTGACTATAAGACAAGACAAAGAGCAAACATCTCAGGATTTCTGAGGCTTAATATGTCCTACTGAGGGTGTGACTGCTTAAGAAATCTTGAGGTCTAGATGAGGGGTTTAAATGAGATACAGCACACAAGTGGGAGATCTTGAATGTTTTTAAGTCAGAAAAGGGCATTCAGAGAAATAATTCAGCCCAGCAGCTGGGAACCATAAAAGCCTAGAGTTACAGATGCCAAATCTATGTGGCATGCTGAAAGAAGTGTGAGCTGATGAAGGTTATAGGATATGTAGAACACGCACCAGGACATATCAGATGTTTCTAGAAACAGCACGAGGACACATGGTAGATGGCTCCAAGATTTCCTACCAACATATCAGCATGCCCCAAACAATGGGGCTTTGAGCAGAGGCATTGAAGTAAGGAAAAGAGACTCTTGTGGAGTCCAAACTAGAAATAGCAAATATTAGTCACCTGCGCTATGGCACTAGACGCTGGGTAGCAAAGGTATGACAGGTGCGGCTCTGCAATGCAGCACACACTGCAATGAACCACCCGTGCCGGCTCTGGAGTTTCCTGTCTTTCAAGTCACAATAAATTATACAGGCCCGGCTCCACCATGGTTATTTACGTAGGTCTTATCCTCCTTACCAGACCATAAGTTTGAGAGTAAGCATCGGATTGAATGCCTTTATTATTATCCAGTGTGTCTCAAACAGTGTCTGTGCTCTGTAGATGCCGATTAATAAATGAACAGATTAGGTGCGACTATGATGTAGAGCCTAAACTGGCCACATGCTTGATGAGTTCTTGTGCTAAAGATGCAAACCAGACAGAACGGCGTTGTAAAGTTGGTTTGAGATCTGTCCAGGCACACAGCAAGGAAACAATAGACGTCAAGACGTAACTCTAAAACAAAACCAGAATTTTTTTTTCTTGGCTAAAAATAAAGAAGTCATTCAAATCAGCCAGTGTGGAGTGATGCTGCAAGCCCACTAAGCTCAAGGTACACAGCAGACAAAGGCAAGTAGAGGCTAACCCCTGCACTGAAATAAATCTACAATGGTTCCACACTGCCTGAAGGGATTAGTAGGTTTCTTTTACACACTGCTGCTCAGAAAACTACCCCAAACTACCATGGTGTAGGGCAACAGTGATTATACTATGCACATGGATTCTGCAGGCCAGGGACTCAGAAAGGGCAAAGGGTGAATCTTCTCTGTAGAATCGAAGGCATCAGTTAGAAGAGTTTGATGGAAGGACTCACCTGACTGATAGGTAAAAGAGTTGGGGCAAGAAAATCCATTTTCAAAATGGCTTCATCTGGAGCCTTGCATGTAATGGCTGAAGACGGTCTCAGCTGGGATTGTAAATCTCTGAAGAAAACAAGACAGTACAGAGGAAATGGTAAACGAGATGGTGTAGCATCCCACCCTTGTCTGCAGAAGCCCTCCTCCTCCAAGGGCTCCTTGCCCTTGCACAGGGGACTGGAAGTGTGAATAACTGAACATGTCCGGAATGAGGCTTTGCTATGATAGACTTTAACTTATAAATTGAACATGGCAAGATATTAATAATAATTAATCATAAACTAAAACCATTATACTACATGCAATAAAAGTTATTTAAAAACTTATGAGTTATTTCTGGACCTTTCCATTTACTATTTTCAGACTCTGGTCACAATAACTGAAATCAGGCAGGGGGTCACTACTGGACAGAATAGCAAGTGCAAGTGAGAATGCAGAAGAACGGGATATTCCACTGATGAAAATGGAGTGGAAGATTCCAATGGAAAATTCACTTTCCTTGAAATTCAGCAGTTCTACATCTGGGCAAAATCTTAGAAGTTTTCTTTTACTTTGTAAGATGGTCTTCATTTTGTAATAAATATTGGTGTCTCCATGACAATGAAGGTTGAGTCCATAGGGCTAGTTGTAGGCAGATAGACGTTACCTAAGCCGAGTGTCTCTGGATCTCTGCTGGGAGAGTTTCTATGCAACTGGGGATCAGTTGATGCAGTCTTAATCCAGCTATGCGCTTAGTTCTGATCAATGTGCCTTATTCATCCTCCTTCAGAGCCCAGCAAATAGCCCAAGCATCTTCCTCTTGTGGCAATGACAGGAACTCAGGAGTGCCACCTCAGAACATACAGAATCCTGATTTGGGTTACACTTGGCCTAATATCATTCTTTTGGCCAAAGGAAGGCATATAGTCAAACCCAAATTTAAGGGGCAGGAAGATATATTCTAGTGGCAGGGACCAGAGTCACAGGGTAGAGGACATGGATACAGAGAACAGTAAGGAGCTAAAGCCATTAGTGACAGTGGTGACATCCACTGTAGAACTAGTCAGAACAAAGCAATGACGTGACCTAAGTTCATGGAAGACAGAGTGGGTGATAGATTGTAGAGTTTGACTCCCAAGAGCCCTGTGTAACCATGGAAATAAATAAGCCACAGATACTGCAGCCACGGGTATAAGATTCCAAAGCAAGATGGTGTTGGAAAAGTAAAATTTCAAAATAAAATGCAGACGATTAAATCATTCCTGAGAAGCCTTTAAATGCAGCATCTTTTACGGATATACAGACATGTGCTAAATGTGAATAAGAGAGACACACCTCAGCCTCACAGAAACGATTACCTCTAAAGGAAGACAGAGGAATGGGGTCCTGAGGAGAGACAAAATGGGCTGCCCTATGTCTGTGACACTGAACTTCTTAATATGGATCATGTGGCAGAAAATGTGAGAAAAACCAGCATATCTAGAACATGATTGCTGAATTGCATAACACTTTTTCTACGAGTCTGGTGGTTTGCAGAGGAGCGTGTTGCAAAGAGCCAAGCAAATAGTATTTGGCCCTAGTGTGTAGATGCCTATCTGCTACACACAACAGGGGTTTCTAACCACTCCAACCACTTTCCACCCCATCCCCTGTCAATGCTTAGAAATTGTTCCAGATGTATATGCAAAGAAAATTAGACAAAGAGAGATTCCCCTACTCCACCTCTCCCAAACACTGTCTGGCTTTGATTTTAAACCAAAGACATACGAATTCTTGCTTGGCATGGATATCTGTCTGGCTCTTTTTTGAGTCAGCAAATCAAGTTACAGGGATACAGGATCAAGGTGCCTTTGTGGGGAGGACTGAGCTTAGTGGGTGTTAGTGTACCCACTCTCGCCTCCACCCTTTGTAAATTAAATCTTTATCAGAGCATCTCAGAGTCTCTTCATCCTCAGGGAAATGAAAGCGACTATTATGGGAAGAACACAAACCTCAAATTTTGTTAGCAAATATTAAGAAAAATTTCAATCATGGCCAGAGAAACTGCCAGATGGCCTGGAAGTAAATAGTGGTTGTGGGAGGGGGTGGGGCTGCAGTGGGAGGTGGGGGGAGTGGTTTGTGGGGGATAGCAGGATTCTCTCAAGAATAGTGAAGCAAAATCTCCAAGAGAATGATTTTTAACAGCATGAGATCCGATACTTCTCTTTAAAAGCAGCACAGAGTTTATTCTCCTGTTTTTGCTGTATTTCACTCTGAAAACGCTGGTTTGGAATCAAAATGTGCATGCATCTGGAAAAGCATAGAAATCATCCAAATGTAATGTCAGGTTTCTGGCCTGCCTTTGCTGTTGATGCTTGGATAGCTGTATTAATATGTATTAACGGTAAACAGATGAGATGTCTTTGAAACAGCAGCTTAATTGAAGAAAACGGGCCTGGTGGCGGAAAGGCCAAGAAGGGGCAGTCAGTGCAGATTGCAGAGGCGCTCAGCTGAAATGAAGATCTTTGCCCATTTGCAACACTGCATTCAACAGTGATCTGAATGGTTTTCTTTTTCTTTCTCTCTCTCTTTTTTTAACAGAAAAAACTTTAGTTACTATCCATGATTTGAGGTTGCATATGGCAGTTGTAAATAAAGAAATAAACCTTCTCTCGCCCCCTCTTCCATTCCTTTATATGGTGTTGATGGAATAGTTTTTCTTCAAAGCACATCCTGAAGTTTTCTCTTCCTCTCCACAGCTCCCTTCTTACCACTGTCACCCAAATGACCCCCCCTCCCACATGACAGTGTGGGTGTGGTGGCTCTAAGCTGTTCTCCTGTGGCTATCCTATCTCAATACAGCACCAGAGTAATCTCTCCGAAATATAAACTTGGTCATGTGACTTCCTTGAAAGAAATCCCCCCTTCACTATCTCTATTTTCCTTGAAATCCTTGTCTATGGCCATGACCCCACCTCCCTGGAGAGGATCCATAGCTCAATCTATGCCCCTCCCTCCCTAAACACCTGCCATGGCATGGTTTTCAGTTTCAATCAGGGGTTATGGTATGCTTATATAGGGAAATCAAACAGTTTTCCATGGACCAGGAAGATGGCTCAGCGGGTAGCAATCGGTAACAGAGCTAAACAAGTGTGAGGAGCTGAGTCGGAATCACTGGAAGCCACAGGCATGGCAGGGTGAGTGTGGCAGCCTTCCTGGAAACCCAGAAATTGGGAGATAAAGATGGGGAATCCTTAAGGCAAGTGGCCTAGTCAGACTAGCAGAATTGGCAAGCTCGGGGTTC
The DNA here is from genome assembly GCF_004785775.1 of Grammomys surdaster. Taxonomy (NCBI): domain Eukaryota; kingdom Metazoa; phylum Chordata; class Mammalia; order Rodentia; family Muridae; genus Grammomys; species Grammomys surdaster. The sequence continues at coordinate 11,561,559 of NW_021604613.1, forward strand.
AGCAAAAGACCCTGTTCCTAAACATCAAGTGTATAGAGTGATCGAGTAAGACACCTCTAGCTTCCAGAAGCCCACATGAGCACCGGCACATGTGCCCACACATGTGAATACACATACAAAACTATTGTGAGATGTACACTCCTCTGAGGTGTCTCCTCTTCCCATCTATTTCTCTGAGGGAAACCATATTCATCTACTTTGAGATATTCTTTGGGATTCTGCACACATATCTCAAGTCTGCGCTTTCAAACCGACTTTTAATTTTGTCTTAAGCATATTCTGTTGGGCCCTAGCTGGGAAGAGAAGATTTGATCTCTTAACATACATCTCCTGTGTATCCCCCATGGTCAGTCACCTGCTCATTATGACTAGAGCAATAGCCTTTGTCTCCATTTGGCTATGCCAACATTTTCACACCTGAGCCATGGAGCAGCAGAGCTCCCACTCTTCCTTCTCTGAATGACTTTTATTTGCCATAGAGTTGATCATTACCATGTGTCTCCATTGGCTCGATTTTTTCACCAGTGTCAATAGTAAACTCTTCCTCGGGAGTGTGAACAGCTCTGTCATCTTTCAAACAATTGCGTGCGTGTCAATTTTTATCTTTAGGAATTATCCTTGACTGGACCTCCTCATGATGTGACAGACCTCATCACGGGACAGACCTCATCATGTGACTGGACCTCATCGTCTGATGGTGACTGTCATGCTGATGCTGCCTTTGTCATCATTTTAGTAGAACTGCAGGAGGAAGCTAAGTTGGTTCCCTTGTCCCTTGCCATCCTCATCCAAATGTCCCTCATATGCCTCTGATTCTCAAAGCTGACTCCTTTACCCTGCAGCTCGTTCTGACCATTCCCTAATTTCTTCTCAGCTCTTAGAGCTGAGCCATTTCAGAGCAGTCTCTGATTCCCACTCAATGGTCAAACTCTTTCCTAGTGCCGTCCACTCTTGCTGGAAAGCTCTTAACACAAGTGTTAGTGCACTGCACTAATGACCTAAAATATTCATCGTGGGGTTCATAATGACCTGAAATGTTCATCTTGCGGTTCATTCTGCCTGCACAACTAATACATGAACTTTCCCCTAATCAGACACATTGGTCTACCAAGGAACAAGCAGGGACTTTTTAGAGGATGTGATAAGGTTGAGAAGCATCTAATACCCCATCTTTTGACTTCCTGTAAATGCTTGAGAGAATTTAAAGGGCAGGTCAGGAATGGGAGTAGAGAGGAGAAATGATGCAGTCCTGAGGATCAGATAAAAGACAAAAGTGGAGTCTGCATCAGGACACAACCAAGCCTTCTTCAGCCAGCAGCAGGGAAATTTGGAAGACACGTACACTACCACAGACAGCGGGCTACTTAACATACTCAACAGCTCAATCAATAATACTGGCTAGTATATAAATAAACATATGCTAGTATATAAATAAAAATTCCAAAACATACTTTCTTTTACCTAAATAATCTAGACTAAATATGATATAAAACTGCTAATATGACATAGAAGTTGCAGTACAAATCATTCATTAACTCGCTCTAAAATCTAAAGCATCCTTGGGTCATAGAACTTGACAGATATGATCTTGTGTCCACTGCTAAAGGAGACAGATTCTCCTGGTGGCCAGGCTCCACCCTCTGCAGGCCCCAGGATTCAAATGTAGCTTTGTTGGTTAGTTCCTAGGTATACTTTCTGCTTTTATATGAAGTGTGGTGACAGCTCTCTGCTTTTCTGCCCAGTGCTTTCTCTAAGGCCTCTGGATCTTAGCCTTTGAAGGCAAAACCCAGAAGTGTCAAGAAGCAAAGCTCTTGGATACAACCTCAAATAATGGTAAACTGGCATCTAGACTATATCTTATGGAAAGCCTTGAACTGGCTACCCTCCTATCTCAGTCTCCCAAGTAGCTGGAATCAGGGGCCAAGGCCAGTAGGCCTGGTTTTGGGGAAGCATCCTGTGTGGTCTCTCAAAGGGTCACTGGCAGTTTAAGGTCCCAGTTGCCCATGGTGAAGAGCAGAACCATCACATGCCTTTTTCATCTTTTCTTCCTTTCGTGTATTAACTAATCTCCTTGTGTTCCCACACTTGCTTACCTAGGAAATCTTCTAAAACACTCTAGCTGCACCAAAAGCCTTGCCCAGCACTCTGATTTTGAGAAATGCCAAAAACCAACTTATTGTTTAAACTATATTGAATGAACAGAGGACTGATTTTTGGAACTGTATCAAACTTTTTCAGTGGCTTTCCATTCAAGTGAGGTCATTGGAAATTTGTGAGTAATGGTGTGTGCTTCCCTGCCTACACCCCACTTCATTCTAGCTGTGCCCAGTGCTTCCCAGACCTCTGCATAGTCACACCATCCTCCTTCACCTTATAGCATGGGATAGGCATGCTATAGCTAGAGGGAGGATGCAGGAGGAAAGGCTGAAGGGATGTCAGGTTATACCAGTAGATGATAAGGCCTGGTGGAAGATGCATCACCACAGAAGGAAAAAGAAAAGAAGAAATGAAAGAAAAGAAGACACAAATAGCAATGATTGGTAGCCAGGCCAGTGCTTTCACCTCAGATTGTCTGAAGCTCTGGCTGCATTGTCTGCTCTGGTGACTGTGAGGGGGACCAGAAACAAAGCAACAAAAGGAACGAACAAGCCAGAGTGTGGGTTCAGAGCAGGGGAGGTAACAGAATGGTCACTTGCTTAACCTCATGGTTTCCTAATTCTTAAACAAGGTCTTGCAGAACCTTCGAAACCTCTCCTTGGGCATGGAGTCTATTTCTTCCCATGAGTATAGTTCAGTTTAATCCTTGGTAGTGTGCAGAATTAGTCTTTCTCAGCTCGTTATATGATGCTCCTACCCTATCCCCACCCTACACCCCACACACCAAAACTTTAGGAACTGGGCACAACTTCCCAATGCCTAAAACAAATCATTTGATGCCCATTGTATGTTCCACAGATCTGCACTTCGAGTGCCCTAACCAGAAAAGTCTGCACCATAATGCATGGGATCTCTGCTTTAAAATCACATATGCAGGAATTTTGCTAAACTATAATTTTATTGCTTATTGAAGTTGGCTCTGTTATTTCCCAGTTGGGACAAAAACATTTCCATATTTCAATAACTACTAAAACTACATCAATGCACCTGTGGAATATCAATCCTGCCTGCAGACTTTTCTCCATCTCAGGTTGGACCTGTACCCCAAAGCTACCTACATAGATAACTAAGAAAATCATATGTCTATCCCCAGAACCTTTTAAAGTCCCAATTCAAACCCTGTCTCCACTTCTATGTAATGACTCATCCCCCAGACTCTCAGGTTAACACAAATATCTATTATTACTTCTAAAGCTTCTCCAAATTAACTGGGTGGTTCTCATTCAGGGTCCCTTCTGGGCTTGCAGCAGAATGTCAGACAGGGCTGCCATAGACAAATGGATACCTCAGATGGATTAGTCCCTGAACTGGGATCCATGGAATAGCTGGAGGAGCGTGTCAAGAAAATTTCTTATCTTGTGGTCTCTCCTCAAGTCCACAGAATAGGATGCCTATAAACCACAATGACCAGCCCTACAAGATAGCTGTAAAGGTGCAGTGGTGGCACTCATATCTTGATGGTAACCAACAACTCTTTAATTGGACACAAAGCAATCTCAACAGGAGGAAAATCATGGTTGGTTCTGGAAACCTAGCCAGCTTCCTGAGGCTCCTGAGGTCATGGATCATAGAAGAGAACCTACTGCCAGTTTACTAAACCAGCAAAATTTTTAACTGCATTCTAAATACTTACCCTTATACTCTGTGTATTTGAATAAGATACCCCGCACATGCCTACACACACACACACACACACACACACACACACACACACACACACAGGCTCATATAATTGAATGCTTAGTCTTAAGTTGGTGGAACTGTTTGGGAAGGATTGAAAGGAGACTTGTTGGAGACTGTATCACTGGAAGTGATACAGTATCAATGTATCAAATGTTTCAAATGCCCATACAATTCCCAGTTAATTCTCTCTTTACCTCATGCTTGTTGTCTCAACATTTGAGCTGCCAGCAATTGTTCAAATGCCATGTCTGCCTGCTTCCATGATGGTCATAGACTCACCCTCTGAAACTTAAGCCTCCATTCAATGAGTTCTTCTATAAGTAGCCTTGATCATGGTGCTTTGTCAGAGCAGTAGAAAAGTAACTAAGATGTATATCTTCAGGTAAGTGTAGCTTTCAACCCTTGTCAAAGAAGCTTCTCTTCATAGCTGACAGAGACCATCACAGAGAACCACAGCTGGTCAAAATACAAAGACCAACTGTTCATGGAGTGCCCATCCCAACAGACATATATACAACTCAACTCCTACCTAAGGCTCAACATTATAGAAGAGGTGGTAGAAGAACTGTAGGAGCCAGAAGACTGGGAAGTCTACTGTTATATTATTTCTCCAAGAGAGGATAGGAAAGCTACCTACATGATACCACAGCAATATGGCTGACTCAACAAGACCCAAACACTGACCAAGAGATATCCAGGAGGAAATCTTATAGGGTTTTAAAAAAGGCAAGTAAGAAATACTGAGAAAGGAAGAATTTAGTCTTCCCCAAGGATGAGCCCTAGTTGGTTATATATTATCAAGTAGCCAGCCCTGAAATCATGTATATATATAACCAACAATAAACAGACTCAGCAGGGTGTGTATGTGTGAATAATAATCAAATGAGGCCATGAATTTAAGAGGGAGTATGGAGGGAATGGAGGAGTTTGGGGTGCAGGGACACAAGAGGGGTTGGAGGAAGTAAAGGGAAGGGAAGAAATTATGTAATTACATTTTAATGAAAATTTGTAAACTATTGTTTTATGCGTGTATGTACATATGTCAGTGTACTGCATGCATTCCTGGTACATATGGAAGCCAGAATCAGGCATCAGATCCTCCACAACTGAAGTTACAAATGGTTGTGAGCCTCCATGTGGGTACTGAGAATGGAATCTGAGAATCGAATCTGAAAATCCTCTGGAACAACAGCCAGTGTGTTTAATCACTGAGCCATCTCTCCAGACCTGCATTTAAGACTTTAATTGTATTAATGTGTATATGTGTGTCTCTGTGAATATATGTACATGTGTGTGCTGGCCCAAGGAAGCCAGGAGAGGGTGTCAGAATGGAGCTGGAGTTCTAAGTTGTAAGTCATCTCATATGAGTGCTGGGAACTGGACTCTGGACCTCTGTAAGAATAACAAGCACACTTAAACACCAAGCCATCTCTATCCCACCATTCTTCTTGTTTTGTTTTATTTTGTTTAATGATTTTTTTCTTAACCATTTCCAAATGCAAAAACCATTCTTAGTATTCAGGCAAAGCAGTAGAGCACCAGGTCATATCTGACCCACGGGCTGAAGTTTGCCAACCCGTAGTCTACACTAATTTCTAGAGAGTCGGAGATCATGTTTGTCATCCTCACTCTCATGAAACCTGTATTTAGCGTACCATAGCAGTTCTCAATAAATATTTTTTGAGAGAATGAATAGTTGATTTATAAACAAATTATAAAATCCCTAAGTAAGAATGTCTCTGAAAAGCCTTTAGTGAAAAACCTCAATATCCACCTCCCTCTCCAACTTAAAATCCACATCTAAAATTACATCTGCAGCCTTATTGACATTCCTCTAGAAATATACCAGCATTGGTACATGCAAGTATCCCTTACCAATGTTAAATGTGCCCAGAGCACCTTGAATAATCGGAAACTTCAATACAAATGAGTGATGGAGGCTTATTGCCTTCTCAGCTTCTCCGAGAGTTTGCAAGCACAGGCCATGAATCAGTAATATCAGCTCTGAGCCACAGGCTACTGTTAAAGTGCTGGTAACATGACACTGTAGAGGCACTGAACTGCCAAAAGCTATCCTGGAGATTCTTGCTCAAATCCATTCATTTTCCAGCCTTCCTACTGGCAATCCCTACTTGAATGCCCAAACCTCAGGCCCTAGTGCCAGATCAATAGTCTTCCATTGTTGTGTTCCAAATTGTTCCTCCTCTTCCTTCCTTTCTATAAATGACAGCAGAAGTTCCTAATTCCAGAGGCAGGAAATGGGAATCTCCCTGCTTCGCTCTTTCTTCCTCATCATCTTACCTTCCAAGTGCTATATGGTCTATTTAGGCCCCATTAATGCTGTTCTACACCTACAGAGTCTTCTGGCCATCCTTGCCCCTCATTCCCCTCCCATCCCTACACAGTCTCTCCTGCTTCCCATGCACAAGGCCTAGAGTTCTCAATTCAGGAGTGGCTTTCAAATGGGACTTAGTCGTTATTGCCTTGATTGATAATCATTTGAATAGCAAACTTCTTAAAGTAGAGCCCTGATCATGTCACTTGGCTACTCTGGAACATTTGGTGGTCCCGAGTACTGGCCAAATTAGACAACTTCCTCAGCATTGTATCCATTAGAATCTAACTTTCTGAGTTCGAGGCTGGCCTGGTCTATAGAGTGAGTTCCAGGACAGCCCGGGCTATACTCAGAAACCCTGTCTCGAGAAACCAAAAAAAAAAAAAAAAAAAGAATCTAACTTTTTAGCTTCATCTCTCATGCAGGGCCTACATTTTTTGGCACAATAGAAGTGAAAAAGACTACTTGTTTTCCAATATTTATTTTTTTCTTCTTAGAAAAAGTACTATTGGCTTTCATATAGAGCCAGGATCACTGTTATTTCCAAGCTTACCTTATAGTTAGCCATGCGTATTTTATCAAGTATTGATGTTCTGATTGTTTTTTAATCTTCTGTTATTTTGTCAAGTTAACACAGGCCACAGTTATCTGAGAAGAGGAACCTCAGCTGAGAATTACCTGTAGTTCAGTCTCTGGTACATCTTCTTGATTAATGAGAGATGCATAGAGAGCATCCATCTGGGGTTGGTGACACACCTGGGCAAATTGTCTTGCGTTCTATAAGAGACCAGGCTCAACAAGTCACGAGGCAACAGTATGCAGCCAGTACGCAGCACCCCTCCACAGCCTCTACTTCAGCTCTTGCCTGAAGGTGTCTGTCTTGAGTTCCTGCACTTATTTACCTGGACTATTTCTTCCCTGTGTCACGTTTGGTTATACTCTTTATCACAACAACAAAAAAGTCATTAAGACATCTGGAAAATAGAAAGTAATAGAAACTATTGTGCACAACCCGTAGAAAGCATCTCTCCATGGTTAAAGGTCCTCCCTCTCACACATCTCCAGACAGCTGGGCAGAGTGTGGGTGTGAGAGCAGTGGCTTGGGTAGAAACCACTTAGTAAGGATGTAAGTGCCCAAGGAACCTGGGTTCTTGGTTTTTGGAGACATTCTATCCACCCTAATCCCACAACTGTCGGGCTCCTTTATGTGAGACAAAACCAAGCTGCTATCTCCTCACGCCACAGCTACTTTGCTGTCTATTCCTTTTTTCCTCTTTTAATCGCTTGCAGATTAAGCCACTTCTAATTGATACCAGGGCAATTCCTTATGTTTCCAGAATGTGGTTTCCTTGCCCTTGTTCTCAGCATCCACTCGGTGGTTTTACCCATGCCCTTGCTATCTCTAGTTTCTCTGCTATGCATATCTTTACCTCCCCAGTCTGCCTATTTCCAAGGCCTCCATGCTAGACCTCCCAAATCTCCAAGTTCAAGCTTATTCTACTCCTTAGATTCTTCTAAACGCTTGCTTTGTTTTGTTTTGAGACAGTGTTTCACCATGTACCTCAGGCTAGCCTCAAACCTGAATCTTCCAATTTCTACCTGCTTGGGACTTCAAGTGGACACACTGTACCTGGATCCTCCTCTAGACCTTTTGATACACCTCTGTCACACCTTGCCTCATAGTGGTCATGTCTGAACTTGAGTTCTCTTCATTCATGTGAGAGCAGACAGGCTCTGCAACTGCATGACTTACACACAGTAGGCATTTGCTGAGACACATTTTAGGAGTTGTTCCAACTTACAGGGATACTCCCTCCATTGGTAACTACCCTTGGGCCTGTCCCCACCTTCATGCTTTACAGTATGATTGTTCTGGGTTATTGCTGTCTACCCAGGCTGTGGATACCCTCCTCATAGCTAATCTACCATCCCACTTCTGAAAAATGAGAGCAGAGTCTATAAAAAGGACACATCGCTCTATAGTATAGGAGATGGAGAGGTCTTGGTGACTTTCTAGAATCTAGAAAGCTCTGTGTTCCAGAAGCCCAGTGTTTTCCTACTCTTGGGTTATAGGAAGCACTTTTGATTCTTATCATAGCAAGTATCTACCTTTTTTCCCAATAGAATCTACTTGTGGAAGCTAGGCTAACCTGGAACACCCCCATCTTCTTCTCTGAGTTTCCTGAGTGCTGGAATTACAGGCACAGATCACCTCGTGCCATTACAAGAGTCCCCTTTCCATTTAGTTTTTGCTTACCTTGAACCCCAAATAAATATATTGATGGAATAATCTCTAATATATATTGAGTACAAATCTCTAGCTGGAGGGTCACAAATGGTTGTCTGGCAGAACAAGGGACCCTACAACCACATGAATTTGGTGGCAATCCTACAGTTGCCACCAAATTTCTTCTTCTTACACTCTTTCTCCAAATTGTTCTCTCTTTGGATTTTCTGTGGCATTTGTATGACACCTAACCATTTGTTGCCCCAACTGATCAGGATTCTTGAGCATCTAGCTTGCAAACTACAGTGTGATATGGCCCAGTCTTCCGTGCCCTCCTGTGCCCAGGACTCAGTGAGTCTCCCCACATTAGCATCTCTTTGTTTGTATCAAGAGCAACCTAAGCTATAACGTTCTGTATTGTTGGGATTTTTTTTGTATTGTTTTGTTTACTGTAGTTGTAGTAGTTGTTCTAATCAGATTATTTTAACTTTTACCAAAACTGAGGTTTATCTATAAACTGATGAAAAGAAAGAGAAATGCTGTATTCTTTTGATGACCTAAAACTTCTGATCACAAAGTGAATGAAAAACTAGAAGTGAGAAAGGTAAAGAAAAATGGATTTCAGTAAGTGAATAACTTAGGTTTGAAAACGGACTCTGCTCTCCAGTGTGCTGTGACTTAAACACATATCCCTCAGTTTGAGAGTTCAGCAGACAGCTGGAAACCCACATAGGATGCCAAAACTGTGTGACCTACATTTGCAGCTAGGCAACCTTTCCTGAAGTGCAATCCAGGATTCAGAATCCTTAGCTTGAATTTTCTTTGGGAGTATTATGTGTTCTGGATAAGAGGGTAACAGATGTATTCCGACTTTTGCTTCCAGACATCTTAAACCACATTAATCCATCCTTCCGTCCTTCAAACACAAGAGCATGCAAACAAAAACCATGTGCTAGAAACGTTTTCAGGTTTAAAGTATTACTTGGAGGAACTAGAGAACTTTTTTGGTTCTTTGGAAGTTCAGCTATCATACTGTATTTCTACATCTTCTGGATTAACATAAACTCTAAAATAAGAACTTGCATTCTGGGTTACATCTGCTTCTAATTAATGTGAATAAAATAAATAACGCTAAATGATAACCAATCATTACAGAGTCTCCTCATGCTTATGGCCTGTGGATACCTTTTCGGGAGTTAGAAGCAAACGTTTAAAGGGAAATACCTAGATCCTCAAGATTCCCTGAAGGAGACTTCTCAGACTTACCATCTACGACTTTAATGTGAGTTAGGGTTTGTTAGGGTAGCATTGGAAACTACGGAGTGGGGTCGTTTTTTTCAGATCCCAGGTCCAGGAGGGTTTTTTGCCTCCTGAACTTCTGACCCCTAATCTGCAGACTGTAAAAATGCAGTCAAACCCTGAGGTGGTTATCATATCTCAGCCACCTTGGTAGTTGATATCCAAGAGCCAATCCTCTCTAGAAAATATTAGAAGGAATGTGACAGCCACATTGTTTAAGGTGTCACTTTTGTCCCCAGTGCCTTTGTCGGCTGTGCCTTCTCTGCTCTTTGTTATGGTCTCTTTCCCTTTTCCCACATCTAACTGATCTGTTCACTTTGGAAGACATTCTTGCCAAACTATCAAAATTAATCATTTTCTTCCTGAGAGTTATAATACCTCTGTTTTCCTACCCATAACATGCACACAACCCACACAGAACAGTCCTTCCCCACTCACCCTGGGCCTACTCGCCCTAACAGGCACTTCCAGTGGGTACATCCTCAGGACCTGGGCAAGGCCATTTTTAAAAGATGCAGAACGTGTTAGACTCACTGTCCCAGTTATACACTCTTCCTCTTTATGCCCTTGACTTTTCTGTATGCCCATAAACCCACTCAAGTACCCTAAAAGCTACCCATTACTAACAAGTTAATACTATAAACAAGACTCCATAAGTGACAAGGACATGCTACTAATCAAATGGAGAACAGAAAGACCCTCCTTATATTAAGAATGTGGTTAATAAATGTAGATGGGATGATGGATTTAGAAAATCATCAATGGATAAAAAATATAATTGATTGACTTAGGCAAGAATCATCAATAGCTTTTCTGGAGGATAAAATTATAAGGAGAAACAGGACATTTATTGTCTCAAAACTGCTCCCTGCAAGGCCTATTATTTACAAGAGAAAAACAGTAAACTTCATAATTGTGCTACCTAGCAAAACATACCTTGATGAAACAGCCAAATGACCTGGCAGACTGGGAGAAAGCCTCACCATGTGCTGCTGATTGGATGTGCTGAGGAAGACACACACGTGTGGTGCTCCTGCCGTAAAGGCATAAGGAAGCATCCGACTACAACAGGCTGCCTGAAGAACATGGGCCCTGTCCTCTTTTTGGTGTTCATATTTGGGACCAGAGAGACGACTCAGTTAGCAAAGCACTAGCTGTGCAAGCATGAGGACCTGAGTTCACAACCCAACACTCATATAAAAAGCCTGACACGCACCTATAATCCCAACAAGCTACAGAGACAGGCAGATTCCCCGAGATTGGCTCTGTGTGAGCAGACACACACACACACACACACACACATACACATACACACACACACATGTACACACACACACGTACACACACTACAATAATACACCATGAAGCACAAAGACAAATGATTGTGTACTGAGAACAACAGAATGGCTAACTGCGATCCACGCCCTAATGTTCTCATACAGCACAGAGCATTATTAGAACAGTTAGGAGAGTCTGAATTAGGTCTGCAAGGTGTTATGCCAATGTTAATTTCCTGCTTTGGGCCATTTTGCTGTGTTATGTAAGGACAGCTTTGTACTTTAAGAAACACTATAGACCCCAAGAGATATTTAGTTTGCCATTGAGATGGCCACAATAGTCTCCTCCCTGTAAAGACACTGGAACCCTACTTTAAGACCGAGGAAGACGATGGCTGTTCAGAATTTCATATTGCAGGGCTGCACCACAAGATGACATTAAGAAGACAACACCTGCACAGAGCGCTTACACAGGACTGCTTCCTGTCAGTATTATACTCTATCTATCCCACTCCAGCACCAAAAAAAGACATAAATGTGCAAATATACCCAAGCATGAGGGGTAAAACAGCATCAGAGACTTACTCCCAGACAGTTCGGAAAACAAGAGAGTAAGAGAGAAAGCTCGTTAAAAAAACCATGATAATTATAATAGTAATAATAATAATAATAGCGGCTGACAACAGCCCAGTGAGTAAAGGAGTTTCTTCCAAGCTTGAACTCAGTCTCCTGAGTTCTATTACAGTGACCCACGTGGTAGACAAAGAGAACTTAACTTACTCCCACCAGTGTGTTCTCTCTCTCTCTCTCTCTCTCTCTCTCTCTCTCTCTCTCTCTCTCTCTCTCTCTCTCTGTGTGTGTGTGTGTGTGTGTGTGTGTGTCTCCTTCTTTATCTCTTTCCTTCCTTATCTCTCTCCCTCCCTCTCTATCCCTTTCCCCACTCTTTCATACAAAATAAATAGATGCATTTTTAAGTGAAGGAATAAAATCAAAAGAATAAATGTTACAAGAAGTCAGCCCAGCTCCCTTTGCCTTTGCTTCACAGTCTGAAGTCCTGTTCACAAGTCCAGACCTGGCAATCCCAGCTCCTCTCACTTCCCTTTCCATTGCCCAGCTGAGGTCCTGATGAAATCTCCAGTGTTCTCAGTCAGCCATATCCAATAATCTCTGAAAGCCTTGTCCCATTTTCCAGTATTCATGCCCAAGACTTAACACCCTGTGACTGCTCTCCAAGCCCCCAGCACCTTATGACGAGCACAGTCAGTTTATTTCCAGGCCTCCCCACAAATCATGAAGGGCATAGACCGTGTTTACTCATCTTAGCCCTCTCAGCAGCACTTCACACATTCTTAGCACTTAGTAGGTTCTTGGTACACACTGGATGCACCATCGGTTAGAAGGAAGCGTATGTCCAAACTGGAAAGAAACTCAGGTCTTTTATGGAAAGATTTTAAGGAATATGTTTGATTCTGAAGCAAGATGCTTCAGTGAAGCAGAGTCTTTGGTTTGTTTGTTTTGTTAATTTTGTTTGTCTAAGCAGGCCTATTTCATTGTTATTGCTGTTACTGTGACTGGGCTATAATCCCATTTTTGGAACTACTGTCTGGCTCCTATAATGACAGACAGGACAAGAACAGAAGCTTTCCATTCTGCCTTCCTCTGATTTGTAGGCTTTCTCACATCAAATGCAACTTAGATTTTTCTTTATACTCTGGTTTCCTACTGGTTTCCATTTGGTAGAGAAAATGAAGTTTGGCATAGGACATAAAATGTATTCATTAACTTTACAGCAGCTTCAAAATGATGCTTAAATAATGGCTTTATTTCTCCTGAAAACATTTTTTCATCAAATTGCTGGAAGAAAATAAAACTCCAGAAGAGCTTCACATGAGAAACGTTTTATTTTTTGTTCTCATAAGGAGTAATCCTGAGACCACCATCCATAATTTCTCTCAGCTGCTTGTGTCTGAACAAGAAGAAGCTGAAGCAGAGATGACCCCTCATTTCCCAGAAATAAACAATATCATGTCAAATAATACAGAATACCAAATTTGGTGTGGCTATTTTTTGTTTTGTTTCAAAAATTTTATTTATTTTAATGCGTATGGGTGATCTGCCTGCATGCATGTATATGTTGCATGTATGCAGTGCCCAAGAAGGACAGAAGAGGGCATCATATCTCCTAGAACTGGAGTTCCAGATGGTTGTGAGCTGCCATGTGGGTACAGAGAATCAGCCTTATGTCCTCTGAAAGAGCAGCCAGTGTTCCTATCCTCTTAACTACTAGCCATTTCTGCAACCCTGTGGCTTTTGCTTTATAATAATTATTTTAAAAACTATTATCTCCTTGACTACATGTGTGTGTGTGTGTATGTGTGTGCACATGTTAATGTGTATGAGTGTGTGTGTGTGTTCTTGAGTGCATATGCATGCAGAAGACATAGGTCAGCATTAGCTGTTTTCCACTATCATGTTCCACCTCATTTTCTGAGACAAGATCTCTCATCTAACTTGAAGCCCCTGTATTCAACTAGACTGCCTGGCCAATGGCCCCAAAGGGCTCCTCCTGCCCCTGTGTCCCCAGTGCAAGGATTACATTGCCACCCTTGGCTCTTTCTATGGGTGCGGGAAGAAACGCAGGTCTTTAAACTTGCTGAGCAAGCACTTTAGCAACTGAGCCATCTCCCAAACACAAATATTTCCTCTTTTGAATGATGGGGAGGAAAGGGGAGGTACATGAACCAGTTTGTTTTCGATTGATGTGCAATGACCAAAAATAGCTTGGGAAGGAAAGCATTTATTTGGCTTCTACTTCCCAGGTCACTGTCTGTCACTGAAGGACATTGTGGAAGGAACTAAAGCAGAAACCGTGGTGGGTACTGCCTACTGACTTGCTCATTGTGCCTCGCTCATCCTGTTTTCTTATACAGCCCAGGACCACCAGACCAAGGGGGTCACTACCTGGAAACTTCCATATCAATCATTAATTAAGAAACTGCCCACAAATGTACACACAAGCCACTCTGATGGAGGCCACTCCTCAGCTGAGGTTCCCACTTCCCAGATGACCCAAGCTTGGGTCAAGTTGAGAAGAAATTACACAGTATTACACAGTAGAGTTTCTTTGGTGGGAAAGTTGATTCCTTGGACTGGAATTGGTGTCTTTCTGGTCTATCCTTCTTTCCTTTAGGAAAACATGTCTTCAGTTGAGCACAGTTTTAGGGGCTGGTTTTATCCTGAAGGACAATAAACTCTAAAATTCTTTCAGAATCTCAGAAAGCTGCAAAAAGGTTTGATAAGCATTCAGAGAATTTTCTCAAAGATTTGTTTTCACAGAAGTTAAATTCAAACATGATTGTAGTGCAGTCCTCTGCCTCTCGGATTTAACACCAAGGATATCGCCGGTTCACAGAGTGCTCAAACTTTGAGTTACTAAGCTGGAGGAGAGCACAGCAATCTGTCTTGTACCTGAGTGGCTACTGGACCAGCATGACTGGAAAAGATTTGAAGAGTAACTTTTCAAAGAGAGGCTGAAAACACAGGATGTCTTAATGCTCTTTAAAAAAGCATTTTTCTCCAGTGGGAGACAAAAATAGTTCAGATCATGAAAGAAAGATGAATAAATTAGATTATATTAAAAGGTCAGTGCCCTGCTCGTCATAAAGATGAGTAGATCTTTACTTGACGGACGGTTCGAGTCACACACATGACTTAAATCAGATCAGAGGTTTGATATTTTTACGAGCGGGTCAGGAGTGAAGGAGGAAGGAAGAATCTTGTAGAAAAACAGATCAGCAAATTGATAGGCACTTCATAAAGACACACAAACTGTCACCAAGAATCTGCAATGGTGCCCAGAATCTTTATGTTCAGAGCTTTTCTAAATGTTAACATTATCCTTCTGGCTGCCTACCGCCTACCTTTTTCCCTTCCTTCCTTCCTTCCTTCCTTCCTTCCTTCCTTCCTTCCTTCCT
>NW_021604613.1:11576520-11590579 GCF_004785775.1 Grammomys surdaster
CCTTCCTTCCTTCCTTCCTTCCTTCCTTCCTTCCTTCCTTCCTTCCTTCCCTTCTTCCTTCCTTCCTTTTTTCCTTCATTCCTTCCTTCCTTTCTTCCTTCCTTCCTTTCTTCCTCTTGCCCTCTCTCCCCCCTTCTCTTAACACCCCCATCCCACCCAAACAGTTGCCTGTGTTTCTCCATTTCTTTGTGTTTCTATTTCACTTTAACAAACTGTTCAATAATTAGTACATAACTAGATTTTGGTTTGGTCCTATTTTGATAGTTTCTGTCTGTGAGTGGTGGGGATCAGTTGGACTGGTACACTGCAACCAGTGATGTAGGTGATTTTTCTTTCCTTGTTAGTCTCTTTCTGTGTGTGTGTGTGTTCCTTTTTAGTTTATTTTTTTATTTTTTATGTCTTCCTTTTTGCCTTGTTTTTAATTGTTTGATCCAATACTTTTCCATTTTCATTCCATGTTCTTCATATGAGTTCCAACGTTTGTTCTCCACTAATTGCTGGCTTTGCTCTTCTGCTCAGCTGCACCCGCCTTGCTATGTTCCCTTAGGAGCAGGCTAGCTGATGAACACGATACTCTCTCCTTCTGTCAGTAGACTCTCTCTCCCTCTGCATGCTTCTAAGTTCAGCTGAGTGTGACATTTAGAATGCTTTTAAAATCCTCATTCATTTGTTCCTTTATTTATTTATCTGGGGAGGGGTGCGGTGAACCTTTGCCACAGTACATGCGTGGAGATCAGAGGGAAACTGAGTTAGTTCTCTCCTTCTGGTGTGTGGGAACCAAACTCAGATCGTCAGACTTGGCAGCAAGCACTCTATCTGCTGAGCCATCTAGAATGTTAGTGCCTCTAGAATGTTTTTACTAGCCCAATTATGCTCTACAACCTTAGTTTTAAACAGATAATTCAGTACTTTAAATCTTGGACTGTTTCCTAAATTCATCTGAGCTGGATCAATGAAAGGTGCTAATGTAATATTGCAATGCCTAAATTTGAATTAAGAGCAACACTCAAGGAAACACCTAGATGACAGCAGTTGTATTTCATGCCTCTCACTTTCAGGTCATCTCTATACTGAGGAGGTACTCCATAATATATGAGTTGATGTATGCATGAATAAGCTATGTGTAAAAAGGCATACATCATTGCCAGGGATGGACATAGTTTATGTTACAGCACAATATAAAATGTCACTGTGCTTGTTACATTTGTTTGTTGTGACAAAACACCTGAGAACATGTAGCTAAAGCACAAGAGACTGGTCTTGGCTCCTAGTTTCAGAATCCCCAGCCCACAGTCAGTTGGCTTTGTATTTTCTGGGCTGTGAGGAAACTGTTGGGGAAAATGAGGATCAAACTTACTGATGTCACAGCCCCCTGAGAAGGATGGAGTAGAGAGAGGGATGTAAGGAAGAAGAGAGTGAGAAGATGAGGAAGAAGAAATGGAGGGTAGGAGAAGACAAGAGAGAAAGTTGCCAGGGACAGGAACACCCTTCAGGGTCACTCAAGGTCACGGCCCCAGTGGTTCATTTCCTCAGTCAGCCACCTCTGGTTAGCCACTAGGCTATGGATTCACCCGTGGGTTGCTAACGTTCATGATGTAAGAGCCCCTCTGATCCAATCACCTCCCTATGAACCTGCCACCCAGTAGGCACATATTCAACCCACGGACCTCTGCGGAACATCCTGCATCCGAACCATGACTGATTTATATGTTACAAAAGAAATACAATAAAGTCTTGTTTTTAGAGACGACAGGCAAGATGTCTGTTATATGCTTGACAGACATTCTCTCACAAACCTCAGAGAGGAAGCAGGAGAGCTAGAAGCAATTGGTGAAAATTGAGGTGGAAAGGTGAACAGCAGGAGAACTGGTGACAGGGGAGGAGCCAGTGACCCTCTAGACCTAGACAGACATCCGTCATCTCTGTAGCAAAAAGAAATCAGTGTAGTCCAGGAAAAAACTACTAGCCTAGAGATTTAAGGAAAGAAAGAAACTTAAAATGAAACACACAATTCCATTCCTAGTTTTAAATTTAGATTAATTTTTATTTAAATATTAAATTTAAAGTAGACAGTCATAGTAGACAGTTAGGAACTATATAACATATGTCTGAAAAAGAATTTGGGTTTTTTTGTCTTGTTTTTATGGGAAAATATATTTAAGGAAAACATGTTGTATGTTTTCTTCATGAAAGAGCTGTGTGTTCTCCTGCATCCTATAACCTCTGTGTTTGACATCACAGTATCTCAGCATCACTATAGGTACCATGCTGGCTCATGTGACAACACTGGTATTTAATCGGTGTGAGTGACCACCATTCACCAACTCTAAATGCTTCTTATACATGGACATGGTAGAATTATATAAAACTTCTCAAAACAAAAATATTTCAATTCAAGCTAATTAAAATAACTGTGCCTAATCTTCTTTTTGGAATATAGCCTAATGTAATAATACCAAATATATATAAACTGTTATTTGTATTAGTATTATATAATGCTAAAAGTAAACCCATATGGAAATTGTTTAATAGAATATGCTCACTTTGTGAATATTGGTTCTATTTCTCACATGATCTCAGGTCTAGTGATTTTTTTTGTAATTTTTTTCAGCATCTGACTGTCCTTTAAGAATTTATATAATCTTCTGTGTCTGTTTTCTTCACTGGTATAGTCTAGGTCCTGCATAGTGCCTGCACAGAATTAGTGTTCAATTTATGATTGCCAAATGACTAAATAAGTCATCTAAAAATAGAAATGCTGCTTAAAAACAAACCTTAGATTTAGAGTATAAAGTCAGCTAACAACTACATAACACAGGACTGAAAATGGCTGGATCAGAATGACAACATTCCTTTACTATTCTGCAATATGAAAATTATAGACCTAAGGTTGTACCTCAGTGGTAGGATGCTTGCCTACATTAGTGAGGCCTGGAGTTCAATGCCTAACATCAGGAGGGAAGGAAGTAAGGAGTTAGGAAACGAGGGGAAGGAGATAGAGAGGGAGAGGGAGAGGGGGAGGGGGAGGGGGAGGGAGAGGGAGAGGGAGAGGGAGAGGGAGAGGGAGAGGGAGAGGGAGACAGACAGACAGACAGACAGACGGAAAAAAAGGGATAGAACAAATTCTATCTGGAGTCTAAACAGGCCTTTTCTAACCCAAGACTTACCACAGTAACAAAGGGCTGTCATGAAGATTCCAAACATGCACTGTGACTTTAAGGTCCCTTTCTGCCTCCATCTTGTCTATATGGAAGGGAGAGCACGAAGGGAGCCTATGAGGGGAGAAGATGTCTTTGGATCTTCACAGTAGGGAGTTGCAGAAACACCTCCTAGGAGACCTAACTCTCAGACAAATCTACAGGAGGCTGTGGGCTGGAAGCTCAACACCACAAGAGTTTTAAATGCCCAAAAGCTGGGTAAGCCAAGTGCCCCCAAGATCCAGAGGGGAGCAATCAGCAGCCAACACAACCAGAAACTTGGTGCTCTAGGATGCTCGCACGGTAGAAGTTGTTGGGGTGTCTACAGTTTCATGTGAGATGTGGTGGTGCTGAAGGGGAGGCTGTGAGTAATCACAGAAAGGCACAGTGGAAAAGTGCAAGGGACAAAACTCACTAAACTATTCTGGAGTTCTCAGAAGCACCCATGAGAGAAAACCATCAGACCAGAGAGCCAAACTCCAAGGGAAAGGTTGGAAAGTGGGTTCCTTGTGCCTTCTCTCAGCTCTGCAGTGTTCAGTGGAAGTCTGATAAAGCTGATGAAGCCACAGATAAGACTACAGATTGCCTGAGAAACTTAGTACTTGGGGTTTAGCATTTGATGTTGCTTTAGTTATTCATTCATTCATTCAATCAATCACTTTATATTTTCATCACTGCCCCCTCCCAGTCCCTCTCCCACTGTCCCTCCCCCTCCCCTTTTCCTCTGGGAGGATAGGGGCACCCTGGGTATCCCCCTACCCTGACGAATCAAGTCTGTGCAAGGGCTAGGTGTATCCTCTCCCACTGAGACCAGACAAGACAGCTTAGTTAGGGGAACAGAATTCACAGACAGGCACCAGCCTTAGGGATGCCCCTGTTCCAGTTGTTCAGGGACCCACATGAAGACTGAGCCCATATGTGCTGGCGTGGGCAGGGTATGGGGACTAGGTCCAGTCCATGCATGCTCTTTGGTTGGTGGTTCAGTCTCTGAGAACCCCCAAGGGTTCAGGTTACTTGAATCTGTTGGTCTTCCTGTGGAGTTCCCATCCACTTCTGGGCCCTCAATCCTTCCCTCAACTCTTCTACAAGGCTCCCCAAGTTCCATCCAATATTTGGCTGTGGGTCCCTGAATACTTCTAGTCAGAAGTTTGATGGAGTCTCTCAGAGGACAGCCATGCTAGGCTTCTGTCTGCCATCATAACAAAGTATCAGTACTAGTATCAAAGATTGGTGCTTGCTCATGGGATGGGGTCTCATATTGGGCTGGTTATTGCTTAGCCATTCCATCAGTCTCTGTTCCATCTCCTGTCCCTGCATTTCTTGTAGAGAGACTGAACTTGTGGTTGAAATTCTGTAGATGGATTGGTGTCCACTACAATAGGATTCCTGCCTGGATGCAGGGGTTGGCCTCTTCAGGTTCCATATCCCCAACATTGTGAGTCACAGATAAGGTCATCTCCACTGACTCTTGGGTACCTCCTCTATCCCAGGTCTCTGGCACATTCTCAAGAAGCCCCCTATCTCCTCCAGCTGCAGATTTCCTTCTATTCTCATGGCCATCTGTCCATCTCTCCAGTCCTTCCCCACATCTTAACCTGAACTCCCCCCCCATTTCCCTCCCCATGACCCCTCCCTCCCAGTTTTCTCCCTCCACCTGTCTCCTAGGACTACTTTTATTCCTCCTTCGAAGTGAGATTCAAGCATGCTCTCTTGGGTTTTCCTTCTTGATTAGTTTCTTTGGGTCTATGGAGTGTAGTATGATACCTGTATTTTATGTCTAATATCTACTTATAACTGACTACATACCATGCATGTCCTTTTGGGTCTGGGTTACCTCATTCAGGATGATATTCTCAAGTTCCATTCATTTGCCTGAAAAATTCATGATGTCTTTGTTTTTAATAGCTGAATAGTATTCCATTGTGTAGAGGTATCACATTTTCTTTATCCATTCTTCAGTTGAGGAACATCTAGGTTACTTCCAGTTTCTGGCTATTACAAATAAAGCTGCTATAAACATAGTTGAGCAAATGTCCCTGTAGTACAGTAGGGTATCTTTTGTGCATATGCCCAGGAGTGGTATAGCTGGGTCTTGAGGTAGAACTATTCCCAGTTTTCTGAAAAGCCACCAAATCTATTTCCAAAGTGCTTGTACAAGTTTGCACTCCAACCAGCAATGGGGGAGTATTCTCCTTGACCCATATCTTTGGCAGGATGTACTATCACTTGAGGTTTAGATCTTAGCCATTCTGATGGTTATAAGAAGGAATCTCAGCGTGCTTTTGACCTGCATTTCCCTGATGACTAAGGACATTGAATATTCCTTTAAGTGCTTCTAGGTCATTGAAGATTTCTCTGTTGAGAATTTTCTGTTTAGATCTCTACCCCATTTTTAGTGTTGCTTGTTTGGTTGATGTCTAACTTCTTGAGTTCTTTATATTATATTATATTTATATTAGCCCTCTGTCAGATACAAGGTTGGTGAAGACCCTTTTCCAATCTATAGGCTACTGTTTTCCCTCTTGACAGTGTTCTTTGTTTTACAGAAACTTTTCAGTTTCATGAGGTCCCATTTATCAATTGTTGATCTTAGAGCCTGAGTCATTTGTGTTCTGTTCAGAAAGTCGTTTCCTGTATCAATGAATTCAAAGCTATTCTTACTTTCTGTTCTACTAGATTTAGTGTATCCAGTTTTACATTGAGGTCTTTGAACAACTTGGATTTGAGTTTTGTGTAGCATGATAAGTATGAATCTATTTGCATTCTTCTACATGCAGGTATCCAGTTAGACCAGTACCACGTGTTAAAGATGCTCTCTTTTTTCCATTGTATGGTTCTGCCTTCTTTGTCAAAAATCAAGTGTCAATAGATGTGTAGGTTTATTTCAGAGTCTTCAATTTGATTCCACTGATCAACCTGTCTGTTCCTATACCAAGCCCATGCAGTTTTTATTACTATGGTGCAGCTTGGGGTCAGTGATGGTGATGCCTCCAGAAGTTTTTTTGTTGTTGTTGTTGTTGTTGTTCAGTGTTGTTTTAGCTATCCTGGAGTCTTGCTACTTAGCCAAGGGTTACTTCAAGTTCACTGTGTAACCCAGACTAAACTCTAACTCCTAGTCTCCTGCCTGTGTCTTACAATGCTAAAATCACAAGCACATGACATCATGCCTGGCTGGCTTGAGATTGCACATCCTTATCCCAAATGACTGGATTTTTTATTAATCCCCAAGACTATCATAGTGTGTTAATGTATTAAGGTGGCCAGAGTGGCCAAGTGTGCTTGTTGATGCCTATCATCCCAACACTCAGAAAACTGAGGCAAAGAAATATCTTGAAGTTCCAGAAAAGACTGATCTACCAAGCAAACTCCAAGCAAGGTAGGGCTACATAATGAAACCTTGTATTCAACAAACACACAAACCAAACAAAACATTTTAGAACAAAGAAAACGGCTGGAGAAAAACAAGGGGATTGCTTAAAGGATTTTCTAGGGATAGAGAGAGGAAATGCAGGCAGAGTAGTTCTGAAATGCTGTGGTGTAAGAAAAGTGAAGTCATTTCACAACAGCAGTCCACAGACCCTCGCTCATTCATTAAACTGCTTCTATCGAGGAAGAGAGAAAATGTGTCCACACATAAGCAGACATGATGAGAAAACTATTTCTTAAGTAGACACAATGCAGGGAAATCCATCGTAAAGAGCAGAACATGGAAGGGTGTGTGGGAACGTCTCAATTGAAAAGTTTGAGGGGAAACAGGAAGGAAGAAGGATTCCAGTGATCAACATTTGTCGGTCCCCTGAGCTAACACCGTTTGCTTGTCCTGACCCATTACCTCACCAGCTCTCAGCCCCTTGCTTTGCTTTGGGGTCAGCCAACTAGAGGAGCTAGTAGCAGATTAGCACAGGGGTCTGCTGGGATACTCTTGGTCCCTTCCGTTTCTACCCCGCCAAGGATCTGGAACCTGTGGTTATAGCTCTCTAGAATCCTCTGATTCCTTTGTCATTAGCAGCTTCCTCTTTAAAGTTTTCTAAAAACTCTAATGATCTTTTGCCTTCCTCTTCACAGTTTGGATGGTCATTGTTCCTACGCATGGCTGGAAACCTCACCAGCTCTTGTTGGCTCTCTTACCCTGCCCTCAATTCTTTGAAGAGAACCTCTGTTAAACTCATTTGGTCTTAAGGGAAACCTCTGGTTCTTTTCAGAATCAGTACCTATCCTCAAGATCGCTTCTATTTTCAATGGGATCTGGGAGAGAAGATGTCAAAGAATTCACTTGTAGCCAGTGATAAATAGGCTTACTGGTGTGTTCAGAATAATACTAGGCAGAGCAGAGGGACCAAGGTATACAATTCCAGACTGTGCAACAGTGAGCATAGAGTCTAATTACTGATAAAACCAAGGGAAGAAGTCTCACTTTAACTGTTTTATAAGATCTTTATGGGAAGAAAAGAAGATACTGCGTGAGAGCCTTCACACATCCCACCTCAGCCTCCTTCAGCGCTTTGTAAGTGAGTACAGTGCATCCACTGGCTTTACTTATTTTAAGCAAAAGGGGAAGGGCTAATACTTGGTGCCTGGTATCCAAAATATTGGTAACACAACAACACAATGGTAGAAGAAAAATGTTCCCACCACGAGCTTCAGTCAGGGAAGATTGTCCTGCCTGTTGTCCAGGAGCCCTAAGACCCAGCCTTTGTCAGGCTCTCCTGAAGTCTCTCCTGCTCAGACCCTGGTTCCTCATTTCTGAAAGAGTGTTCTGCATTTTCCTGCCACCTTCCTTCTTCCACTAGCATGATATTTGTCTGCTCTAGACCACAGCCTCCTTTGCCAATAAGGATGATGGAGACACGATCAGGTAACAGCCTCTAAACATCCATTTTCTGACATTACATGCCAATTAATGAAAAATTTTAAATGTGTTAAAAACCACTTGGAAAACTTAAAATGCTCATGCTTTCAAGGCTAGTTGGGCATATTAATTTTCCATCACAATAAACACGATTGGTTCTGCTACAATCTTCAATATTTGAGAATCAATGCATGCCAGCAAGGAGCTGGCTAGCTTTTAATTTGCCCTTTAATTTTCAGTCCATGTGGTTCTTAAGAAAGAAATTTAATATATTGATTCAAAATTCAGTTCAAAGAAAAATCAGTTCCCTCTAGGCGGCAGGTTTAAATGAATGATCAGGGCAGACATTGAGTCGCTGCTAAAGACCTGAAATTTCTGTTGCATAGGAAGAGTGTGTTCCTGAGGAAAAAAAATGCTCATGCTCATTTCAGGGTGAATGAAATGCATCCTGAGTAGAATATGCTTTTCTGAAGGCGTGCATTGGGTATATATAGTCATAGAATGAAGAACATAAAGAATAAGATTGTCTGATGAAGAACGCCGCTAATGCTGTGGATGACGAACCCAGTAAAGATGATTGGCTTTAGTTGTCACTGTTCTCTTCATTCTCGATACTCCTTTCTTCATGTGTAAATGTACATATGTGAGGGGTGTAGCTATGTCTGTGTGAAGGATGTGGACTTGTGTTCAGGGAAACACACCTATGCATGCAGAGGCTAGAGAAGGACATCAAGTGTCCTGTTTGGTCATTTTAAGCCTTACTCCTTTGAGTCAGTGTCTCCCACTGAATCTGGAAACAGACTAGTGGCCAGCAAGACCCAGTGATCCTGATATCTTTCACCCCACTCCCATACACACAGCTCTGGGCTTACAGGTGCACATGCAGCTTTATAAAGCATTTATATGGGTGTTAGGATCCAAAGTCAGTCCCTCATGCTTGTATAGCAAGCATGCTTACACACTGAACCATCTAGCCAGCCCCTAACCCTTATTTTTTTACTAGCATCTTCTGTTTTTATGTCCTAAGAAACGAGCAAAAAAAATGTAGTGAGCTATTTAGATATACATGAAGGCTTAGATTTTTACAAAACCTGATTTAATTAAGATTCTTAGATGCTTCAACCTCACTTCTAGCCCATCACACAGAGATAGCAGAGGAAGATGGTTAACAGAAAAGAGGTTGTGGACCTGTTCAGAAGTAGTCTTCTGGGGAGATTCCCATCTCTGTTGCCAGGACCACAGCAGTCCACTCCAATAGCAAACACCAAACACAAATCAGTAGCAGCAGTTGAATTTGTTCAGTGCAGCAGAAACCATAAGGATCTGCCAAACGGACAAGAGTCAGCAGAAGCAGCCAGTATCAGCTGGAATACCACGAGAAGACAAGTGAAGACCAGCGAAGCCTCGGAAGGAGTAGCAATGCAAGAGTACCCCTCGCTGCCGGCAGAGTTATAGTTATATGCTTTCTAAACATCAGATGCCCTCTCATGTGTCCACTTCAGCAAAACATCCTCTCACAAGACAGTTTCCCAGGAAAAGCATCACATGACACAACTGAATTTCAAAAAAAAAATCCAAAAAATTTTACTTCAAAACACGTCAAAATTCTATGCCATTGCTTTAAAAGAAATGCATTAATTCAACAAATACAGAAGTGGGTTTGGCAATACAAACCTCTAATCCCAGCACTTCGGAAGTGAAAGCAAGAGGGTCAGGAATTCAAGGTCATCCTGTCTACATAGAAAGTACAGAAAATCCTATTTTTTTAAAAGGGCATTTTAATGTAATACTCAATAAAGTAACACAAGGCACATAGTAAGTTAATTATTCAATAGATCTTAGATATATGATGATAGTCTTCCTGGTGATGTTAATTCCCCAAGCAGTATGCTAATTGAAAGAAAAATATTCATGAATAAGAAAGCTATGGCACCCATCGTAAGAGCTTTTCTTTCTGTTCGGCTCTAATACCAATGGTAGTACTATGAAGGAAACAAAAAAGCCTACTCAACATCATTCTATAATATCAAATCTAATATAAAAATTTGAACCAGTGTGTCAAGAGGCCAGTTACTTTTTTTTTTAAAGCTCTTAAGATACATACTCCCATCTTGTGAATGCCAGGGACCCCCTTTCACTTGGCCCATATCTGGGATGGTCTTCAAGGCCAGAGCACTGATAAAAGGGAGGATGTGAGAAGAACCATTCTCCCTAATACAGAAACTGAGACCAGAAGGATAACAGAGTTTGGGATAGAATATACTATTACTTCCTGAAGCTAGTCAGTGGATACATTTACCTCCCCTCAACCCTCCCTTTCTTTCCTGAATTTAATACAATTGCTAAACAGTTTGGGGAAAGTATAAGTACTCGTAAAAAGAGAAAGAGATTTAGACTTTGAAGCACAACTCCAAAACCTTGCTTTTTTTTCTTCCAGTTTCTTTACAAGCATGATGCTTTTGCGTAATTTAATTGGCTCATTTCTCATTTTCTGTCATCTCTTTCTTGTTTCCTACCCGCAGGGCAGACCACTGTTCTGGGTGCCATTGTTTTAACCTGTATCAAAGGCCTTATTATGCATGCCTTGTCATAGGTAATATCAAAATCCATAATCCTCACCTTCAGCTGAGTTAAATATAATTGGACTTAAAACAACCAATTATGTCCTCAATTCAGCTGGTGTGCGAGGTGCAGAATGCAATTTCCCTGAAGGAAATGGGACTATCCTGGCTCTGTAAGATGCATTTAGAGGAATCTTACCATTGTCCATATTCCTTGCCAGGCCTGTTTGCCACTGCACCTCCCTGAGCTCAGAGGATTTCCAACACGCCATGCTACCCACTACTACAGAAACAGGCTGCCTATGCTCTACTGGCCTTCGCTGCCTTTTCTCTCTGCACTCAAACCTTTCTCAAGTGCTGTGACTCTCCTATAGAAATCCCACTCCTCCTGCCTAAGCTCAGTGGCCACCTCCTTCCTAAGGTCTTCCTAAAGCTTAGGATTATTCTTCTCCCATCCTTCCTTGACACCTGTCACGTGTTCTAATATTGTGCCTATTTTTATAGCAATTGGGGGTCTCTTTTGTTTTGCTTTATATCCTGTGAATTCATTAAGGATGAGACTTTTGAAGTTTTATTTGCGCATCCAGTTTGTCCTCCCACATAGAGTACCTTTGCCCTGGGTGAAGTTCCATAATTGTTTTTAACAAATAAATAACCAACCACCGAACATATTGTGTGTTCAAAATCCTCGTGAAGGTCAAATATGCTTTCCTCTCCCCAGAAGAATTGTCTAATAGACCTTCTTTCCCTGTTCACATCTATAAGAAAATAAATAGAAAGCCTTGCACAGAGCAAAACACTAATGTTGGCTTTTGTTCTCCCTGCAGCATCTCTGTCTATAAAACTATTTTCCTGTAATCATAGCAGTGAACTTGTGCTGTGCCCTGGAAAATGCTGTGTCCAGTGTGAACCTTTCCTAATATATTCAGCTCTCTAGCTAGGAATTTTCATTAAACAGTGCCCTGTGCTAGATGCTGCATTATGTCTCTGCATGACTATTTGCCTCTTTTATAACACAGGTGAGGTGATCTCAGAACTGTTGTATTTTCCACCTCTTTGTTACTTAACACATGTTCTTTGAAGTAGTGATTTCTTTTTAATTAATCCTGAAGTCTCTTAGAGAATGTCCAGTTCTTGTAGACCCACAGTCTACAGCATGAAAACCATGTGGTTACTGAAGCCAATAAATCAAAGAGTGTTTCTCTCCTGCCTTAACCTCCAGAAGAACCTGCTTAGTGTATGTTCCCAATATATGATATTTTTAAAGAATGCCTCATCATTTGAGCAAATCTAAAACCAGAGGAGAACATTCAGTTTCTTCGTGTGCTGGGCTGATCATCCAACTGCATGAGCTCCACAATACAAGGCAGTATTCTGTGAGAACTGTTTGAGGTGTTCTCAAACTTGAACCTAAATCTAGGTGCTTTCTGCCATGCTTTTTCTAGACCGTCTCTACAGCCGTTGACTGGGTCCCTCTCAATTATAGAGCAGCCCTCCATCACACTCTTAAGAATGTCTCCAATGACATTTATGGCTCAGTGCTTCCAAGATATGTACCAAGAGCCAGCTGTGCTAACTCAAGACTCTGGTCCAGTTACCCTACGAGTGCCTCGGACACAAGCGAACATTGCAGGCGGTGTCTCTCTATCCCTCCATGCTCCAGACGATGCTGTGTCCAAAAACAACTAGACAGGAAGGTTGGAATCTAGGAAACTTTTTAGCTCAGATATTTATTTAATAATGGAAACACTGGTCCAAAAATTTCCTACAGAGGCCTCTGCTTGCAGATGGATTTATTTATACACAGCTACAAAAATACCATTTCTGAAATGCTCAAGGAGGGCTCAGTATTTAATCTTTTTTTGTGTGTGTGACTTCTGGAAAAGCTCTTTCAACTGGAAAAAATAAAAACTCTCTTTTTTTTCCTCCTTTTTCCAACCTCTCCTATAAACGTAACCAAGACTACAAAAATGGAAAACAGAACATATTCGGGTATTTATTATTTGATGCCTCATTGATAAGGACTTTATTTTTCCAGAAAAATCTGGGCACATTTTCTTCTTCATGTTTTTTCCAGATACTATCCTATATTTAGCAGAGAAAATGGTCATGGATATTTTTATTTCATTTAATGCTTAGCAATGCTGTGCATATTGTCATTATGCTGCTTAAAACAAACGTCATAGTTCTGAGGGAATTTTGAATTCCCTAGAAAATGTTACAGAATATTTAAATCTCACTAAATGAAAAAACTCACTTTTCTAATTAGTAGAAGATGAGCACCCATTCTTCATATTTTAGTACTACCTTTCTTACCTCCAGTCTCAGGTTTCCTGTCCCCTCCTTGTCTTGGCATATTCCTGGAGCAGAGACAGCAGAGGCATGAGAGTCAAGCAGAAGGAACTGCACGGGTTACCATACCACATCTCTAATGTGTTCTAGGACAGTGCTGAGAAAGCAGCAACAAGCAGATTCAGGGCTTAGTTACCAAGCCTAAAATATTCTTCCTTCTTTCTTTCTTTCCTTCCTTCCTTCCTTCCTTCCTTCCTCCCTCCCTCCCTTCCTTCCTTCCTTCCTTCCTTCCTTCCTTCCTTCCTTCCTTCCTTCCTTCCGTCCTTCCTTCCTATCAGATCCAAGGGGTACTCCATTCCATCCAAAATGGTAGGCCTACTGACTCAGCCCAAAATTTACTGTAGGTCCACCTCAATCTGGTCTCTAGGAAGATTTCTGGTGGTTACATAAAAGCCAGCATTCCTCAGGGACTCGTGAAACTGTATCCTTCTGCCAAATGGAGTCTTTTCCTTTTCCTCTGGCAGAAGGGACATATGGCTCTCTATTGACATGGACCCGAGCTTGCATATCAAAGCCCATGCCAGCCTCCAGACTGCATCAATCCCTTCCCACAAATAGCTGCTATAGAAGTCAGAGTTCCTACCTTAGCTTCCTAACCGCCTCTCCCAGGCTAACTCCCTCCCCCACTCACCCTCCTTATGGCCTGCTATTCTCTACTATTTCCACACTTAGCCTCTCTCTCTCTCTCTCCCTCTCTCTCTCTCTCTCTCTCTCTCTCTCTCTCTCTCTCTCTGTCTTCCGATGGATGGCCACTATTCCCTCCTCTGCTGGCTTCCCTTGTCCTGGCCATGTCCAGTTTGTTTCTCTTTCTCTCTGTTCTTTTCTCCTTTGGATGCCTCTGGCTGTTCGCTCTCTCTCATATCTACAGGAAAAACCTCAATCGTACTATCAAGTGCTCAGTCCGGTTGGCAGTTTCTTTACTGCACCTTCTCATGTCCATCTCCCTTCCTTCCCACCCCCCACTCCTCTACAGCCCTTGCTTTGCGTTCCTATCACTAAGGTTCTTGGTGGAATCAGGTAATATACAGTGCACAGAAAGGCACTTTGTAACCGAGAGAGAGAGAGAGAGAGAGAGAGAGAGAGAGAGAGAGAGAGAGAGA
>NW_021604613.1:11590589-11680688 GCF_004785775.1 Grammomys surdaster
AGAGAGAGAGAGAGAGAGAGAGAGAGAGAGAGAGAGAGAGAGAGAGAATGTTACTTTGACAAGGAGTAAAGGAAGTTATTTCAAAACCAGGCATGCTATGAGGTCCTCTAGGTTGTTTTCCAAATTATTTTCCTAATTGCTTTTAAGAGGCTGCCAGGGCAACAGAGGGATTTTCCATCCGTCGTTTTCAAAATTTGGGGTCAAGTAACTAGTCATCAAAAGGCGGAACCGCTGAACACATCATCTAGAAAGACTTCCTTAGCACGCAGGACAAGCCTGCAGGAAGCCTAAACTAATGCACTACTTGCTGTGTGTAGGGTGGGCACTCCCCTGCCTCCCACGAGTTCCCTCCAGATGCTGGTGTCTGAATCAGTCACATGACAAGAGGACCCTTCACTATATTAATGGCTCAAAGATGTGAGGTTTTGTTTCTTAGTTCTCAAGTTAACTAAAGTAGCTGTCCCTAAAGGGCAGAAACTGCTCTCCAAACAGTGTTCGAAGCTTCAAGTTGGCCCTATATTTAGGCTCCACAACTTTCAACCCAGAGCTCCTACTGTGTGTACACAAGTCTCAGAGCCAGCAGAAAGAGAAGTGAAAGAGAACACATCCTTAGCCACTTTGCCTGGAAGGGATGTATGTCATCTCTTCTTACATCCCCCCCCCCAAAGGCCTTGTCACGGGCCCCATCCATTTAAGAAGCTTTAGGAATCATAGCACCCGGGCACACAGCATGGAGGAGGATGGCTCATGCAGGTTTACAGCCACTGTCAAGTGTCACATAAAAGGCATAAAGAGCATCCGTGCTGGATGACACCTTTGACATCATCTCCCTCAGCATCCCTCAAAGCGTACACGTGCCATGTAGCCTAGGTACCAGGCAGGAAGGTTACATGAAATGGTTTTTTTCCTGACATGTGTGATGCATGCATCCTTTCTACTATTGTATTTCATTTTCCTTGTTACCATATGTCAGTAGCTTCAGCCAGCTCTTAAGTTGTGACCCACATTAGGATCTGGCTCACCACATTAAAAATGGCATCTATGAGTCTCTGGGCAGAAAGATTATATGATATACCTAAGGTCACAGATATTTGGTAGCAGATTGAGTCCATACTTGCAGTTACTAGCCATTAACCCAGGGATTTGTTTTTTATTTTAACTATGTTTTTTAGCTTGTATGTTACATATAAGTATCTTCATTGGAAAAAAAATAAAGTGTTTGGTATAACTAAGCACTTATATGCAACTTATTATAAAATAATATAATTTTCTCTGAGTCTACATGTTTTAAATGTGAAGATTAGTTATTAAAATATCAAGATTTCTGAGTCCATTGAAAACAAAAGAAAAATTGCCAGGCAGTATGGTGCAAGTCTTTAATTTCAGCACTTGGGAGGCAGTGGCAGGTGGATCTCTGAGTTCAAGGCCAGCTTGGTCTACAAAAAAAGGTTCCAGGACAGCCAGGGCTACACAGAGAAACTCTGTCTCAAAAAAAAAAAAAAAAAAAAAAAAAACAAAAAAAAAAAAAAAACCAAACCAAAACCCTTAGAAATAAGTTTTGTTCTTCCTTATGTATGACTTTAAGAGTGAAATCAATTTATTTTTGCCAGGTATGGTGATGCACACCTTTAATCCCAGCACTCAGGATATCAGTACATTGCAATAAAATTTTCCCTTCTATTCTAAGAGACTGGAACTTTTGCTGAATCTCACAGCCAGAGTTAATAATACACCCTGAGGTCACTCAAGACTGTGTGCTCAACTTGATTGTTTAACCTGCATTTAAGAGACCCATGTAACAATCAGGTTTAGTGGCCTTGAATTTTCCATGCAATCAGTTTTTACAACCTAAGGTAATGTGTAGCTGTGATCTTGGGTTATGTACTCTCACATGAACAATGCATGTGTATCATTTGCTGAAAGTAGCAAAGGCAAAGATTTAAAGCAATCTTCTAAAATGAATATGTAGCACAAATGTTGAACACAATATCTGTATATTGACAACCAAACAACAATGTTTGTAGTACACTGTGTATCTAGGTCAGTTGAGGTCAGTTGGAGCCAGTGACTTAATCCTTTGTGGAATTCTGTTAAAGATTTCTGTAAAATATCTCTCATTCTTTCCCTATGTGATGATTTCTATGGAGTTTAATAGAGAGAGAGCAAGGTCCTGTGTTAGGGACAGACACACAGACAAACACAAAGAGATCCACAGATACAGATGCAGGGACAGAGTCACAAGACAAGCCTCACACAGTCACAGGTTCAGACCAAGACAACAGAGGACAGAAGACACAGGGCACTTGGAGTAGAGATTTCAAGTCTGAACTTATTCTTGGTGAAATGACTCCAAAGGCAACTGTTTTTCTTTCTTTCTGTGACACTGATGCATTATTGGTGACTAGGAGTTAATTAGTAATGAACTCAACCCACACACTCAGGAAGCAGAGGCAGGCAGATCTCTGTGAGTTCCAGGGCAGCCTGGTCTACATATCAAGTTCCATGACAGCCAGGATTACATAGTGTGACCCCCTTTCTCAATTTTATTAAAATTTTTGTTTATTATTATTTTTGGTGGTGGTGGTAGTGGTGTGTGTGTGCGCACATACACTTGCATGCATGTATGTCTGTGTTTTAGGGGACAACTTTTGAGAACTGGTTCTGTCCTTCACCGGGGGTCCTAGCGATGGAACTCAGGTGGTCAGACTTTTACCGCAAGCACTTTCACCAATGGGGTAATCTCTCTTTCCCTCTTTAAAATATTTAAATTATAAAAACTGCTGGCAAGAGAATTTCTAAATTTACTTTGCAATTTCTTCCTTATTAAGAAAACATCTCAATACACAGGCATACAAGACTTTAATGACTGTGAGTCTTTGTTCACAGTTACATTTAAATTATAGAGTTGCTTTGGGGCTCTTGTCAAGAGCAAAATTTGAGACAGGGCACCTCCCTTATGGGAAACATGGCTGCCTTGACCTTGAAGGAAAGATTATTAAGAATCTTTCTCTGAAGTAAATACAGCCTTTTTAAATTCAGTCATATTTTTATTTTTCTTACATTCTTAACAAGGCTTGTGATGTTCCTATGGTCTCTTGCCAACGGTTTTCATGAACAAAATGGTGTGAAAAGATGCTTCTTTGAGCCCACATCATACTATTTCCTGAAAGAATTGTGCAGTGCTGGGTAGCTGATATTATACGCAGTGAGTGAGACTCGTAGGGAGATGCTTCCAGGTGCAGACTCCAGCGGGTTGTAGGGAAGGGCTCATTTAGTTGAGAAACCCACCATGAACCCACAGACTGTCTTCAAGGGATGAAGTCTGACAGGATAGGAACCTGTTGGGCTCCTGTGGGAATGCCTGTTGGAAGAGAATCTCCTCATTTCCTGGAAAACTGGCTAGTGCCCTGGAACTGGGCTGCATCTCCTGTGGCTTTGCCTGAATGTCAACTGGGAAGGTCTGAGTGAAGCTGGACACAGGCCTCTTATAGACCTGGTTCCCCATCCTAACGTTCTCATTCTCTAGCTATTTGACATCAGGCAATCTGCTGCACCCCTCTGAGCCCTCCCGTCACTCAGATGAAGACTGGGAGTATAAACATTATTGAATTTTATGAGTTATAAATGAGAAAGTAGTTAAGAAAATATTGACCATAGAAAATGTACAATAAATGCCATTCAATACCACTTTCAGGTCTCAACAGAAACATCACAAATAACTGCTGCAGGCTGCACTTTTAATTTCTTATTACAGTTGCTTATTTGTCTGTTTGTTTAATTATTTATTTGTTTGTTTCATGTGGGATGGAGGCAAACAAGTTCCACAGTATGAGCATGGAGCACAATTTCTGATAATCCATCATGTGGTCCTGGGACTCAAGCTCAGATGTCGGGCAAGTACCTCAGCCCACTGAGCCATCCCATCTGCACCAAGCTCAAATGGTACTTAATCAAACACCTTTGTGGTACAGAAGTATCATTAATTTTTACAGAACTCCATATTTATTTAGAAGGGACTTTATAGACTGAGTCTGGTCCTCTTGTAACATTTCATGGGAAGACCATTCATGAGTATGACATAGTAAAAACAAACAGAAAAACCCAGAGCAGTAACTCGTTTAAGGAGTGGGCTACCTGTCAGTGTGGGGCAGTGGACAGCACCCTTGTCGAGAGCAGTTCTAGTATGCACACTCCTCCTGCAACTGTTTGTCACTTGTGGACGCAGAATCTCTGACGAGAAAGCTCTCTGGGCTTCACTGGGGTGCACCACTACAGGCCACAGGCTTTCTTCTTAATTTCTTAATTTGTTTCAGATGATGGTAAATGATCAAGGAATCCAAAAATCTTAACAGCTCTGGACAAAGTGTTACCCTAGCTTATCCTCCAGGGAACCTTTAAAAGTGAGGGAATCCAGATAATTATCAAGACCACTTTGTATCTGTCTACATAGTTTCCTTGCTGTTGCCTGGTTGATGAAATCAGGGTTCTTAGTCTGGCCCTTACCCACTTAAATCTTACAGATTTAGGAACTTATTTTGTATTTGTTTGTTGTGTAGATTGTCAGCGCTCTGGGTCAAACTCAGGGGCTTGTGTATTCTAAGGAAGTGCTGGACCACAGAGTCACATACCAAGCTGGATGGATTTCCACACTTGTGAACTTCAAAAGTTATTTTTTATGTAAATGCATTACTTGCTTTGAGTAAAAGATTTAATAAGTTACACACCTGTATCAAAACAGGGTCTAACCAGCCTTTGAGAAGACTTCTGTTTTTACTCTGGGGGCGGGATTAGCTAGCAAATTTCCAATTCTGCATTATATCACATTAAATTTCCCTTGTGAAAATTTGTAATTTCAAAAGCAGTTTCATAGAAAGCCACAGTCCAACTGTTTGTCAGTGACACAATTGCAGCTGTTATATCTTTCCCACTGTGGTGTTCCCAAGACCAAGAAGTGGACCCACTCCATTCTGTGTAAATGTTGCCTGAACATAGTCACAATTGGTCAAATTAATCTGAGACATACAACTCTATGACAATCCACAATCATTAAACACAGCTTTCTATAAGATCTTATGAGGTCAAAATATAAGCATGATGGCTCATTAAAATATTGCTGCTGGAGAATCCTATCTGCTTGCCACTGATCTATAAGAGTCAATAGCACAAAACCAAGCAGAATGATGAGCCATCTCTTTTTACACAAATATGTCTTTGACTCTTAAAGTTCAAAGCAGAAACCATCAGACTCTGTAACTATTTTGATCAACTGAAACTACTCCCCTGCTCCAGTGAACAGAATTTTCCTGTTTGCAATTTTCAGCTGGCAGATGAGAAACGCATGAAGCTTTATCCAAATGGAAAACCCAGTCATTCTTGGTAAAGTAGAGTGGGAAATTGTCGGCTCTCAGAATTTGTCACTGGGGAGAATATTAACCTGATGCAACTTACTTCTTTCAATAGGAACAGGGCACAGAGTATTGAATAATTCCCCCCACTTTACTGGCCTCTCACCATATTAAATGTCATCATTTTCCTGTTCCCTGAGGTACAGTCACTCACCTCTCCTCCACCCCCCACCCCCCAACACACACACATACTTACTTATACCATGGTTACTTGGATTTTCTGGACAGAATTGGAAAAAAAGGTAGAAGACAGAGAAAGGAATTTCTCCTATCTGGGACTGCAGCCAATCTCCAGCCAAGATTATGAAGAAGTGTAGCAGAGTGGGCCCAGGGACATTCCTTCAGGGTCAGCTTTCCACCGACCCGTTTGAGTTACATGGGAAACTGCACATTGCTGAGTGCAGAGGCCCTAGGGGAGGAAAAGCAATGTTTACACAGTTAAAACTCAGCTGCCTTCCAAACTCTTCATTGCTTTGTTGTCTGCCTTAAGTCTCAGAGAGAATTCTAAAAAGTATTCTGGAAACTATTCTAAAGGAGACAGGCTATGAACTAATATCAGGTTCTCAGCAATCTTCATATGAAAAGCGACTCCTTAAAACCAAAAGTGGAATGAAAGACTATTCTTCCCAAGAAAGTTGATAACATAGTTGATAAAAACTATCAACTATGAAAGATAGTTGATGACAACAGATTTCATAAATGATACATAGGATGGACGAATAGGTGATAACCTCACCTCTCTCTCTCTCTCTCTCTCTCTCTCTCTCTCTCTCTCTCTCTCTCTCTGTGTGTGTGTGTGTGTGTGTGTGTGTGTGTGTGTGTGTGTGTGTGTGTGTGTGATTGTGTATGTCTGAGGAGGAGGGGGGTGGGTCATTCTCAGCTCTATTCATGTCCATCCACCAGCTTCTTCTCTATGCTCCACTTCTGGTACTTTCCACAGCAGCCTCCTTCAGAGAATGGTCCAGGGTTACTTGGATTCATGTATAATAAACAGAGGCATCTGGAAGTGTAACTCCCACCACCGACTCCCCCCCTTCCTATGTGGTCTATGACTGAGAGGGCAGCCTCTACTGGAACAGTTGTTCTGCTGAAGCTGGGATGTGCCCTGAGTCCTTCCCAGGGTTCTTCCTTGTAATCCTTTCTTGACAACTCATTTACAGATTAGACTTTTTTTTTTTAGGTCAGTTTCTGGAGAACAGAATGGGAAACAAATAGATAAAAATGTCCTCACAGATAGCTGCTAGCCTGCTCATGGTCTTTGAAGAATAGTCGAGAACACAGAGTTGGTAAAGAGCCCAGCTACCAGTTCACCACCATCCACATTTTGACATTGATGAGTCACTTAACCTTACCATGGTAGATGACCAAAAAGGTATGGACTAGGGTCCAATAGAAGCAAGTCTACAGACACAGAAAACAGAAAACAGGGTGTCTTTGCTTCCCTTCATCCCATTCTAAGCTCTTTCCAAGCATGTGCAGAGGACAGTACAGAGTCCGAGGCCAATCAACAGTCTCATCCACTAACATAAATCATTTCTTTGGACGGATGACTGAAGAATCCTGCTCAATACTTGAGATGCCTGCTACTTTCTGAAAGGCTGACCATGCAAAACCAGGGGAGGGGGTTGCCATTCACTAACTCAGCCCCGTCTCCCTGTTCCCTGCTCTCTGTCCTGGATCCTAGCTATGGTGGTTTGAATAGGTATGGCCCCCATAGACTCATGTGTTTGAATGCTTGGCCCACAGTGACACTGTTAAGACGTGTGTCCATGTTAGAATAGGTGTGACCTTGTTGGAAGAATTGTGTCAGTACTGTGGGAGTGGGCTTTGAAGACCCCTAGCACTCAAACTCTTCTCCCTGTGGAAGAGACCCTCCTGCTGGTTGCAGAAGACAGTCTCCTGGGTGCCTTTGGGTCAAAATGTAAAACACTTTACTCTTTCTAGACCACCTTCTCTACCACCATGATAATGGACTGAACCTCTGAAAGCACAAACTAGCACCAATTTAAATGGTGTCCTTTATAAAAAGTTACATTGATCATGGTGTCTCTTCACAGCAATGAAAACCCTAACTAAGACACTAGCTACCATGGTGCCACCAGCTTCTGAATCTGGGGATTATGAATAAGCTATCAGATCCTTGGCTCACTCAAAGTAGACCCCATCCCTCCACTGATACTCCAAGGCTCTCCTTGGTCTAAAGACCTCTGAAGCTTGTTTGTGATTTCCATTTGATTTCACTGGAAATTGTTTGACCCACTATCTCTCTGCTCTTGTGACTCCCTGTGGAGTGCTCCCCAGGCACCCACTTAATCCTCATATGCACTTCCATAGGCCACCAAGGACATTCAGATCTCTCCACTGCAGCTCTCCACTGTCTATAATCCAGCCATCTGGCTATCATAGAAGCACCTTCTTTACCTCAGATTTATTCCTCAGGTTTCAAGATCATGTATTAGAATGCCTCCTAACGTACACAAAAACTACATCTTGTGCCATTTGGAGTAATCAGTTCACTGAGAGATGGGTGTGTAATCATATACCAGTTCTTCAAAATCTCATGCAAGGCAAGGCCAGGTATGTCCCTACAGAGGATGCAGATCTGACAAGCCACTTGGTCTGGGTGAACTGGAGCTGGTTCCTTCTTTTTCCTATAAATAAATCTGTTTACAAAGCTATGTAATGTGCATAAATATTATAGATATTTATAATGAGGCCAAAGATGGGGAAGAAAGGATAAAGCGTTTTTCTATTAAAGATGATAAAAATGTTATTTATGGTCCTTCTCAGGAGATTTTTTTCTAGATGTTTTCTTCCCTTTTCTCTATTTATCAAAATAGATGCACTAAGAAAAATAATACAATACATAAATTCTAGTTATATTAGCATAAAAATGAAAAGTAATCACAGGAAATGATTACAGTGTAAGTATGCTTATAAATTCAATGTTTTTCTGGGCAAAAGATACAGTGCATGATTTCTAATGAAAAAAAAAGATACCATGTTCATTTCATAGTCTAAACTGGACTCTTTTCTAACATAAAAAAAGGAAAAAAAACACCCAACATGCTTAATGTGATTTAATATTATTGCAATTAATCTAAACAATTCTCCGCATTGTTCTGAAGCAGTCAGAATTGAACAGAAATGTCATTCCACTGGGCTCTGAGAAGAGAACATTGGCATTCCCACTTGATCTGTGTATCCCACAAGGTGGACCTGCTAGACAAAAGTGAACTGGTGTTACCCACAACAGGAGTCCCTACACCAGCATGTGCACCTCTGCTCCCCTTGGTCTCTGCCCTGCTTGTCCAGATCCAGACAGAGGATCAGTGTCTTGCCTTGGATTTCAACTAAAGGAGTCTGGAAGAAGCAGAACAAAGCCACAGACATGCCAGCTGCCTTCCAATGGACAAGCCAAGACCACCATGTGGAAACTGTGAGTGGAAGAACTGTACCCCAAAGTCACATGGCATGGCTCCTAGGGTATACTCATTTGCAGTTCTACTTCTGAGTATGACAAGAAGAGAAGATGAAGAATCAATATTTTAAGATCTTTATCCTGGGCCAGCACTGTGGCTCAGGCTCATGGTGTTTCCTGCCAGTGTTTCCTGCCAGTGTTTCCTGCCACGCCTGAGGACTTTTGGGACCCTCAACATGGAAGGAGGAAACTGAACTGTGCAAGTTGTCCTCTGACCTCCATAATACATGGGTGCTCATGAACACACATGTGCATGCGCGCGCACGCACACACATAAATGTAATGTTTAACAAATGTTTTAATAAAAGATCTTTATCTTAAAGAATATTTACATTTTTGTCCTCTGACTTCTCTCTTGCCCTTAGTCTATAAACACAGCCTTCTTTATTTGCTGGCCTGGGTCCCAGGTTTTGTAAGGAAGAATTAAACAAATGAAAAGGGAAAAGGAAAAACCTACCAAGACCAGCTAAGAAGTGAGGGGAAAATGGAAAGAGCTGAAGGCCAAAGCCATGGCTGGTGACTGCAGAAAATGTGGGCGAGAACAGGAGGAGCAAGTGTGGGCATCTGGGAGAGGCAGAAGCGGTGCTGTGGAAATGGTTTGCATAGATGCCGAACCGGACTGCATCCAACCAACCGGAAAGCCATCCAACCACAGGAAGATATGAATGAAGCATTCTTTGAGACACACAAAGACATGAACAGCTCTTAGCTTGTTTTGGATGAGCCTCAGACAGCATTTGGTTCTCAACCTGTGGGTCAAGACCCTCTTGGGAGTCAAACTACTTTTTCACAGAGATTGCCTAAGACCATTAGAAAACATAGATATTTACAATTCATGTAGCAAAATTAGTTATGACATAGCAACAAAACTAGTTTTATCATTAGGGGTCACAACATAAGGAAGTATATTAAAGGGTCAAAGCATGAGGAAGGTTGGGAACCACTGCCCTAAGCAACCCTGGGCTTTGGGCACTGTGGTGTTTATGCAGCTCGCCAGTCAGTGTCTCTATGGTTTCTATGATGCTAAAATTGCAACATCTTACTAACAAGACTCAGTAATGCGGCCTACCTAACGTGACCCAAAAAATCTTGCAACAACTAGAAAATGCTTCACATCCCCATGGTGATGTGAAAACCAAAGACAGCATTCTTTGTTTGTTTGTTTGTTTGTTTGTTTGTTTTTCCCTGTGAGAGCAAGCCTGTCTCAGGATACAGCACACAGAACTGTCTACTAGAAATTAATAGGAAAGTTATGAGTCTTCTCTTTATTTCCACATCTAACCACTGTTTTGATTTAGCTCAAATCATCATTGATAACTCTCCCAAGAATTTAGTAGGAGAATAAATCAGATAATTGTCCGAATCGCTGTGCTCTATTGAACATTCCAGCAAAATGAGCAGTGTTATCAGAAGACCATTAGACTCATCAGGCATCTGAGTACTGCATGGCCCAGTCAAGTGGACACATAAGGATAAGCATTGCAGCTGTGTTTATGAAGTCATAAATAATACCTGGTTTTACACTATAGAACACAGTGTGAGATGTATCATGGCTCATTAGCCTCAGAGCCAGTCAGGAGTTCAACTCTCTGAAACAAGGCCTTGCCTGATGTTGAAGGACGCTCCTTGGTGGGTTCTCCTGCTTGCTGCAGTGCAGGCTGCCCCTGATAAAATGGGAGCAGAAAGGAACAAGAAGGCCTGGTGGGAGCCCCTACAGGTTCTGGGGGATGCTGCGTGGAACACCACTCCCCATGGAGGAACCACTTGTTCTGCCCAAAACTCCTCAAACATTTTACCCTAGCAGGACAGCCCCTTGGGGACAGCTGAGGACACCACAAGGTTGTTCAGAGAGCAAACAAAGGGAACTCCTGGCTGACTGTTGAGCACTGGACTCAGTCCCAGGGAGATGATTTTTTCCACTCTGCCTTTTCTCTCAACACACATTTTGCTTTGCTACCAGGAAAACATTTCAATTGGTTCTTCAGTGGGTAAGTGTTCCCAGTTCATTAATTCTGGTAGCAAACAAGACTATAAGACTATGGGCATGCTAATTTGTTGCCTACTCCTCAGGCTAAAACTAGTCCCCCTCTCCCTCTCCCCTTTCTCTCTGTCTCACAGTCTGTCTGTCTCTCTCTATTACTGTCTCTGTCTCTCCCTCTCTCTTTCTTCATTTTCCCCTGAGTCTCTCTCCCCCTTCTCTCTGTCTCTCTCTCTCTGTTTCTTTCTGCCTCTCTGTCACTGTTCTCTGTCTCTCGGTCTCTGTCTCTCTCCTCCTCCTCCTCCTCCTCCTCCTCCTCCTCCTCCTCCTCCTCCCCCTCCCCCTCCTCCTCCTCTTCCTCCTCCTCCTCCTCCTCCTCCTCCTTTCTGTCCTCCTCCTTGTCCTTCCCCCATCTCCTCTCTTTAGGATGCATCTGCATACCTCTTGTGGGTTCAACCCCGTGTGGAATCATACTCAGGCAGAAACCACCTTCTGACTATGTTATAAATTTCTTGGTCTTGGTCTTTTCAGGATTCATCTTTAAACCTTATAAGTCACTTAGCACAATATTTTGCAATTGATAAGCTTTCTAAAAACATTAGCAACGTAGAGCCAATGTCTACTTGTCATGCAAAAGCCAATGAATACTTCTTAAGTATCCACTAACACCCCAGGACTGTCGCACCTCTAGGAAGGGACATGATCCTAGCAAGGAAAGCACTCTTAACCACAGAGGTGGACCTGAGGTCACTGTGCTAAGGACACAAACTCAGAACAAAAGGAAAACAACTGCTCAGTCTTGTTTATACACAGAGCCTTTCTCTTTTAAAGGCTAGCAGACAAAAACAGGGAGTAGAACAAACTCAACCAAGGGCAGGAGAGGAGAGGAAATGAGGAGCAAGCCAACAGCACAAGTCTGACTCTCAGTGAGATGAATAAATCTAGAGACAGAATGAAAGTGTGGCTAAGGCCATTAGCTAATGTTGTCACAATCCTCCTGAGACTTTTCTGAGAGATCTTAGGTGACACACAATGGAACTGTAGAAGGTGATAGCTATATAACTGTGTTTGACTACAGTAATAATGTCAATGATTTTATGTGCATCAAATTAGCAGTTGTACACTCCTCTGTATGCAACAAGTACTTAAAATAAGTGAAAGCAAAGCATGTTGGTAAAATAGAGTTTCTTACATGTGGAATGGCCTCTGTGTACACAGAGAGGCTGTTAGCACTCACACTCTGGTTTGCCCAGTATCTTCTTAACTTTAGCATAAAAAGGAATGCTAGAAAATATTCAAAATAAGTGCTACAATATTACATAGAGCAGAATTTCTGTAAATTGGTAGCGAATTTAAAAAGTTAGTTTAGTCACAGGAAAATAAGATAGTAAGCACACAACTAGTAAGATAGCTCTATTTTAGTAAAATGTATGTATCTATTAAGAACAAGAGTCTATGATTGATTTTAAAATTCACTTTAAGAAAAATAAACATGAAAAGCAAGAAAAAATTAGTTTTAAAAAGTCCTTGTGTCTGGGCTGGAAAGTTAACTCAGCGGTTAAGAGCAGGTTTGGTTCCTAATACCTACATTGAAACTCACAACCATCTCATTGCAGGGAATCCAATACTTTCCTCTGTGCCCCACCCCCACCCTATGCCCTAGCTAGGAGCCGGGCATGCATACGGTGTGCACACACGAACAGGCAGGCAAACACTCATACACATAAAATTAAAATAAATATTTTTAAATCCTTATATCCAACATATAAAGTCAAGAATAGTAGAGAGAATAAGAAAAGCTTTTATAAGGGTGAGTTGTGCTCATGAGAGAAGTGTCAGCAGCTAGTAGAGCAGCTTACCACACATGTGCAAAGTGTCAGCAGCTCCTAAAGCACGTTAACACGCATGCGTGACTCACTGTGGCAAGAGAAGCAGATCCAAAGAGAGGAAAAGAAGACACAGATGTGAATCTAATTATATATAAGAGTGTGCTGTTTGATAGAACGGGCATCTCGGCTCAGTGAGGGGCTGGGAGTACACATTTTAGTTTATGGCAACGGGTAATTGGAGAATTATAAAGAATAATAGAAACTGAATGCATCCCTCATCCTACACACCAGGTTGAATTCTTTCTAGGTTTAAGACTTCAACATAGAAAAGTGGGATCAATTTTCAATTGGTAGGAAACAACATGATTAAATGTAAGCTTTGGGGGAAACATCCCCAACTAGAACTCAGATATCTTGAATCAAGAAGAGAAACAGATTGATGTACTTAACGATACATAGTTTTTCAAGTTGTTGCAAGGAAAAAATATCCTCAGCAAAATATCAGAACAAATTACAAACTTCAAAAAGGTGTTAACAACTGACATCATAGATAAAGAGTGTCTTTAGTGTGTTGGTAAGAAGGAACCATTGTCAGCCTCTTAAGGGTGACTTTTCTTTTGTGCTTCTGATTTTGAAAAAAAATTTTATGTATATTCAAATATTTACTAATTAAATTTTATGCTGACTTGAATTTGCTTCAAAATAACCAAATATAAAGTATAGAAGAAAACAGTGTCATGAGTTGGCAGATGCTGGAGCTGGGGGTTATAAAGCTCAAAGAGCTATTATATTCTCTTGAATATGTTGGATATTTTTCCACCCTTAGAAGACAAAATATTTTTTAAA
This sequence comes from Grammomys surdaster, assembly GCF_004785775.1. Taxonomy (NCBI): domain Eukaryota; kingdom Metazoa; phylum Chordata; class Mammalia; order Rodentia; family Muridae; genus Grammomys; species Grammomys surdaster. The sequence continues at coordinate 11,604,129 of NW_021604613.1, forward strand.
GAAATACTTATATAAAGTATGTAATTAGCCATCAGTGAATGTCAGTTACTCTTACTAGAGTCATGCTCACATGTGTGGATAACAATGGAAGAGAAACACAGATACACAGGTCCTAAAAAGCCCTTATCTAATTGTGGGTTTGCCTAAATAAAAGTTATTATTTCTATCATCATGGTTGAATGGATGCTCTTAGCTTTAGCATAAAGTCAAATACTAGGACCTACTCATTGTAAGGGCTGGAACATTATTCAATTCACAACCTCTAAGCATTGATAGTGTGTTGAAAACTAAAGATCTCTGAGGCTACAGTGATATGCCTTATTGAAGATGGGCTGGTTTCACATGAGGTAGATAGTATGTTCAGATTCTATTGGATGTGTTAGGGTGGAACTGTGGGTTATCTGGATCTGGAGAGTTGGATGGTTTACTAAAAGAGTCCAAGTGTCCTCAGGTTCCATGTGCTCAGACCCTCAGGGAGACTGAGGTGATCTCAAAGTGTTCCTAACCCATTAACTCTGCAAATCATATCTGGGAAACACGGCCCAGGACTCCACTGACCTCTCACTAAGTAATCTCAAAGGATGGATCACAATCAAAATTCAACAACGTCTCAAGAGCATAATGGCAGAAAGAACCACAAAAGCCCAGGGTTTGCGACTCAACACCACTTGCTAAGGAAGTACACACCTGTAATCGTAGCATTTGGTAGATGGAGACAAGGGATGAAAGTTCAAGGTCACCCTCATCTAGACATTGAGGTCAAGGCCATTCTACGAGATTGATAAGATTCTGCTTCCAAAAAATTATTTTTTTCTGCATTCAACTTAACCTTCTGACGACAAGGTACACCAGAAAAAAGCTATAGAAAACTTGCCAAGATTAAAACATAGTAATAGTTTTCAAAGACACGTCCAGTATGACCACAGAAGTCTAAGAAGCTTGACTCATGTGGCTGGTCCCTGGGTTTGTATGTGTTTAATCTCTCAGCGTGGAGCACAGGAATCTTAACTCAAGTCTTCGACCATCTTTCTCACAGATCCTGAATCGTTCATCCCAAGTAACACCTATCACATAGTGAGTCAGCTCTGGTCTTTTTAATCAGAATGGAAAAACTACTAATATGCAACCTCCTGTGCTGGGTCTGAGGCCATGCTCATCTGTGACAAGAACATAGATAAGCAGCCCAGGAGCTGTATATACAGCTATGGGCTGAGCTGATGATAGTCTGGTGTCTCCACAGTCTGCCTTTGCAGATGACAAGCTGGTGAATATAACACCTCCCCTGCCCTCTGCTTGCCAGCCCAGCAATGGCAAACGATGGCCTGACCTACTTTTGAAAATAAAATGTTGCTGGCATCTAAACATGCCTATTTATTTACCTATTGCCTACAGCTGCCTTTTTTGTTGTATTTTCTTATGACTTGTTTTGTTATATTGTGTTTCATGGGGTTTTGTGTAATGTTTTGTCATGTGTTATTGTGGTGTGGTGTGCTGTGTTTTCTTGTGCTGTATGTTGTTGAGTTGTGCTCTGTTGAATTGAATTTTGTTCTGTCGTGTTCGGTTGTGCTGGGTTTTGTGGTCTTGGGATTTGTTGTATTGTACTGTGTTTTGTTTTGTTGGAGTTTGGTGGTATCTGTACTTTGGTCTCTTGTGGGATCCCAATCTCAGGTGAGTAGATTTGTGTTTTGCATCTCCCTCAGGAGATGTTTTGTCATGCAACAGAACTAAAGAAGAGTTGGAGAGCCCTGGCTATGGGTAGCAGGGCATGACACCAAGGCTGAGAAGCCTAACAAAGAGCATATGTGCAGGAACTAGAACTTCTGATTGAGCTGTTCTCTCCTCTGTGCTATGTGTTAGCATGACTGTTTGCTAGGTCTGTGGTTGCAGCATTCTTGCTATGTCTTGTGAGATAAGCTACAAAGGACAAGTCGTCAGGATTTGAGTGTCTGTGGGAGGAATCCCAGGACAGCAGCCTTCATCTACATGGCATGCCTACTTGAGGAATGAGGATCACCATGTGAATATACAGATACCCTGAAAACAGTTAAAGTTTTAGAGGAAAATTTTGCAGTCTTGAGGTTAATGCACAAGGGTGGAGATTGTTGGCAGCAGTGGCAGAAGTTGCCTAGCCACTGTTGTGAGCACTTAGAAATGCATCTGAGGCCAAGATGCCAGCCAAGCAGGAACTTGTCTGTGTAAAGGAGCAACAGCAACAAGAAAAGGAGATGTGACAGCATCCTCCCTGTTAGCCTCTGATCTGCCAAGTAAAGCAGATAAACAAGAGCATAAGATGGAGGTGCTGGTTGCCACTTCTTAAGGTTTGGGGACTGGAAGGAAAAGAAAAGACAAGTTAGATCTCTGCTCAAGAGCCCTTCCTGCAATCTAAGAACTTGGAAGCCATGGGAAGATTCAGAGCATGAGAAAGAGAGCAATGTGGCAAAAGTAGCAGAAGATACTCTCAGGTCTGACCTTTACTACAAACAGAATGGGGAAATCTGTAATCCAGAGTGCAGATGGAGGCATTAACAATGGTCCAGTGCAAGAAACTATGGAAATCAGGAACTACTCAGCACCTGAGCCACTGGAATTGGGTCTGACTGTTAAACAGAAGCGACAGAGCCCACCAGAGCTGGGCTCCTGAGGCAAAGGGACATGGGAGCAGATGGGGCTAGCCTGGCTGCAGTGGAGGAATTTAAAACTGAGCAGTGTAACTCACATCTTTTGCCTTAAGGCAAAGGCTGAGTAACCTGAGACGGTAGGAAGGAGAGCAACCCCTGGTGGGCTGGCTTATCAGAACCATTAGGAACACTTGGTTATCTCCATCTCAGAGCCCCATAAATGTCCACTGATGGAAAACAAGGGAGAAGGGGCAGGCATCCTTGAAGGACTGAAGAATAAGAGCGGTTGAGGTTGCTATGGGTGGGGCGTTGATGGCTTTGCTGAGCCCCTCGTGGGATGGCACCTTTATGAAGTAGAACAGGCTTTGGCAGGCATGAGTGTTCTAGACTGTCATGTGAATTGGGTTCATTCAGTGATAAAGCATATGGGAGAGTGTAACACGCAGTAGGTCTTATCTGAGTCACCTGAAGACAGGTGGCTAGAAATTCTGTCATTCCTAGAGAAAATACTGATAGAAAGCCAACTTCTACACTTGTGAATCTTTGAAAGGCCTTAAGCCTGACAAGCAGTTCACTAAAGAGTTAAAAGAAACAGAAGACAGGGAGGTAGAGGTCCCCATGGCACCTCTTATGGAAGAAGGTGTCTCAGGGTGGGAGCTGCCCAAGCCATTCCTCTGATGGGCTGGACAAGGTTGCTCACAAGGGAGAACTGGTAACCAGAGGTCTCAAGTTGAATTACAGATTTATTGGTCCCCCACTAAAGTTCACAGTACTTGGGCTTTTGTGGATATTGGAGTTGAGAGTACCTTAATTAATGGCAATCCCTCCAAGTGTCAGAGGCAGTAGGCAACAGTAGATGGATATCACTGTAAGTCACTCTAGGTAAGAAGGCATTTGGGGGGCTCTTGGGATATTGGCAGTCGTACATGCTCCATCTTGCCCAGGCAATCATCCTCTGTGTAACTTGATAAAGAGAGCTGTTGTATGGGATTGGGACAAGATGGCTCTGGTTCTTGGGGTGGGTAGTTATTTCCCTGACCCCAAGAGTATATGGTGTGTACTTCTCCACTGGACAAAACATTCTGGGGAGTGGATACATTGCTAGGCCATATCCTGTATACAACTGTTGGGGATTTTCACCTAAGAGTGTGTGCCGTGAAGTCAGTCATGTATGATGAGGTAAGATGGGAGCCTTCCCACTCTAATCAGGGTGGTGGAAGTCAAAAAATATAGACAGCACTGGGAACCATGAAAATAGGAAGGGTAGAGGTGATTTTTCCAGAGCCCTTTCAACAGCACAATATGTCCTTCAAAAGAGCCAGATGGTGCCAGAGAGGGACTGTGGATTATGGAGACCTAAATAAGGCAGTTTCTCCATCCACACTTCTGAAACAAGTATTCCCATTTTAACTGAACAAATAATACTAGCAATAGGGTCTTTCATGCTGTATTAAATCTTGCTGTTAAAATATCCTTTAACTTCTGGGTCCCAAGGCCAATTTGTATTCATATGGAACAGTCAACAGTGGACATTCAGAATACTTCTACAAGGTTACATTCACAGTCCTACTATTTGTCATGGGATGGTGACTGTGGATTTGCTTTGTTATCCTGTCCACCCTCTGTAAAAAGGTTTTATTGCATGGATGCCACAATGCTCTGAATATATGAATGCCATAATGCTGTGAGTGTTTTCCAGATCTAGACATGCCTCAAGCAGGTTCTTCTAAAGAAACAAGGACAGGAGCTCAATCCACAGAAGATACAAGGGCCACGCAAAGCTATAAAATTCTTGGGGGTATTATGATCTGGTAAGATGTGATACCTGACAATGTTATGAATAAAAAGTCTACAACAGACAGTTCTGTCAATGTAAAGGAGTGCCAGGCATTTTGGGGGCTCTTGGGATATTGGCAGACATACATGCTCCATCTTGCCCGAGCTACCATCTCCTGAGTAACCTGATAAAGGAAGGTTTTGTATGGGATTGAGACAAGAAAGCTCGAGAGGCTTTAACCGGGCTACCATCACTGTAGGTCAAACTAAACAGCAATGTGTCCTGCCATCTCAGTGTCCCTTCCTATTGGACTTCACCAGGATTTCAGAAGGTTGTAGGTAAGGACAATGGAAAAAGCAACCTGAGCAAATGATCACAATGGGGTTTTGGTCTCAGTCATGGAAAGGAGTAAAAGATCGTAGCACATCATTAGAACAACACATGGTAGCAGTATATAAAGCTTTGCGACAGGCAGAACCTATAACTGGGTCTACCCCAGTAACTATAAAAACAGCTTACCCAATAAGAAGGACTGACAGCTTCTGGTTAAATCCATTTCTGGTGTTTGAAAGAATCAAACTCTAGAAAAGTAGCATACTTACAACAATAAGGCTTGGTGTCTACAAGTGCCGTCACCACCACCACCATGGAGGCTGTCCTAGGACCAACGATCTTTAAAGCCACTGAGAATCCCCCAGTAATTGAATCAACAGCTAAGTCAGATAAAGTACTGGATGGGCTACCCTTTCAGTATCATGGAATGCAGGAGAGAACCCTGGAAAGCAGGATGGTTCTAGTAAATAGACCAAACAAGAATGGGTAGCTGTGGTAATACAGATGAACACAGATACCATGTGGCTGGAATAGAGAATAAGGGCAGAGCTAAGGCAGTAAGGATACAGTAACTCACAAGACGTGGCTATTGACAGCCTGTTCCAACATTGGGCTGTATATGAAAGCTTTCTTTTATGGATGGCCCAGTGGGAAAAGGAAGACTGGCTGGTGCTGGGCCACTATGGGAGCAATAAATATGGAAAGAAATACATAACAGAGATCAGTGGGAATCAGAATCCCTGGTAGTCTTCCATGTGGTAGTCCACACCTCATTAAGTCCCATTGGAAATCAGGAAGCAGATAACATTACCAAGGTACAAGCCCATTTCCCCTCAGATATCCTTGGAAGCTGACCACTGGGTTCAAACAAAATCTGATTACAGAAGATTCAACATAGGTTTAAAAGTAGCTAAGGCTGCTGCCATTCCTGTGAAATATTCTGAAAATTTGCATGCTGTCTGTGGTGGTTTGAATATGCTTGACCCATGGGTAGTGGCACTAATAGGAGGTGTGGCCTTGTTGGAGGAAGTATGCCACTATGTAGGCTGGCTTTGAGGGCTCCTATGTTCAAACTCTGCCCAGTGCAGAAGACAGTCTCCTCCTGGATACCTTCAGATCAGGATGTAGAACTCTCAACTCTTCCAGTACCATGTCTGCCTGGGCACAGCCATGCTTCTCACCACGATGATAATGGACTGAACCTCTGAAACTGTAAGCCAACCCCAATTAAATGTTTTTCATTTTAAGAGTTATCTTGGTCATGATATCTCTTCACAGCAGTGTCTAACTTAGCAGTGTCTAACTAAGACACTCTCTAAACATGAGGCTTAGTCCCAGCCTTGACAGATGGAGACTGTGATAGGACAGGTGCGTAAATCAACTTGTCCCATGAGACATTGATAGGTAGATTTTACAGGGCCTATGTCTGACAGTGAGGCATGCATATATGCTCTCATCCATATGGACATAGCCACAGATGTCTTATAAGCACTTCCACACGAGCAAGCAAGAGTGGAAGCCACTATTTAGGGTCTCACCCAACTAAATATGATGGATAGTTATCCACAAAGAGTCAATAGTGGCATTTCACAAATATTGATATACAGAACTGGGCTGAAGACAAATAGGTGCAAGGGTACTTTCACCTACTTCACAAGCAACTGGGGCTGAATTCATTGAAAGGAAAAATGGGTAATTAAAACAGCAGCTTAAAAAATTTAAATCTATCTTGGCAGTGGCAGTGCACACCTTTGATTACAGTACTCAGGAGGCAGGAGTAGTGAGATCTATGAGTTTGAGGCCAGCCTGGTCTACAGAGTGAGTTTCAGGACAGCCAGGGCTACACAGAGAAACCCTGTCTCGAAAAACAAAACAAAGCAAACAAACAACAACAACATAATATAAATCCATATCATACTCTACATTGGTGGAAAAAGACACTCCCAGAATTCATAAGTTGAATGAAAATCTCAGTGGCAGGGGTGGGCTACCACCCTATGAGTTGTTGATCAGGAAAGTCCCCAAGGCCCCACAAACCATATTGCTATGGCTAGTGCTGTTGGTTGTATGTTGGAACAAGGCCCTGTTGCTGCAGACACCGTGTGCTTTGACTGCAGGGCATGGAGAAATGAAGCTGGGACTGAGCTAAAAACTTCCATCCTGCTGGCTGGCTTTAACAGTGTCAGAAGGGGCAACACAAGCTGCTGGTAGAGAACTTTCACCAACATTCCTGCTTGGCTATGGACCCTACAGACCTGTTTATGCAACAGTGTCTCCTCTATTATGAGGACCAATAGTCTTCCAATTGAATTTAAGGCCCACTCCACAAGAGGGAGTTCATGTCTGGTACTACAAGCTAGAACGACAACCTGTGACTGGGAAGTCATAGGTCTCAAAGGACAAGCAACTTCTTTTGTTTTACTAGACGGGTGTGATGTACTTGTGGAACTGCCCTCTAAACATTTGTGTTTCCAAATGTTAACCCTTGATCTTAGATCATCGTTGTTGTTGGCCTCCACTCATAACCACTGGATAGGCTCCTGAACAAGTGACCTGTTACCAAGACATGGTATTCTATTTCTTTCTTAGCCATAGGCAGACATCTGTAGTCACCCTTCCAAGGCTCCGGGATCTTTGGGAGGATGTGGGGGGTGGGGGGGTTGAAAAGAATGAAACAGCGGGAGGAAGGAGTGGAATGTTGTGTAACAATTTCAAGCCTGCTTAACTAAATCTTTGAATTGCTTCCTTTATGTCTGCCACGGTAATTGGGGTACTTCTTTTCCTGGGAACAATAACATTTTCCCCTAGAAACCTCCATTTCTAGGTTCTATTCTAATGGCAAGTTCATGCTTTCTTTCAAAACTTCTACCATGTTGTTAAATCCTACCTCAAGTTATCTAAAATCTGTAAATTCTTCCCTATTTAGTTATATTCTTGTTGCTGGGATCAAGCTCCCTCAGAACTTCATCCTATGTGAACAAATTTCATGCTCATACTAGTACCTGCTGGCTGGGCCTGGCGGCTCCTTTAACTCACACAGCTCGATGACCCCTGAGAGTTCCCTAAGGACCCCCAGCTGGTTAATGCTATGACTTCACCCTGAATATAGGCCAAGTGGTCAGGAGAGGAACAGGCTGGTTCTTGAGGAAGCACATCTTCATGGGTGGGGGCAGAACTCTAAATGTTCTTAGTAAGGAGAGCATCCTAATTCATAATAGGATATAATACTTGTACAAAAGCGCAGACAGTTCAAGAAAGTTCTGGACATTTGGAAGTTTAGGAGTCATCTAACTAAATGTCCTGCATTTCAAAATCAAGGCCCTATTTTTTCATCAAATAGAACATCTGACCTTAGCATAACAGACAAATCTTGGTTGGCTGTTTAACATCCTCCTGTGTTTGATCACATGATTACGTCCCGGATCTAGCCAGGTCCTCTGCTTTCAGAGTCCCTTCCAGGGGAGCTGTCTGCTTTTTCATACATGGCTTTTCAAATGCTTAGAAATCCCTTCCAGCTTTTTATCACTTTCTAGAACGTCAGCAGTCTGTAAAACAGCTATGCTATCTGTGGCCCACGGAGTTCCCACGCACGTCTCAACTGCCTGTGGTGTCCGCCAGCTACATTACTACACTCATTCAGTTCGCTGTTGGAATTTCCCCGTGGCGAGGATTAGCCACCGCAATCCACCAGGTGCTTTATAGCCTCTCCTTTAGATGGTGATGGAGACTTCATTACTAACAGGGACGTGTGTTTCAGCCCCAAACTTCATCGCGTCCTCCTTCGTTAAGCCCACTCTCAGTACAAGATGGAGTGTAGATAAGCCTACATGGGAGAACAACAGTTAGGCTTATGGAAATTGTAGGTAATTAATTTTCCAATTCTTGGATTGGGTAGCAAATTCACTGTTGTTTATTATATTACCTGGTAATTTACATACATCTGTATAATCTTTTGGGGCATAGTTAATTTTTTTTTACAGACTAAGAAGGCAAAATTTCATTTATGAATTCTCTATATTGCATATCACCTCATGCTATCATAATTAAAAAAAATCACACACAAACAAGAGAGACGGAGAGGGGGGGAGGGAAAGCATTACTACAGTTAAAATTTTCTTAGGCTTTCAAATGCTTTCAAGCATGTTCTATGCTTCCTGTTATTGCTGGGAGTATCAATGGCTGTGGAAGTCGCTAAGATGCATGGCAGTGGGTCTCCTTGTCACTTTTTACTGTAGTCTTACATCTTGATCCTTCATTCTGAGTGAAAATGCTTGAGTGACCTTTTAGTAACTGTAAGGAGGTTTAGTTTTTAACCAATTAGCATCTTTGAGTTTCACTTCTGAGGTACAAATAGGAACGGCTATATCTCTAGAAGCCCTGATCACACAGGGTCCTGAAATAAGTTTCTCAGTGGATTAAGGAGCATTTCCTCCATCCAGCTCTGATAAACCTCGAGGACCTGGCTTCATTAAGTTTCATCTTTCCATAAACTTTGATGCAATATTAATGCAATGATTCTTCATTTTTTTGCATGGTAGACTCCTTAAATATTGATAAGACTTTGCATGGACTATGGATATTAAATAAGATCTTAGATGTTTGTAAGGTTGTTTTGTTTTTTAAGCAAGAGAAAAAAATGATTGCGTCCATGCCTTGCCAGTATACATTTAGCAGGCAAAGAATGGGAAAGAAGAATGAAGGAAGACAGAGAAGTCCCTGGCACCCTTGCCAAAGCCCAAATGAGAGGTAGACAAGACCACAGCTGACCCTGGAGGCAAGAAACCGAACCAAGAAGCTTTAAAGATATGCCAGGAGAACCAGTGATGTCCACCATTGAAAGGAAAAATAAATGTACCTCTAGTTCCTAATCAGGTAGAAATGATGCCACCAGCACAGGGTCATATTCAATGATAATTTAATAGGTTTGGCAGAGAAATGATTAATTCTTGTTTTATGCACCTTAGCCATGAGATACCCATAGAAATATCAGTTGGGGCAATTACCAAAGGCATATGTCTTAATATTCTTAGCAGTCTTTGACACTTCTTGTCTGCCATCGTCTCTGCTGTGCTGTTCCTGTTCTTCCAGGTCCGTGAGAAGGAAGAAAAGAGAAAGCCTGGGCTAGAAGCAGCCATGGTCCAGTCCTAGAGCCACAGGAAAATCCACAGAGGTCCAACATGGAATTTGTCTTCCTATTATTCTACATTCAAGACTCTATGAAGTCTTAGTAGAGAGCCACAGGGATGGCCCAGAATGTAAAGCACTCACTGCCTAAGCATGTAGACTGCAGTTCAGTCCCCAGAACACATGTCAACAGAAACCATGGAAAAGCTGAATAGGCGTAGTGGTCACTCGTACTCCTCGCACAGGCAGAAAGACAGGGAAGCTGCCTACCCAGACTCATCAACTTGCTGAGTTCTTGGTTCACCTAGAGACCCAGCCTCAGTATCTAACATGGAAAACCACAGCAGAAGAGAGTGTCAGCCTTGGGTCTGACATGCAGCTACACATACACATGTGACAACATGCATGTGAACACATGGTACACATACACAAGAGTATACTTATACAGAAGAAAATTACCATGCAAATAGTTTTAAACTCTAGCAAGTCTAGTTTTTTATAAGTTTGTGATATGGTATACCTCATGGTATAAACAAAGGATTATACACTGACAGCTACAGTCCATAATTCCCACTTGGCCCACACAGAAATAATCAATGTGTGACAGCAGGCCTACTGAATATCAATACACAGCAATAAGCCAACTGATTCTTTTATAAAAGAGATATATAAAGCATTAACAGCAGGCCTGCCTTGGGCTTTTATTTTTAGTTGAGCTTAGCTGACCTTAAAATAGATTTGCATTGGGGGAAATGTAAAACTTCCTCAAATTGAGTAGGACTTAATTCAGCATAAACTGTGGGGAGCAGGGGAACAATTGTCTCTGGAGAGACCTTCTACACACTAGTATATGTGAAAGCAAGGTCAAATATTATTACCGTTCTGAAGTTTTCACTTTCTAGTGAGGTTTAAGAATGAGTTGGAACTGGGCAAAAATATCATTCAATGGCATGGCTCCTCAGAGCTCTTCTCATGGCTAGGATTTTTCTTTTCATCTATTTTAGATGAGTGGGTTTCATTTTGGTAGCCTTCCCTGCAGTTATGTCATGAAGCTACTATATGGTGATAAAAATGTGGAGGGGCTGCAAATTTGGAAGACACTCTATTTGGTGACTTCCTCAGCAATGATTTTCATTTTTTGGAGTCACATCAGTATAAATGTAGTGTTGTGGGCACATCTGTGGTGAATTTTGTCATCTTGTCCCTGACCTTTCCCACTCTATCCCTTGTGTGCTTCACCACCTTCAACACCACTCACAGTGCCTTCCCCAAGTTTCCTGAATATTATTTCAGTGGCTTCTGAAGCAGTCTGTAAGGCCAGCATTCGTGCAAACTATCACAAAGGCTAATTCAGGAACTGGGGCCTGAAGAGCTTAAATATTTTGCCAGATTATGTTAGTCAGGAAACTCTAGAGAAGCAAGACCAATACTGTACGTGTGTGTGTGTGTGTGTGTGTGTGTGTGTGTGTGTGTGTGTTGTGTATGAAGTACCAGGAACAAATTACATATCATAGAATGTCCTTGTACTTCTGATTCTCTTGTCCATTCTGAGTGCTGGATTTACAGGTGCACACACCATGCCTGATTTATGTAGTGCTGGGGAACAAACCCAGGTCTTTTGGTCAATGACCAGTAAACATTCTACTAACTGAGACACATAGAAGCACCACAACCTCAGGCTTATCAACTGTGAGACCATCCCAAGCCCTTATTCTCCCCAGATCATCAAGGATGTCTTGAATGATAGAATCAAGTGGGTGTGGATAGAAGAAGCAGTTGATAATCTTTTACATTAGAACCATCAGAGCTGTGAACCATTAATGTTACAGTGGGTATTCTTAATGTCACCATCATTCTTTCTTGTAGATCCAATCTGTCTACAAACAGTAAGATATTGATAGATCTGTGAAATCACACAGCCTTGCTCCTTGGGAGATAGGAAAAACATAGAAGTCAGGTTATCCAATCATGTCCCTAAAGCATAGTGATTGGTCCAGCCAGAGGCGTAGAAGCTCCCCAAGTAGAGTAATAAGTGATAATTTCTGACACTGATTTATGGTAATCGATAGAAGACAATCTTTGTGTGTATCCAGTATTTAGTGAAGCTTACCCACCATGCAAAATGGGAATACAGTGGAATGCAGAAAAGTAGAATGTAGAATGTCACTGAACATTTGGACTCTTGGAAATATTTCTGAGACTTTCAGTTACATGAAATAAACACATGAAAGCCTGGTTTGCTTGTTTGATGGAACTGAAACTTTGAGAAGCAACATAAGAGGTTTGGTTGAAAGTACAAGTTAGGTTGAGATTTTGTTACTTGGAATCGCGAGTCTTGAATTGAAAACAGAAAAGGGAAAAACCCTTGTTAGCTTTAAATCTTGCTCAGCCTCTGTTAGTGGAACTGCACTGTTAAATCTCTGAGGGCAATGGAGACAAGCAGAGGGCCTGGTGCAGACTCCCTGCTCTTCATTTGCAGTGTCCCATAAACACAGCACTCTTGGCTTTCAGTTCCTTGTGCTCGCAGGTCTCTTCCGGGAGGACTTGGAGCCATCTCCACCACTCCCACTAGGAATCCAGCTCTTTGCTCAGAGCAGCAGCTATGGAATTCTAAGTACTCTAAGCCAGCCTCACCTCCCCATTAGCAATTTAAGCAGTTTGCCGTCACATCTGGGGACCTGACCCTTTTTTTCTCTCTGACTCTGCAGATGCTGAGCCATGAATTGAGATCACTGATCAAAAGTTTCTCCCCCTCATACTTTGGAGCAGGATTTTAGTTCATCCTCTTTGCAGCTAACACACTTCCAAGTATGAATAATCTGAAAACAAGCATTTTCCTCCCAATACAACCACAGTTAGACAATTAATCAATTTCAATTACCTGGCACCATTTGAATGAGAAGTCTGGAAACCATCATCATGGCTGTTATGGTTCCTGGCTTGGAAATTTGGCTACTTAAAACATATGCAAAAAGTAGGTGAGGTTTCAGCTTCACACGCTCTGATAATTTACCACTAAAAATAAACATGTACTCAAGAGACAAGTACTATGTAAACACATTTAGAAAGACTTCTCAGCATCTGCATACAGAAGCTGCCATCCTCTACCCAGAGAAGCTGAGGGCACAGAACACAAAGAAAGCTTTATCTTTGGGAGAGCCAGCATCTGCTGAGCATGAACGAAAGGCAGGACAAAGAGGCACTTCTCTGGTTCGGGCCAAGAAATGAAACATGATTCATTGTTCTGTCTTAAGTAGTTGCACGTTTGCTGTTCTTTAAGTATCTCAGTAGCAGAGCCTGCTTTCATTAGAAACTCAACACCCATCCTTAGCATCAATATTGGGTGCAAAATACTAATTGAGAAGCATAATGTTGAATGTGCCCGAGTTCAGCCTGTGACTAGTAGACCCCAGCAGGTGCTTAATCATAGCATTTACCATGCATCTTTCCACCCATTCTGTCTTACCTCCACATTCATCAATCAATTTGTGAAAATCAGAATAACCTTACAGGTGCACTAGAACACGAGCCCTGTGAAATCAGTACAACTGGATCTTCCCTGGACATGGCTTTAAATGAGAAGTCCCTTCATTTAGGATGTGCTTAAAGATGTAACAGCCTGCATGCAAGTTCTCCTTGAGACTTTTCATATGTAGAAAACAGGGCTCATGTTTGCACAGGCCATTTTGCTCCCAGCAGTAATGTGCAAAGCAAGGGCTAAAAGAATTCTGTTTAGTGAAGCAGGCAGTTGAAACTATTTAACTTAAAAATTAGGTTTGGGGATTATCTGAGGTCCTCGACTATTCATACAAATTGTGTTCTTCATTTTCATGGGTAAATAGGAGAGGCTGGGCAGAGTGTGCAAATTTACTGCCAATCGTTACAGCAGGAAGCCTCCAGAAACATCCATTCCTAGATTTATGGGGTTTGAATGTGAAATGTCTGCCATGGATCACACACTCATCATGGTGGTGAGCTGCTTTGGCCGAACAATGTGAGACGCAAGCCTCTGCCAAGATTTGGAGGGATGGGGGACGGGAGGCGGAAAGGAAGGAACGCATGTTACTAGATCACTTCTGACTTCTTGGAAGGCAGAAAGCCCAAGCCTGTGCTCCAGCATAGATCAGCCTGTCCGGAGTGGACCAGCCTCCTGAGTGAGCCTAGCTACTCACCATCCCCCAAATCCCTATGCTGCCTGCCTATTCCACGTCTCTATTAGATGTGGTGAAATAACTCTCCAGCCTGAAACTCAAGTGTCTCCACAGGCATCTTTTTACATTTAGGCAGATGGTTTAGTTTCTTTCCTCTTGTTTTGGGTTTGTTTATGGTTTTGTGATTTTATATAATTATACATAACATTATTGGAGGAGTAGTGAGGTTTTTCATGGCTCCTAATTATCTGGGGTCTGATTCTTGCTTTCAGGATTTACTGAGTTGAGAGCTAGCATTTCTGGTTGCTGGCTAATAATCCCTTTCCATTCTTCCTTCCCAAATCAGACCTTGTGAGGACCATCATTCTGGTGCTTCAGCAGGCCCCTCTGGGGCCTAGATGTTAGAGGCCTGGAATGTTAAGACCAGTTCTGTGAATGATTAACTTCATAAGCCTGAGAAGTCCAGGGCTCCTGGATCCCCAGACAGCTAGATTTGTGTGTTTACTCCACTGGGTCCTGGTGTCCAGATATGTGGTCAAATATTAACTTAAGATGACTCTCAGGACAACTTTACATCAGTAGGGTTTAAGTAAAGCAGATTTCTTTCCATAGTGGGGCTAGGTATCACTCAATCTGGTGAAGTCTTGAAAAATATCAATAAAGACCAAGACCTCCTTGACTCCTGTGAAGAGTGTAAAAGCTGAGTGTGGTGGCCGTGTCTGTGATCCTAGAACTTGATGGTGAGGCAGAGGATCCAAAATTCAAGGTCATTCTTGGGTCTATAACATAGGGAGTTTAAGGCTAACCTGGGCTACTTGAGACTGTCTTCAAACGAAGCAAAACAGTAACAACGAAGTGTATTCTACATCAGACAGCAGTGCATTATGATAACACGCATTAGCTCATCCTTCTGTATCCAGCCTGTTGGTCCAATTCACAGATTCATATTCTCTGTCATTCTCTCTCTCCCCCTCTGCCTCTCCCTCTCTCCTGACTCCCAGTGTCTCCCAGTCTTCCCCCTTCCCTCTACCCCCACATTTCTCTATGTGGAGTCCCCCTGTTTCTTACTCATATTTCTGAGGGAGGAGATCTCTAGTCTCTAGTCTCCCACACATCCCTCTTCCCTTCACCACGGTGCTCAGGTTGTCTCCAGATGAGTGTTGATGCTCTTGAACATTCTTCTCACCAAGACCAGACTGACAACACAGGACCTTTCTCGTACATTCTATTTCTTATAATTTACAGATTCTCCCACTGAAGCTTTGTAGAAAATTTATTATGTGCTAGACACTGAGGGTTCCAAAGATGAAGAAGGCACTGCACCTATATCTAAAAATATACACCATGGACTCAAGCCTTCTAAGGAAGATGACATGAGATATTCTCAAACCCCTAACGTAAAGAACACAGAATTATCTGTCAGTCTCCTGACTTTTCTCCAGAACCATATTTTTTGCTCAGTCACATATAACCTATGAATATTTTCATACCACTTTAGCTTTGCTCAAGCACAATTCCTTATACACGGAAGTCTTTTTTCCTGCTCCATGTAAACAATGGCTACTACCTCTGTTCTTTTAGCCAGAGACACAGTATTATCAGTGGTGAACAGAGGCCCAATAGAAACAATGGGTCAGTGGGTTTGTCAATTCACCTCGGACCAAGCCTTGGACCAAAGCCACACTGAACCTAAAATTTAGCCTTACTGTCTGAACAAGCCTGCTAGTCCTCCTAGTCTACAGGCTGCCTTTGTTCTCTTTTCCAAGATTTGTGCTAGATGCTTGAATGCTGGGCGCTGATTGCAGAATGCTCCTTCTCTCTCCTGCCCCAACCTGCCTCTCTGCTGCTTCAGTTCTGTTCTACAGGATGTCATATGTCTCCTGGTCCTTGTCCCCATTCCACTCCATTACAGTCCTGCCTTTAAGAATAGTCAGAGTCTATCATTCTGGTCTAATTTCAAGCCCTGACAAGAAGCTAAACTAACTTTCTATAGACAGAGTCACATTGTCATATTGTACAATGAAAGTCACATGGTTATACTGCCCAACGAAGGGCCCCCCAATAAACAATCTTCGCCTGTGAGCTCAGACAAGATTTTTGTAGACTTTTCTCACTCAGTCCTTCTTCCTCCCCCATTCCTCGCACAGGCATAAGTCTGTATTATCACATGACCACCTCTCCCACCTATATCGAGCCATACCTGTACTTTTCTTTACCTTAGTTTTCAAAATCTCTGGACTTCACTTCTGCTGTGGTGCCTGCTTTAGAGAGGGCTTTTTTTGCCTCAAATTTGTGTGTGTGTGTGTGTGTGTGTGTGTGTGTGTGTGTTGTATGTCTCATGAATGCATATGACTTACTTCACTTAACTTTATTTATGTGAGATTCACTCACGAGTAATCCCCCCTCCCACATTAAAAAGCTAATTGTGTCATCAATAGGTGAATGGATAAAGAATCTAGCTTATATACAAAATGGAATATTGTTCAGTTATAAAGGAAAGTGAAAATATGTCCTTTCAGGCTCTGCACATGGCTCAGAGCTCTTACTTAGTATGCATGAGTTCAATTCTACACCCAGTAGCACACATACATATATGCATACACATGTACATGAGTGACTTTAGCTAGAGATGATGTCCCACACCTGTAATCCCAACAGTTGGGAGGTGCAGCCAGGTAGATCAGGACTTCAAGGTCTTTGTCAGCTACATAGTTAGTATGAAGCTACTGTGAGCTACATGAGACTCTGAAACAACTACAAAATAAAAAAAGAGGGAAATTCTGCTTTTTTTTCAGGAAAATAGATATTATGTGAAGTAAGTCATACTCAGAAAAATATCACATTTACTTTCATTTGCATATCCTGTTTTATATAGATGCATAAAATCATATATATATATATGAAATATGTATAAACACACATATATAACATGAAAATAGAAACAAAATTGTTGGAGGAAAGAAGAGGAGTATCAAGAGGAGGGTATGAGAAGGAGATATAGTCAGAGTGCTTGGCATTTGTTATGAAAATGTCCTTCTAATGCCCATTGCTGTGTATAATGAATGTGCACCAATAAAAAAGATGAGTGCAAGGGGGAAAAAGCACAGTTCTCAAGTCCTCTTTTCAACAATAGTATACTGTTGGAGGACATGCTGGGAGCTTCCATTTATAAACAAAAAGCCATATCTATGTGACAAAAATAGAAATAAAAAGCCTAATTATACACTAATAAGGCTATTTAAAGTCTCTTGGTATACATGCTAAAGTGTTCTAACTGGCTATAGTCTCTTTTTCATCTTTGTGATTAATTCTACTTTCTCAGCTGCCAATAAACTTCAGCCTTAGGTCAAATCTTCACTAAAGCTCTAACACAGACTGAAATGTGTGTCTGATAAGAATGTGGCCCACAGCCAGCCCCGAAATGAAATCACTCACTAGTACATGCAAAAAATATGGTATCTTAATATCTGCATTATGACAGGTACTGAGGGCAAGCCTAGAATGGCAATGAATTCCATTCAGTAGCCTATCATTAGAGGATTCCATGATGCACTTCCACTTTTTAAGGTATTTCCTCCAGTGCCCCATGTTCACTTTAGGAGATATTTATTTCTCCATTCTAAGGACTCCTTCGGCTTTCCCATGTGTCCTGAGTCACTCCAAATCTCAAGGATAGTTTAGACAGAGCTGCATGCTTTCAAGAGTCACAGTAAAAACTCAACCCCAGCCTTAACATGCTTTTGTGATGCAGGGTGTCTAGGAGAAGTTCTCAAGACAGCCTGGAAAAGCAAAGGGGTTGGGGGAGACTTCCAGAACACAGTTGTTCCAGAGAGGACACCTTGTTCGTTCACTCCCTCTGTGATTTGAGCAAGTCACTTAGTCTCTTAGAGCTTCGTTAGTACAATAAAGAGATCAACCTGGTCTGATCTGAAGTCTTGTATGGTCTTGGAGAGAGGGCTGGACAACACTGACTTTTGACTGCACAGCAACCTACAGCATGTTCTTAATGATTCAGTGACTTTCATTTTGTACTTTACTAGGATATAATCTTCTGGGTTGCCTTGCCTCAAATACTGGGTAACCCTGCGTCCCATCTGGTACCCATTCTGTGGGTATGCCAGGGAATTTCATTTCCTGTTGAGTCTGAAATCTTTGAGACCCCTAATTTCAAGTTAAAAGGAGATAAAAATTGGCCCTGCATTTATGACCTTAGAAAAGATGAACATTCCATAATCCCTTTGTGTTAGAAACCTGTCCATAATGCACAGAATCCAATGTCATTAGCATGTAACAGCTGCTGTACATATGGACAATTTCGAGTTTTAACTTTTAAGTGCACACAATAGAATCATTGCATCATTTCTACTTGGATTTTTAATTTTAATTGTAAGAAGAAACATTCAGAACTCTTAGGATTGTGGAATTAGTCACTTTGAAGTGTACTTTGGGTTTTTAATTTCTGTCAATGACCTAAAAATAGTTTTAAAAGTGTGTTTGCTTTCATTTTAAATACAAATTCCATTTGACTTGATCATCTGTCATATGAAGCTTCTAGCTTCCCTCTGCCTGAGTTTCTAATGCCTGAAAATAGCAGCTTAACATGTAAGCATAGACAACGGGCACACTATTACACACAATTAACATTCTTGCTATTATCATGTATGACTATTTAGTATTTTAAGAACATAACAGCACATAAAAGATTTTTATCTCTGAAGTTTTCGTTTCATTTTCCAAGAATATTTACATCTTATTTTTAAAACAGTCATAGAAAGCTCAGAAAAATATGACTGGAAATTTAATAAGTCCCCTTGAGTTTACTACAGGGTAGGGACAAAGAAGGAATTAGCAAAAGTTATATGTATATATGCTAACTCTGTGTTACATGTTTTCACACATTCTCACTTCATTATAAACAGAACCTAATTATAAAACAAAGGTGAGTAGTAAGAAAATTGGGGACTTAACGGGAGTGTGGTGACGGTGACTGAATCCATGGTAAGCTCTACCTATGCCCACTTTAAGTTCAGGTTGATAATTAGTGTTTATTGGAAGGCCCTGAAGACACCAACTCTACTGCGTAATTAAGATGAAACCTCCAGAGCTCATCTTAAGAGCTAAAAAGGCTTCCAGTATCTTAACCCTTCCAGTGCCTCTATCCTGTCACGCTAGTATAATGCAAAAATCACATTTACTTAGTCGTCCTTTGTTCCGCTGATTTTCTAGGAAATCTAAGAGATTTGCATGAGCCGTGATGTGTTTTTCACTGACTGTTGTAAGAATGGATTGCATTTGGGTTTAATAGACTTCGCTGGTATAAAGGAAGACATTTTTAGGTTACTTCTAATTTAAGTTTTGAATTGTTAATGAATCTGTAGGAAAAATAGCAATTTAAAGAAATAATAGCACTTTTTAAAGACCCGTTTATTCCTCTAAAATTTACTGAAATTGTCCAGCCATTTTAAAATAGGAATCACTGGAGAGGCAAAAGATCTTTTATCCTTCTTGACAATGAGTTGTCACTAAGATAAAAGATATTTTCTAAATCTATGCAAAAAGAATGGAAGAAGGATGGAAAGAAGGAAGAAAGGAATAAAAAGAGAGAGATTTGCCCATCCCAGAGCAGTGTAGAAGTTGCAGAATAAAAGACAGTTTTCAGTCAAGCATAAATTTTTAAAAAAAAAGTATGGATAAAAGCATTTTGAGAAGTTGTACATGTTGTTTTAGTTTGCCAAAGTGAAATATTAATGAATGGGACTCTAGCACTTAGAAGAGCCACTTTAATTGCAGCAAATAGTTAGTCCATTTTGCTGCACTCCCCAAGCGCTCTAGATTCATGCATGAAAGACATACACATACTAGCTAATTTTGGTATGCCTTGACTACCTCAATGGCTGGACACTTCCAAACATCCCCGTGGCTAGCACACACAGCCCTACAGTATTCCTGAGTTAACATCTTTTTTAAAATCTCTATTTCATCTCTGCTACCCCAGATCAAATCGGGGGAATGGCCCCTGGGGCCACTTTCCTGGACTCTTACATGTTGGAGGCTCTTTAAGTCTGTTCTCCTTGCTCCCCTGTTATAGCAATTCTCTCTGTTTTTCTCCTCCTCAGTCCCCTTGCCCAGGCAATCTAAAAGTCCCTCTTCCATCTTCCTGCCAAGCCATTTGCTGTATGGCAATTCTTTTACCAATCAAAGGCAGTTGGGGTCAGGGACCCTCAGAGTCTAGAAGTGCATCTTTTGGGAGCCAAATTAAGAGAAAACATTAGAACTAATCCCCAACAAATAATTATTATTAACATTTGATTGCAAAGAAACATCACATCAGATTCCCATCTGGTCCCCACAATAGCTCAATGAATTCTCTATTCATACTGACCCATCTTACAGATGGTACTGCTGCTGGAGGTTGGCCAAGCTTAGAGTGTCCCTTAGGGAATGATTCTGACCCCTGTTTGATGCAGAAGTCCACAATGCTTTGTTTTTGATACAGCTTACCTACATTCAGCTCCAAATTGGAGAGGTTGTGAAGATTATAGGCTTAGGTTTCTAAAACTTGAACCTGTATAAAGGATCACATAGAGAATTTTATATTAAGCTGCAGATCCTCATGCAGAAATCCAAAGAGCCTGACTCTAGGTCTCCGGGCACCCTAGAATTCACATTTTACCAACATTTCAGGAAATATTTCTGCCACAAATTTCTACAATACTCTTTGAATAATAGTTGTGGGTTTCTGGTTTTATTTAATATGTTAGCTGGAAAAAGCACAGAGTGCTAGGGCCACAGGGAAAAGCCCAGCAAACCAGCAGTCATGACCTTAACACTCACATGACTGCTTGGTGTAGTTAGAAGCTGCACAGCTCTAAGACACTGCTTATATGGACTTCTACAACTGAAGTTGTAACCTGGGAAGCCTTCAACTTTCCCAGATCCTGGACTATTGTCCTAGCTTCCCTAGAAAGGCAGATATGGGGTCAGAAAATGAATTTAAAGAGAAAATCAGAGACCGCCTTTAGAAGCCAAAGATTTGGGAGAGTTGATACCCAGTTACTCATGCCTGTCTATTTAGGATTGGGTTCCAGGGAACAAAGGACATCCTAAAGTTGGGGAGATGATCCAACTTTCCTCTGTACAAACCTCACATTGACTTGGGTGGCAGAGCCCTCTGGTAGCATCAGAGAGCATGGGGTGCAGAGGTTGAAAGAAAGCACACCCTCAGCAGCTGGACAGTAGCCTCCCTCACAGAAGCAAGTTCAGAACTCAGCCACGGTGAGATACCACCTGCCGACCCATTGCTCTCAGAGACTCCAGTACAGTCTGAGAGCAATGCAGGTAAAGAACATAAACCTGCTAAATATTAACAATGTAGCCTTTCTTGAGTTCACAGGATAATGAGCGAAAGAAATAAAAGATGGCAGCCAAGGTAAGAGTACAGATACCAAGTATTCCTTTGTGTGGTCGGAATAACTTTATTATTTTACTTTGGGCCACACACTATGAGACACACAGTTTCTTGATTGATTTCTGCTGCTCACACAGACCGCTACTTACAGGTCTCACTTCAGCCTGTCCTCAGGCCATGACATCTGACACAACCCAGAGCTCCGTGTGTACAACTGCATCAAATGAGCAGTTTTACTAAGCTCAGACCCATGGAGTAGTAGAGACCAGTCCCTCCTTCTCCTGCCACAGCCTACAGAGCAGGAAAAACAGCCTTGACTGAAAGCTATAGGAAGAGATATTCATGCACATTGTAGTTCTTCTAAGGAAGAGTGGAGTATCCAGCTGATTTATTCAAGAAAGCTGAATTGCTTTCCACTTGACTCTTCTTGCTGATGTAGTTCTAGGATGGAAAGCATTCTTCTTCTTTGCCTTGTAGGGCCCCGTCTCCCACAGAAGAGAATCTTATCCTTCTATAATGATAGCTACATGACCAATTTACCTCAGAACCACTTGGCTGCTATTTCAAGCCATGTTCTCCCTTCAGGTTCCAATAAGAAACAGACAGCATTAAATTGGGACACCTTAAAGAAGTTATATTTACAAGGGTGCCATTTACAAAGATGGGATCATAGTACAGCAAACACTGAAGGGCAGCACCAGGACTGAGCTGATGATATTGGGGGGGTGGGGCAGTAAGAGAGTATCAGAAACCACAAGAGAGAATCATGGGTAAGGTCTCCGTGGGAGGAGCTGAGTCATAGTCTTCAGAAGGCAGAGCAGAGTCAAAGGATGCAGCCAGCTTGAGATAACTCCATAAGAATACCGCTAAGCAGGTAAGGATACCCCCACCTCCGAACCATTTTTCTCTGCTGCTCCCCTCTCCCGCCATCTCTCCCTATCAGCTGAATGCAATTAGGAGCACAGAATACCGTGGAAGTCACACAAGACCACCTCAGCACATGCTTACTCAGTGATCTCTAGGTGAAACTATCAGAAACTGCTTAATAGGTTGTTCAAGCTGATGGACTCTATACAGCTCACACATAAGCAGCTGTAGAGTCAAGCTCTAGCGGTCCACCATTGCCATGTCTGAAACTACATCCTTTATTAGGTGCTCTTCCTCCCCTGTTGTATGTACCCATTGCCCTACCTGTACAGCTAAGGATCACCTCCTAAATAAATGATTTCACTGATTTCCTTGACTCAAGCCCTGCTCTGAGGGTACCCAATTTGTGCCACTAGAACATATGGAGTATAATAATCAACAGAAAATAACCCATAGCCGTTTTTGTCCGTCATTTAACAATATGAAAGACAATGCCAAAAGAAACAATTCAAACAAAGGTTTTCTGTCCAAGGAAGGGATTTGGAATAGAGCTAGAAAAACAGGTGGGCAGGGTACAATGGCTGTTTATTACAACTTTGTAAAACTGATTATTTTATACATACATGTTTCTTTTATGAAAATAAAAGGTGATATTAAAATATGTTTTGATTTGCAAAACTGGAGCAGCAAGGAAGCTAGAGGAAGATGAAATACAGGATGATTAAGCTGGAGGAAGACATCTTGTTGGAAGAAATGTATTCTTTAAGGTCATGCTAGAACAATTCAAAGATATTGGAAACTGCAATCTATTCAATATGGAAAGAGGCACCAAGTCTAACTGATTATAAATATGAGACTATAATACAGAAAGACAGACCAAAAGATGTGAAGAGGATTTAAGATCTCAGGAAATAAACTGAAGTGACATTCCTCAAGATAATTCAAAATAAAAGGTACTGAATAATTTATCTTAAAGCCAAATAAAATGTCCATAGAGCCATGACCCAGGACGTACACTTCAGGCAACAAAATGGCCAGACTAAATGATGGCAGGAAATTTAGGCAGGTTGAGAGAAAAAAATTCAAATGATGGACACAGAAAATGCAAACATTTTTAGGTAGGTGAATCTTGCAGTGCTGTAGCAGGTCCTACAAAAGAATACACTCTAAAAATTTGTAGCTCTGTCAGCTCTTCTCCTAGGAGTGAATGAATAAGCTCCTGACAGACCACAGATAAGAACTATGAACTCTAGGAGAAGTATAATAACTCAACAATGGGAAGGCAAGCATATACAGAGAAGAAAAGAAAGCAGATCTGAGAAGACAAGATGGCATAGAATGAGCTTCTCACCTTTAAATGGCGTTAGCCTGTGGTTGAAGTTGGCACCATGCCCAGCAGCTGCTGCACCAACAACAGAAAACCCAGTTACTCTTCCCCCAAAAACTAGAAGACACAGCATGGGAAATCCAAATCGAGACAAAGGAATACAAGAGAGAGATCCCAGAAAACATGGTGGAGAATGAGACCCCCAGCATCTGTAAGTGTCTGCATGAGCCCTGAACTGCAAGTAAAGCTGGTGAGCTGAACTAAAATCTGAATTTGAATGAAAGCAGTTTAAAGCTTGAGTCTACAAAAGTTAATTGACTGGCCAAAGCAAAAGAGTATGGGTGGGTAAGGACAAGTCAACACTCTGCAGGGAAAATTACATTTGGTCTTGACAATATAATATACTTGGATCTATGATACAACTCAAATGAACCCAACACATAAAAGCCAGAACATCGTTGCCTGTTATGAAAAGAACAGCAATTGATATAGACCAATCTGAAAAAATTCTGATTTCAGAATTAACAGGCCTGAATTTAGAGCAGCTATTAAACTCTGGTCAGTCCAGTGTAGGAAAAAATGCTCAAAATGAAAGAAAAGATGAGCAATTGATATAGGGTGAGTTTGAAAGAATCTAACAGAGTTTCTGGAAGTGAAAGGACAGTGCTTAAAATTTAAAAAAAAAATCACTGGATAGATCATAATGAAAATGACAGAGAGAAAAGAATGTGAAGACAGACCAGTAGAAATTATCCAATTTAAAGAACAGGCTTGAGAGAGGGAGAGGGAGAGGGAGAGAGAGAAGGAGAGGGAGCTGCGGGGGGGTGCGGTAGGTGGGGGTTCGGGGGAGGGGGAGAGGGAGAGGGAGAGAGGGAGAGAGAAATACAGATATTAGGGGACCAGTAAGACAACATTATCAAAATATCTGGCATTTATACTTGCAGTTCCAGAAAAATATTACAGAGAATGGAAGGCTTGAGGACGTAGCTCAGTTTGTAAGGCACATGAAGTTCTGGCTTCTATCCCAAGCATCATATAAACCCAGCACAGTGGCACATGCTTGACATCCTAGCACTTGGGAGATTGAGGCAGGAGTATTAGGAGTTCAAGGTTGTCTTCTTCTACATGGCAAGTTTGAAAGCAGATTCTGAGTTACATGAGACTGTGTCAAAAAGGGGGACATGAGAGAAGTAAAAGAATGTTTTTAATTTCAATTTCTTTTTTAAAAAATATGATAAAAGTCATGTTTATGGATTGAAGAAGCTCATCAAAGCCTGAGCAGAACTGGGAGGAAGGAAATTGGGCTAAAGCCATGATACTCAGACTGAAGAAAATAAAAGCCCCACTCCCAAAAGTCTTAAAAGGATCCAGAAGAAAACACATCTCCTCTGGTTCATTGTTAACCTCTCATCTGAAACATTAGAAGCCAAAAGACAATAGAAAGACATATTTATTTAAGGTGAAAAAGAAACGCATCTATATATCCAGACGAAATATCCTTCAAGTTTGAAGATGAAATCAAGGTGTTTTCAGATTGGCAGTAAACAAACCTAGTAAAAGGGATTCTTTATCAGAAGCCTTACATTGCAAGAAATACAAAGAATATTCTTCAAGCTGGAGAGGAATAAAAACTAGATAGAAACTGTGATCCTGGAAAAAGAACAAAAAACACTGGAAAATGTAATGAGAGAGTAACTTTAACTCATGTTTTCTTTAGCTTTTAAAAATACAGGTTAGACTTCAGTGTGGATTCAGTGAGTATGGCAAGCTCAGTATAAAGGAAAGTGGGTAAATAAAATATGATCTCAACATTTCTGCACATAGAACTGGTAAATAATAACCCCGGTGGGCCATTCGAAAGATAAAGGATAAGTAATATGCTTCTTAGATCAATTAGGAAAAAAGCATATGCAAAAGATAGACTGAATAGAATTTTAAAATATGTTTTTGGTCTAAAAAAAACATAAAGGAGCAAAGCAACATTGAAACACCATGTCTACATCTAACTACCTCAATAAAGAGGCAGAGAATAAGGGACAGCCAAGGGCCCATCCCTAAAGAAGGCACCATAGCACTTCCTCTAAGGTTCAGGGAATATAGAGCAGAAGCAAAGGCAAGAAGAGATGAGAACTAGAATATACAGGGAGAAAGGCTGCAAATGCCATCCTCTGGGCATGGCCTAACCATTGTAACCATGAACTCATAGTAGCCATGATTTGCACTCTTGGCCTACATGAGACTGACCATGTCAACTGCCAGTTATGGATCAGGGAGGAGCTCCTGGGACCTTAGCCCTCACTCTTGAACTGTTTGCTATTGATGGATTATTGTGTAAGAGAAATGTTGTTGTCTTCAGTTACACAGCCATGGCTGAGCCCAGGGCTCTAGTGGACAGCTCCAATACACAGAGACAGCCCTAGTTAACACATAAAACAAAACAGACCATAATGTGAGAAAGAGTTCTGAAGGCAAGAGAGCAGGTAGACAGGAAGGGAGCAGAATGGGAGGAAGTTAAGAGAGGTTGGGTGACGGCAGTAATCAGTATGTGGTATCTACATGTATAAAATTATCAAAGAATAAATTCAGTTATTAAAAGAATAAAAGAAATTTGAATGTGAAAAGAATCTTTTGAAAAAGGGACATCTGAATAACACATAGCCATCCAAATCAAGGGGACCTTTTTACCTCTTGCTCATGCAGTACATGACAATTCATTTGCCAAAGGCTGACTTTAGTATATGGACTGAAATCATGTTTTTAAAACAGGAACCTAGAAAAATAGCTTCATGACTATGGATGAACAGCATTGTTGTTTTTGATCAGACATAAAAAGCAATGCTTGATTTGGAGGAGATAACAAGACCCCACCTGAAAGAGTAAGTCTGTTTATAAAGGTATGATAAACAGAGAGCAGTGCCAAACCAGATTCAGACAAGAGCTGGTAACCTGGAAGGTAGGGAGAGACTATCAGAACCCAGAAGGAGAAACATCAAGAGATACTGTGGTCAACAGATGCAAAGAAATGACCTTAGGTAGGAGACACAGCCATCCTGAAGCCATCCTGTAGGAAGAGAGCCAGGATAGCTAACAGACTAACATTATTCTCCTCATTTCTCACTAGGGATCCTTCATCCAACATAAAGCCAAAGGAAAGACCCAGTTGTTATAGCTGTAAGATCCACTGTGTGGACCCTGTATACATCTCTTGGCATGTGTTTGTCAAACATGATGCATTTGTCAAAAAATAACTTTTATTATTTTTACCATTAGCTTGCATCCTATAGGGCCATTCTACCCTATAAATGCATGCTCAGATCTTTGTCAGTGCTGAGGCTCGTGGCTTCTTCTCCCTCATTCTGCCCATTATAAGCCTAAGGATTCCAGAAATCACCCTGTCTCAGCACACACCCCACTATGCATGACTAACCTAGCCAGTCGAGCTCCCGAGAAGACTCTGAGTGGCTAATGGCCAGCTGCTGACACCACAGAGCTTTTCAACAACTGATCTTCTCATGCAGTGAGGGAGGAGTGGACCAGGCAGGGGGTTACATGTTGTTAATACTTGAGATGGACCATGAGGCACACACATTTATCTTGGAATTAAAACTAACTTGCTGAACCAAACTTTGAATGTGTGTGTGTGTGTGTGTGTGTGTGTGTGTGTGAGAGAGAGAGAGAGAGAGAGAGAGAGAGAGAGAGAGAGAGAGAGAGAGAGAGAAGGTGACAGTTGGATGACAGGAAAGAGCTAAATCACTGATCACTGCCATGGGGCTAGATCTCAAGTTCAGAAAATTAGCTTTATTAAACATCAACTGTTTAGCATTCTGTTTGTTTCTTTCGTTTCTCTCATTATTGTCTTCCTTTTCTTTGAACGTTACTGAGGTTCCTGATAAAGCCTAATAGACCTGAGCATGGAGCAGCAGAGCATACCCTTTGCAACCTTGAGTTGCCCCTTGTATCTTTCAGTTAAGTAAGAACGATGAAGGAAAAGTGAAGCTATTGCCTCACACATGGGACGATCTTGTGCTAACCTAAAGTTTGGCCCTAGCATGTTAAAGATTCAACCAAGGACTTGCTCGTTGTCCACTGCTTGAAGCCTCAGGGGCCAGGAACATTGAGTGAGCAAATGTAGTAGTGCTCTATTCCTGAAGGTAAATGTTAGGTGATCTTTTATTAAACTAATAAACTAATAAGTTTGCAAAGATACTGAAGCCCATAGGGAATTGCACAGCAGTGAATGGATACTTGGAAGTGTGCAGATGTCCTCTTTGCAGCTAGAGGGTTATTGAAGGATACACCTCTCCAAGTACTGGTTTATCCGCTTCTGACATTCAGTACTAGAGAGTTCTTTGGTTAACCTTTGATCTTCCACTGTTAACCCTGCTTAGAAAATACAGATGGAGAAATCATCATCCACAGAGAAACTGAGAGTTCAGGATGAGAGGAGACAACTGAAAGCAGAAGTCTGCTGGGTGGTACAGCAGGTAGCACACACCTCCAGCTCCAGGAGGTCAAGGCAGGAGGATTGCTTAGGAGTTTGGGACCAGCCCAGACAACATAGTGAGACTCTGTCATGAAACAAATAAGTAAACACGAAAATGATGATAAGATGTCTCTGCACTGGTCCATTTGCCATCTCTGGCCTCACAATGGCTTGATAAATTTACGAGCCATCCCAAGAGATTTGAGACATTTTCTATTAAATTGTGATGGGCCCTTCAAAAGAAGCAAGATGGGTTTCCTCTAGCAATACTGTCTCTAAATTGAAACAATCTCTGCAGTCTGTCATTCTCTTCCTACTTCTAGTAAGCCCACAGACATGCACTGATAAAGGTATTCTGAACTACATGGAGCGAAAAATCCACACAGAAAAGATGCCTCACGTGTTGCCTTTGGAGTTTCCTTAGTATGTCAACACAGAGACGTAGCTCGATGAGGTATCTAAGCACATTTACCACTCAGTAATCCGACCCTGCTTCTCGTTAAAGCAGGTACTCTGTTCCCACCTGCAAAGGCCCAGGAGGTGTGTAGATACAAGCAAGCTGAGAGAATTCAAACCTGATAAGCCAGTAACCCAATGGCTCAGAAAACAAACCAATGTTCATTTATCCCCTACTATAAAGACACAAAAGCCAATGAGGAACTTGAAAAATACAACAATAAAGGTTATATTCTTTAAAATTGGACAAGCGATTAGATAGCATTATTGCCATATTAATCCTGAATACAAAATTCTTTTAAAGACCTCTGCTGACTCACAGAAGCAGATTTTTCTAATGATTGGTACAAACTGGCATGTTTCAGCAAATTAAGCATCCATATGTAAAACAATAAACTTCAACTCAGACCTCACACATGAACTAAGCACAAACTAAAAATGGCTCATACATAGAATGTAAATTCCAAAACTGTCAGCTATCTGGAAGACAGCATAAGTAGGAAGAGCTGTGACCTGCTAAGGGCAGACCTCTTGCATATGGACCCTTGAGCACAATTCTACAGAACAATAAATGGGACGTCATCAAAATGACCAACTTCCACTTGTCAAGAGACACAGACAATGGGGTGAACAGACAAGCCACAGACTGGGCAAAACATTTCCCAATCCTGTATATGATAAAGGAAATTTAGGTTTTTATGTATCCAATATGTGTAAAGAGCTGTCAACATTCAAAACTAGAAAACAAACATACTTTAAAATAGGCAGAAAAAGACTGTATGTGGCAGCTGAGTGCAGGAAAACAGTGTTCGGCGTCAGTCATCAAAAAATGAAATTAAAACCTCAACAAGGGGTTGGAGAGATGGCTCAACAGGTAAGAGTGCTTGCAGCATAATCACGAAGACCAAAGCTCAGATCCCAGCACCTACGTTGTGAACTGGGTGTTCACAAACACCTGTAACTCCAGCTCTGAGGGACTGAACATCCCCTTCTGGTGTCCATGCACACACAGGCATGTGTACCTATACACACATACACACTATGTGCATATACTCTCTCTTTCTCTCTCTTTCTCCCGTTCTCTCTCTCTCTCTCATCCCCACAACCCCACAGCAAAAAGAAAGAAAGAGATCTTTAAAAGAGCCAAAAACCTCAACAGATATGACAGTGTATCTATTATAGAGGTTCAAAAAAAACCTATATCAAGTGTTGGTTGAAGGGGTGGACAATAGAAAGCTCATAACCACAGATAGCACAAACTTTGAAGAAAACTTGATCATTTTCTATGAAGGCAAATGCACAATGACCATTAATTCCATTGTTATGTATTTACCCAACAGGGCATTAAGTCTACATAAAGACTATCTACACATGTTTACAGCATCTCAACTCATAATAAATAGAAAACAAAGACTACACAAATCTCCCAGAGAAGTTAAATGAAGCAGCAGCAGCACACCAGTACCACAGGCCACTTCTCAGCAATGAAAAGGAACAGACTAGCCACGGACAAAGCCGTGCAGGGAGACCTGAGGTAGCCACTAGAAGTAGAAGAGGCCAAGTCCTTACAAAACAGAAGGTCTTTAGATAAAGTCAGGTGAACGGAAGCCATGCTATGAGGCTTCATTGCCAATTCTGTAGAGTTTAGCTCCCATGGTTCTGTTTGCTCACCATCTCCTTTTCTTTTCCCCTCTTCTTTCTCCTCTGCCCCTGCTCTCTCTTCTCCTCTGCCCTCTTCATATTTTTCCTCTTTTTGAGACATGGTTTTTCTATGTAGCCCAGACTAGCTTTGCATTCACAATCCTCCTGACTGAGTTGGGATTGCAGGCATGTACCCCTCAATGGTGCTTTCACCCCTCCCTTCTGTATCTCCTGGAGTCTCTGCATCATCCTTCTCCTGAAGACTCCCTGCAGTGACTGAGTTCTAATTTGAGCTCTCGATCTTTCTCCAGTCTCACCCTGAATCAGCTTCTGTTTCCCACTTTAAATATTGTACTTCTAGTGACCTTTCCTGCTTCATACGCTCTGGTCACAATCTACTTCTGAGCCACCTTTCCATGAGCATTATGTCATTAACTCTTTATATCCTTCTAACTTTGGTATCTCGAGCTGCAGTCACTAACTTTAGATTTCTGTATCCTCTCTCCATCCTTATGTCCCCTTTACACACTTCCAAACCCACCTACCCCAAATGCTCCAGCAACTCTCAAAGCCTAGAGAGTGTTGGAGTACCTTATCAGTCCTTAAAAAATACACCTCCAGTTCTTGAGAGCATGCAGCAAATATTATCAAAGATCAAAATGATTATTTTAAAAATATGATTACGTTTCATTCATTTAGTGTTTTGCTGTGATGTAACTGGCACACAACAAGCAGCATACATTTGAAGATGCACAGCTTGTTAAGTTATGGTATCTGTGTGTATCTGTTCAGCTTTCACTGTGTCAGGATGGAGAACAATTGCCATACATTGTTTCTTCAGGTTCCTTCAGTGTGACTCTCTTTCTCCTCACCCCACTGCTAGTCATGGAGCTAATTTCCCTCACAGTGTAGCTTCCAGTTACCTGACTTTATCTAAATGGGCTCCTATTTTGTTTCAGACTTGGCCTCTTCTTCTTGTAGTTACCTCAGATCTCCCTGCACTGCTTCGCCCGTAGCTAGTCCTTTCCTTTTCATTGCCGAGTGGTGTCCTATGGTACTGGTGTGCTGCTGCTGCTGCTTCATTCATCTGTTGTGGGAGATTTGTGCTGTCTTCCCTTTCTGTTTATTACAAGCTGTTAGAAACATTTACTGTATCTTTGGGTAGAGCCCCCTCGTGGTTTGTATATGGCTTGCCCAGACAGTGGCACTATTAGGAGGTATGGCCTTGTTGGAGTAGGTGTGGCCTTGTTGGAGCAAGTGTGTCATTGTGGACTTGGGCTTAAAACCCTCATTCTAGCTCCCTGGAAGCCAGTCTTCTCCTATTTGCTTTCAGAACAAGATGTAGAACTCTCAGCTCTTCCTACACCATGCCTGCCTGGATGTTGCCATGTTCCTGCCTTGATAATAATGCAGAACTTCTGAACCTGTAAGCCAGCCCCAATTCAATGTTGTCCTTATAAGAGTTGCCTTGGTGAAAGTGTCTGTTCACGGCAGTAAAACCCTAACTAAAACAGCACTTTGTACATCATGGGAGAGAGGGCAGACACCAGTGCTATTCTTGCCCTGCCTGTTGGTTGTTGGAAAGGAAACAAGCCGGATGCCACAGCACACATGAGCACTGAGGTGATGTCCGTGTCTAGGCTTTTGTCTCTCATGCCTCCTTTGCCTTTCTTTTAGTTGCACACGGTGTTCACATTTTGACCAGAATTCATGGCTGTTGCCTTTTATTCTTTGTCACCTTCACTGATGCCCCCTAGGCTCTCGCTCCATCCTAGCTCCATCTGGTCCCCTGCACACCACAGTAAAGTATGATCTGCATCTCCCATCTCCACTTCTATCTCTCTCTTCTCATGTCTGAGGCATCTTGCAAATCTAACTCATGATAGGATGGGAGAGTTTAGCCCTGTGTGTCAGTGGTAGCCTAGGGGATGCTCACCAGGCTGGCTAGTAGGCAGGCAACCATGAATTGGTTTCCCAGATGGGAAGTGTAATGAACTGTTTTCACTCTTAACTTCTTCATGTCTACTGCTGCTACAGTTCATTTCAGAGCAGCGACCTTCCTGGCCCCTTTGCTGATCGGGTCCTTTTCTATTCAGACCTGAAGGCACTGACTGACTATCTGCAAGTCACCTGCCACCCTGCCTGGGGCTCACTGGCAAAGGAGAATCCTTAATGGAGAGACTTGGGGTTGGATTTGAGCTGTTCTCTTTTCTAGAGAACTTGGCTTCAAGCAAGATTGCTAGTGTGACCTTCATCTTATGTTCTAGCCCATGTAACTGTACTGTGTCCTTCTTTCCTATCTTGACCCAGAATTCGTGAAACAATCACTGATCTCTGCTTTCTAGTTTCAGTGCCTGACTTGTCTAGCTGATTATGTCTATGTATCAATTTCAATTAGGAGACAGTAACCAAATTAGAAATATCAGTAACTTAAACAAAAAGACAAAAAGTTTCCTCTTATGTAAGTGTGTGTGTGTGTGTGTGTGTGTGTGTGTGTGTGTGTGTATACAGTGTAGAAATGCTATGACAGCTCCTCAGTGGCCAGGGGCTATGATAGTTTAGATGAGGATGGCCCCTATAAGCTCATAGATTTGAATGTTTGTTTCTCAGGGAGTGGCACTATGTGGAAAGACTAGGAGGTATGGCTTTGTTGGAGGAAATTTGTCATTCTGTGTGTCTAAAGCCCAAGCCAGTCCTAGTGTTTCTCTCTTCCTGCTGCCTGTGGAGTCCCAAGGCAGTCCCAGTGTCTCTCTTCCTGCTCTTAGTGGATTCATATGTAGACCTCTCAGCTACTTCTCCAACATCAAGTCTGCCTGTGTACCACGAATAAGCTAAAGCCCAGACTGTAAACAAGCCCCAATTAAATGCTTTCCTTTATGAGTTGCCTTAGATCATGGTGTCTTCTCGTAGCAAAAGAACACTGACTAAGGCAGGGACCAAGGTGTTTTTGTTTTCTAGAACAGCATCCCTAATGATTTTCTCTCTTCACCTTTGCCTCATGGTGCAAACTGTCTGTTCAAGCCCCAGCCATCAACAGTTGTCTTCCAAGGAAAAGGTTGGAGAGGGAGGACAGAGAGGAACAAATATGGAAAGCACCTTTCTATCCTCTTCTCAACAGAGCTTTCTAGACAGCTTTCTCTGTAAGTTCTTCTGTTATTTCATTGGTTATAAATTTGCCAAATGACAAACCTTGCTATATTGGCAAAATGAAAGCAGGGCTTTAAGCAAGAAGGAAGGAGTAGATTGAGGGTGGGCAGTGAGGACCTCTGACATCATTGCTCAGTTTAAAACACATGATTCTTGTACTGCTCACTCTCCTCCCTGTCCCAGCACACCACCTTACCTCTCTGCCGTTATGTCTGCTCATGGGTTTCTATTCATCTGTCTGTCTGCTGACTACCCATCTGACTTTCCCCAAACTGTCTCCTTCTAGAATCTGCAGCTATGCTTTCCCTATATGTTTAAATTGCCTGATTACTCCTTATTGGCCTCCTGATCCATTGGCACCAGGCTAGAACTACTTGCCTATGACATCCTGTAAGTAGGAACTTCCAGCATTGCTGAAGATGAGTGCGATTTTCTTGGGGCACATGTAGGAAAAGCGAGCGTAAGAGAACGGCAGTGACAGGCATCATGGCAGAAGAACAACTGGTCTTTATCTTGCTTCCCTGGCATGACTGCCACAGCCCCTTCCCTTTCCATCCTCTCTCTAATCAATCAACAGCTGCAGAATCCATCTCTGTGTCCAAGACTTCCATTCCTGTCTGGCAGTGGCAGTGCCGCCTTCTGAAACATCTAATCTTCATGGCCTCCTTGGAGCCGTGTCATTTCCAGCCACAAGTCTTCTGTTTCAATTTCATCCTGGAAATTATATTTTTTGACTTTCTCCCTCACCTGGCCTGTCAGACACCCATTCTCTTTAAGAGTGCCTCCTGAGCGTATCCTGAGACTATTGATAAGCTAGTTTGTCTCCAGGGGTGGTGCTGGAACAGGCAGATGTTGGCTTGAGAGAGACAATGACTAAGAATAAAGATAAAAAAATGCAAAAATGTAATTTGTCAAGCTGTTGGTAGTTTAAAATTGGCTACAGGAGGATTATTGACAACATTGAAATTGGCAAGCATTGCTAATCAGGGCTTTCTGCTTCCCTGAACGGTGGCTCACCAGCTCACCATTTCCTGTCCTTCTTTCTAATTGCCCATCTAAAGGCTCACACACAGGGGCCATTTCTTACCCCAGAGTTCAGCTTTTCAGTTCATTTTGCCTCAATAACCCATCCATACTGGCTGTCTCCAGTGACTTAGCATTTTGGCTTCTAGATTCAAGCATCCACTTGTAACATCTCACAATGGAATATGTATTTTGAAAATGCATTCTGGTTCCTAAAAAGCCTTTTTCCAAAATTGCTGACAACACTGTTTAGAACTGTTAATGCAGTCCATCTGTCTGTCTTTAGAACACATAAAAATCAGAGAGAGGTCTTTTTTGTAGGGGTGAAATCTGCCTACCTAAAATGATGCTGCAGTCCGTGAATTCATCAATCAGCACGAGAAATGATTCACTGTAGAGTATTAACTTCTGAAATGTCACTAGCAGGAGGGAAAGAGCCAATTAGTTATTATAGGTATTTCAAAAAGACTAGTGCAAACTGTTCAGTGATAAAACTGCACAAGCCAACCACAAGGCAGGGTTGCTTTGCCCCCAGCAGGAGTTACAGCAATTCAGATCATGCTGCTACCTTGTTGATTTAGAACTGGGTGACCTATGGCTCTGATTAATAAAAATGAAAAATAAATTAATTATTCCTCATCACTGAATCATTTCAGTACATAAAATTGTTCAAACGCGGATGAATTCACAGTTTAAAAATGGATGAAGGATGGAAATGTAGGAACAACAGGCTTATTAAAGGCAGTGCTAGATTTTTGAAGTCAGTTCCGCTCTGAGCAGACACACATGTCAGCTGTGTGTCTGTGGAGTCTGTGTGTCCTGTGCTGTGGAGATTCTTAGTTCACCTTAGAGCTTTGCCTCTCAGTAGTCCTGTGACTCGGGAGCAAGTTGCTTAATCTCTCTGATCCTTATTTTTTTTTTCATCTGTAGAATGGGAATGAAAGCACATACTTCATATAAAGACTGAGAGACTAAATGAGATGAAACAACCTTTATCTTTAGAATGATGGCTTATGTGTAGTCTTCAGCCTGGCAGGCACCCATCTGTGTTAATTTTTGTGTATATGTGTGCAGGTTCATACACAGAGGGCAACCGTAAGTGTCATTCCTCAGGGCTACCCACCTTAGATTGTTTGTTTTGTTTGAGACATGGTCTCTCCCTGAACCTGGAGTTCATCATCTGGCTATACTGGCTGGCCCATGAGCTTCTGGACCCTCTTGTCTCTGCCCTCTATCCTCTCGTGCTGGGTTTATGGATGCATACCACCATGCCCAGTTTTTATGTGAGTGCCAGAGATCTGAACTCAGGTCCTCATGCTTGTACAAGTACGTCATCTATTGATCCAGCTCTGCAGCCGATTCCTCACGAAACTTATTCATTCATTGAGTTTACATCCTGACTGCAGTTTCCCCTCCCTCCTCTCCTCCTAACCCCTCACTATCCCCTCCTTCTCCTCACCCCATCCACTTCTCCTCTGTTTCTCTTCAGAAGAAGGCAGGCCTCCCTGGATATCAACCACCCAAGCACATCAAGCTGCCGTTGACTAGGCACCTCCTCTCCTATTAAGGCTG
Organism: Grammomys surdaster; assembly: GCF_004785775.1. NCBI lineage: Eukaryota > Metazoa > Chordata > Mammalia > Rodentia > Muridae > Grammomys > Grammomys surdaster. Next base: position 11,640,056 of record NW_021604613.1, read on the forward strand.
ACTGAAGCAACCTAGTAGGAAGGAAGGATCCCAACGGCAAGCAACAGAGTCAGGGACAGCCCCTGCTCCCACTGTTAGGAGTACCATATGAAAACTGAGCTATACAACCATAATGTGACCACATTCAATTTTGACGGTATTTCTCTAGCCTTCACACTATGCAGGAAATTGTACCATATGCCTCACATTCAATCTCCCTCAAGAATCTCAGGTAGGCAGCGACATTAAGTTATTTTATCAGTAAGGACACTAATATTCAGCAAATCACAGAACTCTTCCAAGTTCTTGTGAGTATGAGAAAAAGCTTGGTTCACTATATTTTAGGAGATTTCATTTAAATGACAGAAAGATGTAAACCCGTGGCTGGTATTAAAATCCAAGCCATCCCAATATTTAGTATTCTGCTGGGAAATCTTCCTTCATGGTCAACTGAGCCCTCGCATGCCGGAGCATAAACTATTCTTGTTCTGTCTCCGGCAGAGACCGCAAAGCTCATCAGCGCCTGTGTGTTTTCACTTGAAGACTCTGAGAAGTTGCCCTTCTGACTTATCTTCCCTAGGTTTTAAAAACACAGTAAGCTTTACCCAGGAATCCTATTTATTAACCAAAGAATAATCTCAACAGAAGCACTTGCACTTTCCCTCCCAGTAACTTTTCAATTAGACTTTAAATCTAAAGTTCCTTATTAGGGAAGTAGGGCACAGCATCCTTTGGCTGAACTTGCTTCGTCTGTGGAAGGAATGAATACAGGATCCTTCCCCTTGTGTTGGACCTCTTCATTCCTCCAGCTTCCTATCTAAAAGCTATGATTACATCATACTACAACATATTTTCAAAAAAGGTCTTTAAATTTTTAGGTTTGTGTAACATTTTCTTCTGTAAGCCTAAGCCTAGATTCCTTTAGATTGAGTTGTATAACCAGGAAGACAAATGGCAGTGTCAACTGACAGATGAGCAATGTCAATCACTCATCTGTCTGCTCTGGGCTGGGCACCGTGCTAGGCTCCAAGAACAAATGCCTGAAGAAAGTATGGAGCTATGTGAGCTGTTACGTAAAACAGCAAGGTACAGGAATTAACAGGACTATAAAGGATGGATGGTAAAGATGCACAGGTAGCAGGTCTGATAAAAACCCCTATGTCACCAGGCTGTGGTCCTAATATCATCTCCACTACTCATTGGAGTGCTATCTGTTGTGGGTTTTACTGATTCTCCCAACAAAAGTTCAACTGCAGTCCTAACCCTGAGCATTTTAGAATATGACCCTGTTTGGAGATGAAGTCTTCAAAAGGAAGTCACCAGAATAGTCTCTAGTCCAATATGACTAACGCCCTATACAAAGAGAAATATGAACACAGATACAAATAGATATAGTGGGAAGGCAATGAGAACAGAGATAAGGAGAAGTTGGCTATCTCTAACCAAGGAGAAAGACCTAGAACAGAGCCTTCCTTCCCAGCCCTTGACAGGAACCAACTGTTGGTCCCTGGGTCTGGGACATGCAGCCTCCACCACAAAGAGATAGCACATGTGTATTGTTTAGCCTTCCTACACATGGTCCTAAGTCCACAGGAAGCGAATGCACTGTAAACACATTATACACACGATGTTATAAACACATTTTACATCCCAGAATCTACTCTAGTAAGGCAAGTACCATAATAGAGAAAATTTAGGTACAAGCACGCAGGAAACATGATACATGTGCACAACTGCCTATGACTCATTTTTGTATGGAGATGGTGAGGAGTCAGAAGAGTTCTCCTCTTTAAATATAGACTCTGAGTCTACAAGGGCACTTGTACCTGCAAGGCCACCTGCACTTCCTGGCATCCAAGAGCAACATTAAGCAGGACCATTTATAAGATAAATACTATACAATAATGAGAAGAATTTTAGAATACAGCTGACTTAAATAGATAATACTTTATGTTAAGTAAAAGCCAAGATACCATTGCTTAAGTGGTAAGTAGTCATAGATGCTCTTTCTATCTCCCTGTTCATAAGGTTTGTGACAGAGCTGCTCTTGGTGGATGGAAGCTAACCACTCATCAAAGAATGAATGTGTCTGTCTTGAGTGGACGGCAGCCTATTCATGTGTAACTTATACAACTCTTGCCATCTCTCCTCCTACTAACACAACAAAGGTAGACTGAGCCTAGAATTGTTTTCTTAGAATGCATACTGATGTGTCTTTTAAAATCAGGCCCAACCTTATAATGGGTGTATGTTCCCTCAGGAGCAGCTTCTGAGAAGGGAGGCTTAGCCTTAGAAAATGAGAAGCAGTGAAGACAGTTCGACAGGCTTAGCCCAGTCACACTGCTGTTCCCTCTTGTTTTTGCCATTATTTGTTTCCAGGCTCACAAGCCCAAGCCTTTTCTTTCCACCCAAGTCTCCTTCTCTTCTGGAACAATGCCAAGCAGAGCCCTGGTTCCCAGTGACAACCCGACCAGCTGTAGCTGAATGTCAAGAGCATGACTCAGGGCTCCGGAGCCACCTGAGTGAGCCTTGAAGCCACTTGAGTGAAACTTCATCGGTGCCTGTTTCCCCTTGGCCAATGTCCACAATGAGTTCCTCTCTCAGTGTCGCTTGGTCCTGTCCTTCCACGTCTAAATAATATGATGGTGTATAAAGGGGAAAACCAGGAGTGCACAAAGATTAGAGTGGAAGTCCCCTACATTTTAGCCTCCCTCTGGGAGTGTTACAGTGGAGATGCCCTTCAATTTCTACTGTTTTTCTTCCTGGAGCTCACATTGGACCAAATGCCATGATTTCGACTTACTCCTTAAAAACCACATTCTTCCTTGTCAACATGGACGACTCTCCTTTTGATAAATGGGTTTATATTTACATATGTGTCAATCCATATATCTATGTATGTATGCACACATGCATATGAGTGCTCATGGAGGGCAGAGCTGTCAGATCCCCTAGAACTGAAGTTATAGGCACGTGTGAGCTGAACACTTCTCTTCTGCAAGCAGCAAGCACTCTTAACCACTTAGCCATTTCTCTGGCCTCTCTCCCTTATTTTAAAGTGCTTAGTATTCTACACTGTAGACACACCCAACTTACTTACCCATTCTTCTGTATGAAGATGTTGAGGTGTGCTCCACATTTTCCAACTTACAATAACACTACAATGGACAGCTGTGTAAATGTGTTTCTGTACACAGTATTTTCATAGGATAGATGGTTTGTATTGGCAAAGGGCAGTCAGAGGCTGGGTGCAGCTTTAGTGTTTGTGAGTACTGTAAATTGCTTTCTGAGCATGTCTATCAGGTCAGATTCCAGCCAGCTAGATACACAAGAGTTCTTTCTTTTTATATACACTTACACTTAAGAGAAAGACATATTTTTGCCATAAGAAGTAGAACCCATGTTGTCGTGTGCTGACTTACATTCTGACCATTGGTGAGTTTGAATATGTGTGCATTACCATCAGAACATATTCCTCTTTTTGAGGGATGCCTCTGCACCTCTGTCCACTTGAAATATTTCACTGCTTCTCCTTTCAATATAAGTTTCTACAATCTGTCTTAGCCCTTTACTGCTATGCATAGAAATAATAATTTTATCATGTTTTTTCTGTTACAGCTCCTTATATTTTTAAATCATATTTCTAACTAATATTGTAAAGATAACTAACAATGTGAGGTAGTCTTTTACTATCTTTAGGACTAGGACTTTTATAGCTTTAAAATGTTTACATTATTCATCTCTCTGGAATTTCCTCTGAAATGTGGAGTAAGATACTTCTGTGTAACTCACGAAGAGGACTGTCTATTCACATATCCGTTTACTATGGGTATACAGCACGCAGACATCTTAGCATCACTAAGAGACCAGTCCTTCCAGTCTTCAGATACTGGGTCAGCAGACACCACTACCGAGCACACCCAGCCTTTGTTTGTTTGTTTGCTTGCTTTTCTTGAAATTCGTGTTTCTAGAATACAACCAGATCCATTTATTTACACTGTCCATAGCTGTGTTTATAGTGCACCAAGCAGAAGAGTTGAGTACTTATGATACTGACCATGGGAAGGTCAATGTTTGCTATTGACCCTTTCACAGAGAAGGTTCCTTGACTCACTGCATGTAGTCTCAGGGTCCTTAGTTTCCATATAGGGGAGAAAAACCACACAGGGTAGAGTTCTCAACCTGTGGGTCACAACCCCTTTAGGAATTGACTAGGAGTTGCTTAATACCATACTCAGATAATTTACATTATAATTCACAACAGTAGCAAAATTACAGTTATGAAATAATGGATACCTTTATGTTTGGGGGGTCACAACATGAGGACCTGTATGAAAAAATCACAGCATTGGGATGGTTGAGAAGCACTGATGTGAGAACATGAGGTATAGTGAGGTATCCTGAGTGCAAACTGGAGGTGTAGTAAGGCATTTCAACATTCCTCCTAATGATTAGCATAGCCCATGGCCTCACCTAATAACCTGGAAAGCCAAGAAATATAAGCTAGTGTGTACCTTAAAGGAGAGGAGTGATTGGCCACTTGGCCACAATACCGTCTACAATTATGAACTTATTTTTACTGTTCCCAGAGTTGCCAGAGTCTGTGCTGGATAGTTTTATGTTAACTTGATGAAAACTAAAGTCATCCGGGATGAAGGAACCTCAATTGAGAAAATGCCTATGTAAGATAGGCAAGCCTGTAGGGCATCTTCTTAATCAGTGATCAGTGAGGGAGGGCCCAGACCATTGTGAGTGGTGCTATCCCTTGGCTGGTGGTCCTGAGTTCTGTAAGAAATCAGGATGAGCAAGCCACAAGGAGCAAGCCGGTAAGCAGCGCTCCTCCATGGCCTCTGCCTCGGCTCCTGCCTCCAGGTTCCTGCCCTGCTTGAGTTCCTGTCCTGACTGTTCTTCAATGATGAACAATGATGTGGAAGTGTAAACTGAATAGACTCTTTCCTTTCCAACGTGTTTTGATGTTTCATCATAGAAACAGAAACTCCATCTAAGTCAGGGCCAGAGCGTGGGTCTGGCAGCCCTAAAGAGGCAGGCTCAGCAGTCCATCCTCAATGTGCCAATAAAGAGATCAACCAAGAGTGGCCTGACTGGAGGTAGAAGCCTATAATGCCAGCACTTAGGAAGTAGAGGCAGGATCATGATTCGAAGTCATTCTTGACAACATAGAAGCTCTAGGCCACTCTAGGCTATGAAGAGACAGGGAAGGAGGAAGGGAAAAAAGGATGAAGGGAGAGAGAGAATATGAGTTAATCAGAGGAAGGATTTAATGTACCACATTTGGAAGGGAAACAAATAAAGTCATGTTACCCTCCCCAAAACCCAGCATGGGACTGACGTCTCAGTGGAGAGTAAGAGGGTTGGAGGTGTCCATAACTAAGTAGTCCTGGTCAGCTGTGGCTCTGCCCATCACGGATCCATCCTTGTCTCTATTCCATTGTCACCAGCAAAGTGGACGGATGTGTTGTCAGAATTTAGTGCAGTCTTTTCCTATGAGATAAGTACCCCTTCTGTTTAGCACTTTTCCTTCCTCAGCATGAGACTCCAAGGGAAATACTAATTCCTTGGGGATGATTGTTTCCATAGTCTGATCCCTGGTGGGAAGAACACTTCTCTTCCCTTTAGAATATCTTCACTATTGCCAGGACAGTTACACTACCTCCCTATTTGTAACCAAAAAGGGACCCAGATTGTAATGAAGAAACAAGCGTCCCAGACCCAGTGACTTAGAACAAGTTCTACGTCTTACTTGTACTATGTGTCCACTAAAGACCACAGATGTGGCCCTGCTCAGTATCATCTCTGGCTCCTGTCTGATGGAGGTGCCACCTCTATGCACCTCACTGTTTGCAGTACTGGAAGGAGATAACATGGAGATCTGTACCAGAGTACTACCTCCAATCACTCTCATCCACACCACGGCCTGGAGCAAGTTGTAGGGCCACGAACCTGTCAAACAAAGGGGTGAGATTCCATCAACTGAAGAGCTGGAATATCTGCAAACAGGTATGGTTTGTCCATCACCACCCTGAGGGAGATTACCTGGATCCTACCCAGTGACTGTACCCAGTCAAAGTCCGGCATCTCTCTGTGGTAGCAGCCCTATCTGGCCAAATGCTGCCTGGTACCTTGGAGCCTAGCATCTACTTCACTTCCTGTCTATGCCACTCACTCAGATATTGACATTCAAAGGGACACTGTGCAATTGATGAAAGCCTTAAGCAGGCTCCCTTGAACGTGTTCCTTGCTCTCAATGACCCACACCTACAGATTCGGGTATCCAGCACAATGGGGATTGAAAAGCTAGGAATGTGACATTTTATGGAAATCAATACTGTTCAGTCAGCTTTACTGACCCCCATGCTTACAGTGAAGTACACTGGGTAGAGCTTGAAGGAGACAACACAGAAGGAAGCAGTAGCTACAGATTTAAAATATCATTTTAAACATTTAAACATTAGGAAATATAAACCTACATACTTTGCCCTTACATATTTAGACATTTGCTGCTGTGCTACTTGTTTGCTTCAGAAGGGATCTCTAGTTTTTAGATTTAGTTAATAAAACAGTAAAATGAGACTCACGGATTATAATCTTACAAAATAATTCTGAAGAGTCATATTGGCATAACCTCCTGGTTATCATTTCAAACAATGTACTTTTTTCAAGCAATTCTCCAACATCTACTAAAAAACACAAATCTGTCTTTTTTCTCACACTCCATTTCTTTGGGCTTTTACCTCTCCAAGTAATATTAGTAGGGATCTATTTTATATGCTTTAAAAAATTATTTATGCTTGACTCATCAAAACACTGTCTTGTTAATTATTTAAAGTGCAAGAAGCTTTAACTGACACTTCAGCAAGCACTTTAAACCTTAACGTTTTACTTTTTTTTTCAGACCAAATTAGTTTTAGCAACCAAAGATCTAAGTTTGGTTTGAAACTATCCATAGAATGTTCAGTAGTCTGATTTCTTTTGCTGGGCAGTGTCTACCTCCTGAAAGATACTATTGTTTCCTTTGGGTTATCACACGCCCTTGCCCTTTCCTGGGCTGGGCCTCCGACCCCCTGGAGATGAGCTGAAGTCTGATGCGTTCTTCTAAAACTACTGCTCTGTTTTTACATCAGTCCTGCGTTTTGAATTCTCTGCTCTTGGCCTACAGAGGAGTTATTATTATAGGGATGACTTACTGGAAAGCCACACTCAAATATGAAAAGGCAAGGTCTGGCTTCTGAAAATCCTTTCATCCCTCTGGTCTTGAAAGCATGTTTCTGTCAGACTTCAGTAAGCAAGTTGGATTTGGAGTCCCGGGAAGGTTATGAAGTGGTAGAAGAAAGGAATGAAGGCCGAGTTCAATGTTATTTCCCAAGCCCATCCTGAGGGAAGCGATAATTTATTACTTGTTTTCGAATTCTAGTCATGGGGGAACCTTCGCTCAAAACTTAAACGACTTACTTTGCAAGAAGCCCTGAAATGTGCACCACACTCCAAGTTGGATCATTCCAAGTTACTAATTAATTCTTCTAAATTCAATAAGCAATAGGGTGGCATTTGTCCTTGACTTGTACAGAAGCTGGCTTTTCTGTCTGCAGCAAAGGTGGGGCCAGACTGGGTTCAAATTCTTCCTCTAGTTACTAGTTGAAAACTTAGGCAAGTTATTTAACCTTTCTTTACTTGCAAGTAGGTGGGCAAAACCCATACCTACCTGCTGAGATTATCTGAAGGATTGGATCAGATTCCAAAGCACACTCATTCACCAATCCAGCCTATGTGGTAGGAGAAAAATTCCCAGTCAGGTAACACAAAGAGTTATTTCTTTTCAGCTCTTCTTTTAACCAGAGTGATCTTTGTCAACTAGGCTATGATGTATTGTAGATCTGAATGTTACCTGAAAGTGTAATTCGTTTCAAATAATGACTCCCTTAAATGGAATACAATTCTGCTGTTTTGAGCTTGAAAGGCGAAACCGACTAGTTGGATATTTGTAGAAGGCTCTGAAAGCAACGAAGCCCCTGAGGAACAGTTACTGCCCAGAGAAAAGGCGGCTAGGAAGTTACCCTTCAAAAATAAACCTGAGAGCAGCCTGCATTTCCCTCTGCTGCCTCTGGAAGAGGTGTGTGATCTAAAGTGCATCCATCATGAATAATGCTTGCCTTTTCTCTCCGACTACTGCACTCCCAAGCAGAAACATCACCGGCCGATGCCACGGGTGGCTCGGGGCAGCTCGGTGGGTGATCACGCACGGTTAGAATCCCGCGTGAGACCCGGAGCGAAGGCGAGGGGCCAGAACACTTCAGCTCAGTCTGATTTCAAAGGTCGGGCTGAGCCCCCAGCGCTCTTCCCGGGGCCTGATTTTCCGCGGCATTTCCGAATAAGCTATCTTTGTTTACATTTGAGCTTGGCTCACTCCCAGAAAGCATTACTACCTTCTGTCGGGAGAAGCGTCTCGCCTTTGCAGAGGGTGCTGGGGCAGTAAAGTTCGTTTTCCTGGGTAGGGAAGAACGATTCTCTTGCTCCTCGCGCGGGTAGTGCCCTGTGTTTGGATGGTAGTGGGCAGTTTAGGGTGGGTGGAGGTTTGAAGGAGAAGGGGAGAAGGTTGGTGCAGGGCAAGCCAGGGAAGTGCGGAAGCTGTATGGGGGATTCTTCTAGAAAGTAGGGTGGGAAAGGAGCTGGGGAAGGCGTGTGGAGGGACGGGATCCGTGTCAGAACGTGCGTGTGAGCGGATACAAAACCCAGGGAGGCGTGATCAGCGGCGTGTGTGCAAGCCCGAGCGAGGGGCGCCGGCGGGGTGTGTGCTCCTGGTGAGTGACACGGAGGGGCGGGCGGCCGCCGGGCGGGGGCGGCTGCGCGGGCGGGAGTGTCCCTGCGTGGGGCTGGCGGTGCGGAGTTGAGGCAGTGAAGGAATCCAGCCTGCCCGCCGGCCCAGCGGCCCTGCCGCTGCTCTCCCTCCGCTCTCCCTCCGCGCCGCAGGGGCCGCCAGCGCCGCGCCCCGGCCCGGGACAGAGCGGCCGCGCTCGCACCGAGGTAAGCCGGGCTCCCCGGGACTGGCGGCTCGCCGGGGCCTGCGTGGCCAGGGTGGGGGTGATCGACCCGCCGAGCGCCCGGAGGCCGCCTCTCGGGGCGCTGGGTGTGGCCCGCGCTCGGCCGACCGGACGCGGAGGTCGCGGTCCTTGCCTTCCCCCGGCGGGTGGTGGGGACGGCGGAGGAGCTGAACGCGGACCCGGCCCGCCCTGCTCCGTGCGGGCGCCCCCCTGCGCTCAGCCTCGCGCCGCGGAGCTGCCTGGCCGGAGCGGGGCCGCAGGTCCCGAGCACCCCGCACCCCTCGGCGCCCGCGGGACCGGGTCCCAGCGTTCGTGTGCGCGCGGCGAGGGCGCGCAGGGCAGGAGGGAGCGGGTGCCCGGGCCGCGGGACCGAGCGGTGTCATCGCAGGGGTCTGGGCGGAAAAGCCCCCCGAGCCCGCGGGCGCCGCGGACTGCAGCCCAGAGCGAGGGTCGTTTCCGAGGCGCGGAGACAACTTGAGTTTTGCGACTCTGGGGAGATCGCAGAGCTTCTGGCGGGAGCTCTGCTGGGAGTTCCGCGTTTACTGCGGACACCCGGGTGAAGAATCCAGCCTTCACCTGGACCGGGATGCGACGGAAACCTCCCATCGCTTCCTTCCCCTCTTTTAGAGTGGAGCCTTCCAGTGCGCAGTGGGGTTGGCGTTTGTGAACTTGATGGGATTTCGGCTCTCGGCAGTCCTGATTTTAAGCAGGTGCCAAGGTTGTGGAGACCCGACACTCTTCATTAAAGATTCTTTCTGGACAGCATTTTGCTTTGAGTGTAGTACAATCTCTATAGTGCGAGACTAGCGAAAACCCTTGAACTTCAACCACAACGCCGTCCTTTCCTTTCATAAAACATATGTAATATTTCACTTGCCTATTTAGAATATTAAAGTATCTGTCCCCTTTGCAGCCCCGAAGATCTTAAAGGGCGTGGGAGAGAGACAAGGAAATTTTAGAATCTGTGCAGAGAAAGAGTAAGGTCGTGTGGTCTTTATACCGTCATTCAATTTTGTTTTAGAGGAGCATTCATTGCTACTCAGACTCTGTTTTCCAGAGAGTAAGCAGATGTGCAATATGGCAGAGAAAAGAAAGGACAGGAAGTCAGAAACAGAAAAAGACTATTCAAGTAGTAAAACCAATCATTTTGAAAGAACTCTTTTAAAAGTTGCCTTCTGGATAAAATATTTTTGAGCCTTATGAAATTGTGTAACTTAACCAGAAAGCAGTGTTCTGTGATAGGAGACAGTCTTATCAAGGAACTGTAATGCTTTAAAAAAAAAAAACTGTATCTGGTGTTTGTTGGTTTTTTAACCAGGAAAAAAAAATCAACTTTGGGAGTGATTTTCTATTTGGACAAGGCAAATACTACTTTAGTCTCTAATTAGAGTTTTGAAATAAACTCAAGCTGGGTTAGAAACCTTTTTCTGTGGAGCAACAGAACAGAAAACATGTCAGAGTCCGTATGGCTTTAAACACACACACACACACACACACTACTAGCTCCCAAAGAGAATTTGCATAAAAATACGATTGACTTGAATGCAGAGACAATAAGAGATGAAGAGGGAAACACTGAACATCTGGGAAAGAGTTGTATTAATTGGCAATTTTTGTTCTTTAATTTCTGAAATATTAAATGATTGTCTTAGAATCATTTTAGGTAATGTGCTAGGTTTAGTCAGGCAATGTGTCCAGGACTTCTTTTGTGTCCGTTTTGTTGTGGGGAGCCACCCCCCCCCCGAGATCTTCAACTGCTAGTTTCTCTGCTCATACTAATTTCAAGTGGTCATTGTGGAAAGAGGTGATCAAAGGAACAAATACTTAAGGCACAGCGTGACAGCTGGTGAAGCTCTGCCAGGTAGGTCACCTCTACATGGAAATGGCAGTTAAGCCTTAGAAATGCCTCATTTTTAGTCCTTTAAAAAAGAAAGTCAGTTTCTTAGTCTACAGTCAGAGACTAGCACCATTGTTAACAGTGGGTGTTCATTGATGGCTGGGTTCTTTTGGAAGGGCAAAGGTGGTCTTCCCTGAGGACCTTTACAGAACTATAGTCAACATCTTAGGAGATAAGTCAGGATTCGAAGTGTCAGTTCCAGTTTTGATAAAATGGAAAAAGTAGAAGTTGCTTATGGTAAATTTTAGGCTGCTGCCACCGCTGTCATCGTATAACAGGAGAGTACATTTTGTATGTATCTGTTAGGTACTGCTTAGTCACTGTTCTGTGGTCTTGCTTCCCTGGTGACCATCTCACTGTTAGTTAACTATGATAATCTAATCTATGTGTATACACAGTATAAACAGTAGCTTGGGTAAGCAAGACACAGGATGTAAAGGCATATACCATGTGGACAGACTTATAAATGGTTGTGTCCATCGATCTCTGAATGGTTGAACGTAATTCACCTGATCAGTCACTTCTACCACTACTCCACTGTCAAGTGGAATTGCACAATTAAGATGGAATTTGCATTATACAAACAGTTAAAGAAACAGTAAACATAGGAGAAAGACAAACCTTTTATTCCCTTTCCTCTTTTGATGACAACTCTTATGAAGGTGTTATTTCCTTAACACATGAAAATGGCTAATTTAGAGTAGTGAGGCTTGTTATGTAAATAGGCATATGCTGAATTCCTACAGGATTTATCCATTCAGTGTATTATAATGGTTAGGACCCCCTAATCCCCTAGCAGAGAGACATGGTACGTGAAGGTGTGCATCGCCAGTGCGTAGCATTTCCGCCATGCCTGTTTGATAGCGTCTACTCTTATTTAAGCACTGTCTACCCTTTGATCATAACAGATCTTTAGCTGTAGTTCTGATAGCTCCCCATTCTTGTTTATCTGCTTGCATAACAGAGTTTTCATGGTGGCTGTCTACTCTCCAGCCAAAGGGTATAGGCAAGATAACAACATAGCTGTGCCTTCGATGATGAAAAGTCCTTCTGTTTCTTAATACTTTATTGTTTCTCAGGATCACCTGATCCAGGAATCCCTTCTTTTTTTCCAATAGGAAACTGTATCAGATCTTGTTAATCTTTTCCTGTGACAATTTCTCCTAATAGACAGCCCTACATTTCTGTTTCGTCCCTCATTCCTCTTTAGAGCCTATGCCCTCAGCCTTTGCTGTCTGCTGGGGATTTTTACAGCCCTCTGCATCTTCCTCTCTTTGCCATTGAGTTCCCCAACCCATGCTTCCTACAATGATGACCTCCTACAAACATGCATCTCTTGAGAATGGTTCTCCAAGATAGTCTACTGGAAATCTGTCTACAGTGAGCTTGGGCTTAATTGAATCAAAGCCACTGCAATTCTCCCCAAATGAAGATGGTCTGACTTAAGATTTTTCAGCTTTGTGTGGTGAAAACATGATGTGTGTTCAGCAGAAACCATACTTGAGTTTCTGTTCTCTCCTCAGGATAATGATATGCAATATGATGCTCTCTTGGGATGCTGAATAGTAGCCTTGGGCTACAACTCCTAGTGAACCCTGACATCGGGAGTGGAAACAACGGTCTAACCTGTAGCCAGTAGGCCCCATGTGGTACAGGATAGCTTCAGATGGGGGACAACACAAAATTGTAACTAACTTGAAGTATTTCTTTGTTAGCATTGTTGCACAGTTCTCTAGGGTGAACACTGTAGGTGACAAGATTCTCTTGCAGTGTTGAAAGTCCAGGCACCTCGTCTATGTGGCCAGTGCCTTTAGATGTAAGTACACAATACATTGTGTAAATTAAACACTTGTTTATAAACTAGTCCCTGTGTCAGATGGTTTTGTCCAGCAATAAGCTAATATAAGTGTCCCTAGTATGTTTATAGTAAACTAGACTGAGCACTGATGCCTAGCAGGTTAGGGGATATTTTTCTAATGTACTCTGAATTTACAGGGACACCTACAGTTCAAATCCTTTGTCTCCTGTCCTTGGTTGGCATGAGGCCCAACCTCCTAGTCTGTTTTTCATGCATTTTATACTCTTGCCTCAATTGTTTTATTTCCTGCTTCTTTCAAACATGAGCCTCTGTTCCTTTGCTTGTCTCCTTCTGCCCTCTGCCCACTGCCCTTTTGCCCCTCTGCCCTCTGCCCTGCTCACTTTCCTTTCTTCCCCTTTGTTCCTGCTTGTTTCTCTCTGACTCAACCAGTCTTCAAAGACAAAGCCTGCCCATGTTACCTTCATTGGTTTAGTCTTCTGCCCTTCGTCTGCATCCTTCCTAAGTTCAGGCCCTTGCTTAGATTTCTCTTACACTGCTGCTTCTTGCTTTCACAGGTAGACTGCCAGCTTCTTGAGGACACCAATATACCACGTACCTGAAACAGCTATAAGCCAGTGGTGTTTACCAAATGTACCTGAAGACATAAGCTAGAAGGTGTGTGTCCTTAACTCTCGGGCTTTAATGCCATCTCTGCCTTGCTCACATGTCAAGGGCCTCACTACAGCGTGACTTTTAGTCATGACCTCAATGAATGCTCATTAATGTAGAACTTAATGTTGACATTGGATGAAAGGGACAGGCATTTGAAGGTGGCATCTGCTAAGGAGTTTCCCTCCCTCAGCTTTCTTGGGTGGTTCTAATCAGTTCCTCCATTCATCAGCTGTGAGGTTCTGACTTGGCATTTCCAGAGTTGAGAGGATGATGGAGTCTGGCAGTTGTGACTTGGAATTGAGGAGGCTGCAGTTATTTTAAGGTGGGATGATGGGTCCCAGGAGTGAGCAAAAATGAAAAGCATCAGGCTTAATGCCAGTATTTTATATGTAAAATAATCAGGCTAAAGCCGTCAGTTACATAAAGATCCTGTTAATTGACCTTAAAACTCCAGACTATATAAGGCAGGGCTACCCAGCCTTTTCATTTAAAAGCATCCCTTTAACCTGGAGAAAAATCATCTGGAATCCATCTGAGAGTGAAAGGTGAGGCAAAGAAGAGCTTGCCCCAGCCATTAGAGCAATGGTTCTCAGTCTTCCTAAAGCTGTGCCCCTTTCATACAGTTCTCTACGTGTTGTGATTCCCCCAACCATAGGATTATTTTGTTGCTACTTCATAACTGCAATTTTGCTACTGTTAGGAATCATAATGTAATTATCTGTGTTTTCCAATGGTCCTAGGCAACCCTTGTGAATGGGTCATTTGAGGCTCCGTGAAGGGGGTCTGGACCCACAGGTTGAGAACTGACTTACTTTGTATCTGGTATCCTTTCTATGAAGGGCTTGCTCTAGCCAGTCACATAACATGCATCACAGAGATAGAGGCCTAAGGGAGTTCAGAGGGGAAGATTGTGGCACGACAGTTGTTTGGGCTGATTTTTAAAGGAATTGGATACGATTCCAGTGGCTATTATTGGGAATCCAATGGGGAGGGAAAGTGTCTGCATGGAATGGAAACTTGATTTCCTGTGTTTTAAAAAATGTCTTCTGATCCCAGCCCCCTGTTTCATTACTGTTGCTCCTGTGATGAAACCCACCTAGAGTGCTGGGTATTGGTGGTGTGAGGTGCTTGATAACGGAAGCTAAAGTGTGTAGAGATGCCTCCTGTAATCCTGTGTGATGCCAAGTTCTGAACTGACCATGAAATAAAGACAGAATAAATCCTGTACACTGTAGAACCTAGTATGCCTCTGGTTTGTGCCCAACCCACTCAGAATGCTCAGAAGAGCCTCCTGCAGGATGAATGTCACAGAAGCTGACACTTGCCCAGTAATGAGTAAGTAATGAGGTTGCTCAGATTGTGGTCCCAAGCAGCCAACGTGGGACACTCCCCAGCGCCTCTCTCTACTGGAGCGCTGGGGATGAATAAGCACACTGTTAATACAGAGCCCTGGGTTGATTCTGTACGACTTCCCCCATGGACTCTAAAACGTGGAGCAGTGGGTACCAATCTCAGATTTGTGGTTTCAAGGAAAGTTGTACATTACAGATTGTTCCATTTTATGAGGTGAGAAACACCTGTCATTCAGCATGTGTCTTACTTAGTTACACATACTATGTCCCTTTGTCTTCAAACAGTGCTAGGAGTTCGTGTGAGTCCCATTTTACCAAAAGAGCAAAACAGAAGTCTAGAAAAGTTAACAGTAATTTATAAAAGATACATTAAACCCGGGCAGTTTGAGTACAGGAACCACATACGTTCTATGCTGAAGAGAGGATACAAAAATATGCATCGCCATTTAAAAGGTCCATTGTTTAATTCTCTTTAATGAACAAGGTACTAACTATGGCAAAGTGGCAAAGTACTATCTCATTGTTAGTGGCACTAGTTCCCAGAGATCCAGAACCAACTGAATATAGTTACCACAGTTTTATCACTTACAAATCCACTCATTTCAACTTGACAATGAACTTTTGAGCTGGAGTTTATATGCCCTTTTGAAATGGGAACACTAGAGTTCGAGGAAGTTACAGAACTTGACTGACTGAAAAGTTGCTAAGTGTTAGATACTCTGCTTGGTGTCTGGCCCCGAGGCTCCTGTTTTTCTGCACAGCACCCTGGGAGTGGTGCACAATGGCACCAAAAACATCAGTTTTACAGGCACTGGCCACTGAAAGATTGCTAGTTACCATGAACTCCCTGTGACAATGGTTCTGCAGATGAGTGGCAGGTTCTCGATGGTCAGGTGAATGCCACAGGTGTGTGGAAGACCTGCAGTGTATTAAACCCACAGCCTCAGTTTTCCAGAAACACCAACAGCAACAGCAGCAACAACAGACTAGTGAATTCTTTCTGTCTTCAATCTGATTTATGAATGATACGCAGAAAAAGGAAGAAGAAAACTGCCTTCATGTGTAATTATGCTAGGTCCTCTCCCCTCTTCCCCAGCCTCAGCATCCTTTGGGGTTCTGCCTCTGCTTTCTCTTTGCATTTATCCTGCAGCAGCTCATGTGTTTTGCTTCTGCCTGCCACCTGTGTACCAGTGATTCTTAAATCTGTATGTCCAGCCCAGAGCCTTTTCTAGTACTGTCTCAGGTACTATTGACTAAGCGAGTCCACAATTAGATCTGACTGCAAGCCAGCATCAGCCTTTGTGGTCTCTGTCTTGCTTAGTGAAGCCACTTCAGCAAGTAGGAGTCACCCTAGAAGCCTCTCTGCCTTGTCTGCTTTTTCTTGACCACTGAGCCCTAATAGAAGCTAGGTGACCATCTTTTCAAACTCCCCAGAGTCTGCCCTCTCCTTTCTCCACAGTGACTCCCATTGCTGCGTTGGGTCAAGTTGTCAGTCTTTCTCTTGAGGTTTATTCTAGTCTCTCTGCTTTCTGTCTGGCGTACTTCCAATCTGTTCCTCACAGTACTGCTTTTCTAAAAGGCCAATCTAATCATGGCTCTTCACTTAAAACCCTTCAGCATGATGACTATAGCTGAGAAGAAAGTGTAAGCTCCCTAGCAGGGCACAAAAGCTCCTTTATGATTCAGGCCCTTCCTTTCAAGTGCATACCCATCACTTCTAATGATACTGGGCCCTGCTGTCTGCTTCCATCCACAGCATCCTTATTAAAGGAAACGCGCTATTATAAGAAAGAAAAGGTAGAAGGGATGGGGACAGAGGAGAGAATACAGAACTGTGGGTTCGGTACCATAATACCACTACTGCCTGTACCTAGTGAGCACTTGAAACATGGTTGATTCAAAGTCTGATGTGCTAGGGATGTAAAAGAAGCGGCTTTAAAATATCTCATTATTATAAGCTCGTGTGCATGCATTTGTACCTGTGTAAATGTGGAGTCTAGAAGTTGACCTTGGGTGTCTTCCTCAATTATACTCCACCTTATTTTTTGAGACAGGATCTCTCACTAAACGCATGGCTGGCTGACTGAGCTGTGTCCGGTGGCTGATCCTTCTTTCTCTGCTTCCCTGGCTCTGGGATTACATTTCTATGTACATTTCTGTGCCTGGCTTTTTCACATGAGTACTGGAGATTGATTTCAGTCTCTCAGGCGTCTTCAGCAAGCACTTTAGTGAATAAGCCCCTCGTTAGTATAATTTTGATTAGATATTGAGATAAAATATTTTTGCATATAATCAGTTAAATAAAAGATTATTTAAACTAACTTCTCATTGTTTTAGCCTAGCTACTAGAAAATCTGAGATTGCCTGTGTGGGTTGCATTGTGATTTTATTAGACAGCATCACTACAGAACATCTCTGCCTTCCCAGGAAATGTGACTGGCACAAGCTCAACCCATGAGCCTTTGGGATGATTAAGTCAGATCCATAGTACAGGGAAACATCGGTTGTTCAGTTTCCCAAATCCAGAGGTATAAAGTGCTTTAGATAAGATTCAGAATCAGAGAGACAGATTGTGAACACCTTAGCCTAGAGTCTTACGTACAGCATTCACAGCATGGAAAGCACAGATGCAGCTCTCTCCTAGGTCTTCCCAGTTACTTTGGGAGAGGAGCAGGAGTCCTATGGTGTGAGAATGGGAGGGCTTGAGGTAGACAAGAAGAGAAAGCGAATGCACTATCCTGGAAGCCTCCTACTTGTGAGAAAGCAGGAGAAATGCTGAGGGCCAGGTCTGTGAGATCTCAGTCAAGCCTGATGGTTTAAGACTTAGCCTTCCAACTCTTTAGCTCTTGAGATCCTGAGCCGATTCATCAATCAAGGGGTTTAGAGTTAATAATGTGCATATCATGCCGCCGCTGTGCACCAAACAGAACTGTGCCAAACGCTGGTAAGTGCTCTACAGAGCCTGTGCCAGACACTGAAGGAAACCTTCTGTGCATCAGTTAACCCCAAAAGCTTTGGGAGAAGGGTTTGTGGCCTATCAGGAAGACCCAGCAGACAATATGCTGTGTCTTAAGAGATGTACAGAGCTTTGTGTATTCACAGTGGGAAAATGATGGCACTCTTTGTCAGGTTGAAGCAAAAGGAAAGAACTCTCCAGGAGAACATGGTGGAAGAAACCCAGCTTTTGAGAGAAATTTTTCAGAGGGCCAGATTCCTGGGAAAGTCATGGATAGGCAGTGAGAGAGATTTGCATGCTGGTTCATGGAGCCCTGCAGTTCAGAAAAGAACCTCCTGTCCTGGATTTCTCTGTGAATAGCTGTTTTGATTTGCTTTACCTGGTGAGCATTTGTATAAGGTGTTGTCAAGAAGAAATGTTCCTATGCTAAAAATAAAACCCTGAAAGTCACATATCTACTTCCATGGGCCGAGTAGAGTAAAGAGCATGCTGCTATGGCTGTTTGTTCCATGTTTGCAGCCTCTGGGACTTCTGCAGAGGGAGTGCCACTCCTTAGCATCTGTACCTTGGTGACTCACCATCCAGTGGATGGTAGATTCTGCTCAGGAAATCATAACTCAGCCTTGTTCTTGAACGGTCAAATTTTCCATCTGTGTGCTAACCCCCACCTCCTCTCACCCGTGCAGCCATCCTGACTGAAGGTCCTGATGTATCTCTTTACACCTTGAGACAGCAGCACTGTCTGTGAGCCGCAGACTCTAGACCAGAGTCTGTTACTTTCCGGTTGATCATTTTAATGTTGCCATCCACCAGCGGTGGTCAAACCTTTAGTAGATTATTTGTAGGACGGAATCTCTTCCTTGCCTGCTGGATGCCTTCGTTCATTTTTCCTGGTAGTGGTTGTAACCAAAATACCTTAGGAGGCACACTGAAGTTTATTCAGCTCACAGCTCAGGAGGCTGAAAGTTCAAACAACACAGCTCTGGCTCTGGCAGGGGTCCAAGAAAAGATGGCTGATGTGCATGTGGGTATGAGGAAGGGAATATTTCTTAAAACAGGAAGCCAAGAGACAAAATGCTCTGTAACGCCTTCCAAGGCTACATTCTCAGTGACCCAAGGACCCCAGGGGGCTTCACTTCTCAACATGGCCATACACTGAACCAGGTTCCCAACACATGAACCTTTGAGAGATAAAACTATCTTGGCAATATGAACCATTGACTCTTCCCTAGTTCCAGATGCCTGACAAGAGATGACTTTGTAGGTGACCCCTCTGCTGGTTTCTATGTCCCATTTGTACTGTATGTGCAACTGGAAGGCAACTATAGCGTGCATTTTCACAGATGATACATCTTTGTGTGTGCCTCCAGGTGGAAGGTAGGGTGGAGAAGAAAAGTGACTGCCTTCATGTGTGGTTTCAGAATCCACACAATCCTGAAAGGGCACCTCAGATATCAATAGTCCCCTTTTGTTATAGAAAATCTACATTATAAAACTATCCTTTTTCCTAAATCCAGTGCATTTTAAAGGCAAGGCAAAAGAAGTCTCAGTTGGGTGTTCGGAAGTCTCAGTTTGATGCCTGGCTCTATAAGCTGGATCAAGGCACTTAGCCTTCCTGAACTTTGATTCCATCATGTATGAAGAAAAATAAGCAATATATACCATTATGTTATGATTTCATTATGACTAAATAAGACAATATAAAGTCCCAGGGCCTCAAACCCGAGTGCTGTGGAAGTGGTGACTTAAGCTTGTTAGACTCGTGGTTCTTGACTTGAACAGTTTCTCAGCCCTTCCCCAAGGCTGATAAAAGAGAATCAAAATCCAGACCAAGGAGCCAAAATTCTGCCCATTCAGTGGTGAAGAAAAGACCAGAAGGAAGCTGCCATTACATCTTAGTTAAGTCCAGTCCTGGATAATAGTTTGCATTTGTGAAAATTCTCATCTGGAATTGTGGGTGCAGCATGAAGCCATAAGGAGAGGCCTGTTTACATCCTCTGCCAGGATAGCCTGACAGTAGGCAAAGCAGGCTTTTGAATCCTGGGATAGTCAGGTGCACTGCTGTCAAAATAAACTGGAGGTTTTTCTTTGCTGATAAATTACAAACAAAAGAAGTCACTAAAATACCCTGAAAAGGTAGCTTCATGAAAAAATTAGAGACCAGGGAGAGTTCTTTATACTCATTTGGTTGGAACCTTTCTTTGCTTAACTGTGGGTGTTGGGGAAGTTCTTTTGTTGGGAGCTTTGTTGCTTACAGGGAGAGAAAAGCTTTTGAACATCAAAGAAGAGTGATTCTGATTAGAGGCAGTGCTGTTGCTCTGGTGCAGGCTGACTTTTGCACAGTGCACTGATTGCTAGTACCTGACCAAGGGACCCTTCTAACTGACACAAGATGAGGGTCCTGATGTGATGCCACTTGTGAAAGACAGCTATGCATATGGACAGCTCTATATTCATTATAGGGAAACTGGGAGGTGTTACATGGACCACTGCCTTGCTCCAGGTCTTTGTCCTTCTCTATCTTCAATGAGATTTGAGTGGTGGACTGGATTCAGAGTGTGGGTCTGGTCTTCACACTCCTGATGAATTTGACTGCCTCATTGTAACACCAGGACCTTGTATAGATAGGGCCTCACTGCGTATGCATGGCAGGCTTGAAACTTGTTACATAGGCCAAGGTAGCCTCGAACTCATAGAGCCTGCCTCTACCTCCCTGATGGGATTAAAGCCATGCATCCTCATGCCTAGGTAGGGTCTTTTTAAAAGATTTTATTTAATGTTGGCCTGCAGCATTGAATAAATCAACTCATTTATCGTTCTATGGCCCATGAACAAGAACTGTTTCAGTTGTGGTGGGTGATAAAAGCTCAGTTTTCCACAGCTCTACTAATTCATATTTTCCAAACTTTTGCTAGAGTTTCATATTCTGGGTTGTATTTCAAGTAGCCTCCTCCCCTATTGATTAAGGCAGGACATATTTAGGTAATACTTGGATAAAATGTACTTGTAGCATCCACATGAAAGTTTCTAAGAAGAAATTAGAGAGAGATTGTCAGTACCATGGACCAAATGCAGGAATTTCTACAGTAGCCCATTTAAACCTATCTAGGAATGGGGACTTCACACACTAAGGATGCCAGGTAACACTAATGACTGCAGCTGGCAGTGCTCCTAGGTCTGAAGCTTGTTTAATGTTCAGCCTTGTATTACGGTGAGCACACTGCTATTCACTCTAAGTATCCTTAGTGGTCAAAACTATCTCTTAAGAGCTTTTCTTCACAGTGCATTGAAATCTTCCTCCTGCAGTCGGCCTTCCAAAGGCCCTTTGCTGTGGGACTGCGTAAGGGTATCCTGAGTCATGGTTGAGCAGGTGGCTAGAACCCCGAGACTCTGCAGACTCTGCGTGGGATTCTGCGTGAGAACCGGCAGGAGTTTGGCGCCCCCCAGAATCCAGAATCCTGAAAAGTAGTCACGGTCTCCATAGAATTACATTGTTCAGCCACATAGGCCAGGCTATAGGCCTCAGGCCCTAGAGATTTACATACTAATGAAGGCCAGAGGGCAGAGCAAATTAAGCATGCCTCCCCCAGATCCTCCCTCAATCCTCCCCCTTTTCTCTCTCCCTATATAGCTCAGGACTGCCCTGAGTTTTGGGGGATATGCCTAGATCCATCTTTCATCCGCCATGACAATAAACCTCTTTGGAACCAAGGACTTCCTCATGTTATTGGGGCCTGCCGCCGCCAAAGCCTCTAGGCCGCTGGAACTACAGGGTTCCTCCCAAATGTGGGACCCGCCACAGCGTGGAAGCCCCTCCGGGGGCCCCACTGCGGTGGCAGCCTCTAAATTTTCCCCACACTTTGCCATGCCATGGAACAGGCTAGTGTCTTCGGAGAGCTCTTGTATTTGAGATGATACTCAAACTCTTTTCTTTTCAGGGTGACATGGTCCAGTTCTCAAACAAGGCTTCTCGTCCTGCCAGCCCTCTTCTACCTTGCTGTCTATTTCTCTAGATGTGGGTTTTCCACTTCAGCATCCTAAGCCTTCTTAGGCTTCTGAGGGACAGAGAACGTGGAACTACTTAGCTCCCTTGACCGTGGGTGATCGTCATTAGCCAGATTCTGTGATAGCCTCCTTTGTAAGCCAAGGCCAGCACATCTCTAGTTCATATATGAAGGCAAATCAACATGCCAGGTCTTTTTCTTAAGACCCGCTACAGTGCTGGGACCCTTCCCTGCCCAAGCAATGAGAGAGTTCCTCATCTGTCCTTAGGGTTGTTGTCAAGTTGTTTGTCCTCATTATCAAGACAATTTTGATATCCAGTTTTTAATTGTTTGTTACTGATACTTTTGTTAACTTATCAAGTGGGTGTTTCAGTTTGTGATTTGGTTTGGGCAATGGAGCCAGGGTTTTGCATACACTAGCCAAGGACTCTGTCACTGAGTCAACCCCCACCCCTTTCCCTACCCCAGCTCTAAATACCTGGAGTCTGTCTCTTTCTCCAAGAGATCCAGCATGAGAATTTTATATCTAGCATGACAACCTCACGTTTACTTTGTTGTCAAAGAGTGTATGACAAGGGGATATCTTAGCCCAGCACATCCGTGGCGCTCACCGTTGGTTTGTTTATTACACATTACAGAATCCCTCTTTTGAGAGAAACAAGACTGATTTAGAAATAGTTTTGGGGTTACATTACTTTTTTCTTTTGAAAAAAATGACTGAAAATTGTTTCTTAGCACATTATTCATCTCATTTCTATAGAAACATGTTCTTAAAACAAGTCGCTGAAGTGACAGGAAATTACTCCTTACGTGTCTCTCCAGCATGTTGTCGTGTTCACACCTCCTAGGAGAGATAGTACCAGACTGAGACATGTCCAGACAGTAAGCTGGCACCTACAGACATGCTCCATGACAGTATCAGTGGCGTGACTATGACAGAGACTGTGTTGACAGCACAGTGTCAACTATGGATGTGTTTTCTCCAAGCACAGTAGTCTGTTTTATTTGCAAAGTCTTTTTGTTTGTTTGTTTGTTTCTTCCTTTTGAAAAAAATACTTGGGCTTTTTAGATTAACGCCAAATACTTTTCCTATAACACTGTGTTTTATTATTGCTTTGTAGCTTTTATGCACAAAATGCTTTTTATATGTTTTCCCCTTTGCCTTGAACTAGATGTAGAGAAAAGTACAAGGTTAGTAGTCATAAGAAACTCAAATCCATGTGGTCAAGGCATGAACCTTGCCTCGTTAAAAGAGTAGCATTTATGTTAATGTTTTTGAAGCATTCTCACACATTTTCTCATGTGAAAAAATGGATATATACATATTTGTTCACTTTAGGAGATACAGAGATGACACAAGCAGAATAAAACACAGCTAGCCTTTTACCACCTGGAGATGGTCACTATTGAAGCTTGGTGTGTTTGCTTTCCTGATACACATTTTGGGGTGCTTGTAAAAGTACTGTGTGTGTGTGTGTGTGTGTGTGTGTGTGTGTGTGTACTTAACAAGCCTGAAAGGCACAGACGTTAGTGCTGAAGAACCAGTGTAGAATAGTAATTAAAAGTGCCTTGAATCCTAAGGGTGTAACTCAAGGGTTCCTGGCTTGAGTCCCTAGCATTGCCCCCACCCCTGGAGTGTTTCAGTTCTGATACTTTGAGACTCTAGTCCTGCCAGGCAGTGGTGGTACACCCCTTTAATCCCAGCACTTGGGAGGTGGAGCCAGGCGGATTTCTGAGTTCGAGGCCAGCCTGGTTTACAGAGTGAGTTCCAGGACAGCCAGGGCTACACAGAGAAACCCTGTCTCGAAAAGACAAAAAAAAAAAAAAAAAAAGAAAGAAAAACCCAAAAAAGAGACACTCTAGTCCTAGCTACACTGATTATTATTATGTAGCAACAGCCATTTCAAAACTCTTTAAATCCCCCCTTTCCAGTTCCATGAAATAGGCTGGTCATAGTGCATATCTGTTATTGGAATTAGTAAGAGTGTGGAGTTTGGTCTATACTCTGTGCCGCATACGCATGAGCTATAGTTGTTAGATGAGTTATTTTTCTTGATTTATTCACTTAAATTCTAGGGTCAAAATTTCCTTGTTAGAAAATATTTGAAAACATTTAGAATGGCTGCATAAATTTCAATATATGAATATAATTGAATATAATGTCATTTCCCTATAGTTGGCTTGTTTCTAATTCTTTGCTACCCTAAAGAACACCACAGTTACTACCCCATACTTTATTTTTTTGTGCATAGACAACAGATTCAAAGATGAATCTACTACTGATGACATTTTTATGGAAAGAGAAGAGATTTCAGAATTTTTGAATGTTTCCCAACGTGCCAGATTATATGCTGTGTGTTCTTTACAGCAGATTTCCCCTTTCACCCCTGCACAGCCTTATTGAGGGAGTTCTGTCACCCCTAATTTTCAGAGAAAGAAGGTCTGAGGGCAGACAGGTTGCTTGCCTGGGGTCACAGATAGGCAGTGGAGGTGGAGATACAGGCAGCTGTCTGGTTTGGAAGCTCAAGTCTTTTCCATTCTGCCATACACTCATGCCTGTCTCTTGGAGGCCAGCAGAATGAATAGTCACTATTGTGCTTTCTACAAAATGCCACTGGGTGCCACGTGAAGGCTAGGACACTTGGCTGGAACTCTTGGCTTGCTCAATGAAGTTCCTCTTGTGTGCGGATGTTCTTATATGTCTTGGAATGGAGCCTCATTAAAATAAGTCGTTAAGTCAAGGGAAAGCAGCACTGATACAGTTACTTGATGAAAGCCACGCACATGTAGAAGACATCTATTGAGTCAAAACAACAGAAAGCTTCTTTGTTTTAGTTGTACGGACTAGGTCAGAATCACTTATCTGCCCGGGAATCAGAGTGCTTCACACAAATCAGCTAAGGAATTAAACAATAAGAACACTCAAAATAAATTGACTCTGTCAAAAGAAATTGCACATTTCTCTTCTTGCTTGTTTGGTATTGATTAGCCTTAGCCATAAGAGAGTACACCCTGAAGGAGGGTTGATAATACTCTGAGTATCAGTACAGGTACAGACAGGGGAACCTGAAGTATATTGGGGTATATCCCCGCCAAAGAACTATTTGTGAATTGCCAAGTTGTCTTTAAAAAGTCAGCTTTGGGAACATTTATCTTGGCAGCTCTCAGACCTGACTCACAGCATGCAGTGTGGCAGCCAATCTTGTAGGAAAAGCATATAATTAATATGACGAAGAAGGCACAGGTATTGCCAGTCAATACCTTACATCGTTCCCTAACAAAGGGACGATTGAAGTTACTTTTTAGTAGGGTGATCGTGGTTTGTCATTCCATAGATTCCGATTCCTAGTAAAACTGATCAAGAAAGAAATCCTGGTTGTAATCCTGCATGTATAAGACACGCTTTGCTGTAGTGTTTACAGCCAGTACTGTCTAGTCAGGACAGCTAGCTTTGGCTTTTGAATTCTCGAGGTCTTCCATCTCTTGAGCTCACATACTTTTGTCTTGTGATAGTTCCATTTCCTCCATTCACCTCTCAGGCTTGAAAAGGAGAAGCACCAGCGTCAGAGTACCAGTAGGCAGGAAGGGTTCAGGTCCTGACAGAACTTCTTTACCAACTTGGACTGTGTGATAACATTGTCTCCACCCACATGGAGGTGCTGTAAGTGGAAGCTACAGTCAACCAACCAGTCAACCTTTAGTTCTTTTCTAAAGATTGGTCCTGTCACTCAGTCTACCAGACAAAGAGCTATCCTCCCATGCACCCAGGTCCTCGACTCTCCAGTGGGGATAATGGAGATTACAAAGTCACAGATCATTTGAAGGATCAAATATATTGGACAAACTATTTGGCTAACTCAGAAGTTCTTTCATGTTCTGTTTTCTTAGTTACTAGCTAATGGTCATAGATCATCCTCCTTGAAGAGGAGCCAGTTTAAAATATTTTCAGATGAACAGTGGCTATATTCATAAAGCATAGGCAACAAGTACCTCTCCTAGGTCCAACCCCATGGGCATTTCTGACTCTTGGCTACCTTATCAGATGATACTGGCACAGACCTTTTCTCTGCTCTGAAACCCTCAATTGGCTAGCCTAGAATATCTCAAAAGTTGGATGTTCATTCATGAAGCACAGCCCTCTGAGTATGGAGACTTAAGAGCAGTCTTTGGAACACATTAAAGTCCTTTGTAAAAGTAGATATTAAAGCTACATCTATAACCACAGAACTCAGGAGGCAGAATCAGTAAGATCACTCATGAGTTAGAGGCCAGCCAGGGCTAACTAGGAAGTTCCAGGACAGCCAGGTCTACATAGCAAGACTCCATCTCAAATTTAAGACATAGATATTTGGATTTACTATGCTGTCCTGAAATAGAAGCAAAGCTGACATATTTAATATGCATTTTAGCTTTCAATATAAAAGCTCAAAGAAAAAGAAAAAAGTAGGAAACTGTTCTGATAAGATGGCATTGTAGAAAATTGCAAGAGACTGACTATTCAAATAACTGTGCTGCTGGAGAGCAGGAAAGAAATGGAGATCTCTCTCTCTCTCTCTCTCTCTCTCTTTCCCTCCCTCCCTCCTTCCCTCCCTCCTTCCCTCCTTCCCTCCTCCCCTCATCCTCCTTATGTCAGGATCAGAAGCCCTACCTCTCTTCTTCCTCTGCCTTTATCTCCTAGTACACCAGAATGGTGATGATGGAATTTGTTTGCTGGCCAATCTTGATTGGGCTATATGGTAGGATGTTTATGAAGCGGTCTACAGATAATTAATGGTTGAAATGTGTCTGTAGGGTTCCTCAGGGGTGGGAATCGAGTACTAGATATTTTAAACAAATCTCTTTGACCCAAGTGAGCTGACCCAAGGCCCACAGGGCTCAGGACTTGCTGAATATGCTTGGTGACACCTAAACCTGCTTGCTGTTCTCATTTTGGAACTGTATCTGGATTTGCTTTTCCTTCCACACAGGAAACTATCATGAAATTCCTTCCTTTGCTTTGGTGCCAAAGCTTCATCTCATCCATTTCTCCAGCAGCTATTTCCTGAGTGTCTGTACTGTACTGGGCCTGGTTAAAGGCCAGGGAGAAAGCAGATGTTGGAAAAGAAGCAAACATACTTCCGTAGAATGTAAGATGTAACTCAGAGTTGAAAAAAGGGAGAGATGACATTTGTAACTTTTTTCCTTGCTGTACTTTCTACAATAAATTAAACTACATAAAATTCTGTAACAGTATTCATTAATGTAGCTGATCCTATTAGGATGAAAATCCATTTTGTTGACTGTGACTCAGGAAGCATCTACAGTATACAATTCCAGTGTAGCAGAAGACTTTGGACAGCCCTTGGGAGTGAGCCAAAATGGGATTTGACTTGTGTATCAAGCTTATCATGGTTTTAATATATTTCAGTTCTACACGTCAACAAATACCTGGATACTAAAGCCAGTTAAATCAATATTTCTTGCTGTAATCAACAGCAGCATACATCCAAAGGCAGCATACTCCAACCACCATATTTTGTTGGATATAAATATACATATTTATGTATGGTATATCATAAGCCTAGTTGACTAACCTGTCTTCCGGTAGATAGGATGATAATATCAACAAATATTTTAGAAAGAATGTCAGAGAATTATAATTTTGTTTCTGACCTCTCATTTAAGCAATCTCATAACTCATTGTACTCACATTGATTGTAAGAAAATACACAGGGAAATCTTGGATTACCATAGCTGTGATTCCTTCCTTTACCCTTTTCCAACTTCTGTCCCAACCTGAGGACTTTTTCCTTGTGGTTTTAACTTGTAAAACTGAATTCCTTCACAGTTTCATATATGTATATGATATACTTTGATTCTATTTCCTTCAGTATTATTTTTCTTCCCCTCCCACAAACCACTTCTAGCAGAAAAATCTCTTTCCTTCCTTCACTTCTAATTGTGTGTGCCCCACCGAGTTTAATTTAGGGTTGCTTGTGAGTTTCTTCATTTGAGCCAGGGTGGTTTACCAATTGTGGTACAGCCAAGGGATAGGACTCTCACATTTCAGCAGCCATTAACTGCCCAAGTTTCCCTAAGAAAGTGTGGTGCCTCATAAATCCCCTTTAATCCGTAATGGATGCTGGTGGGCCAGGCTTTTGAGCTTTATGTAGGAAGCCACTGCTACTAAGCATTCTTGGGTGTAAGAGCCATGTCATGTCCAGAAGATGAGTTTCACTGTAGTGAGTTGGTCTGGTACTGCTTACATTCAAATGTTAACTTCTGTACCCCAAGATCTGGTTGCTCCAGGACGAGAAGATCCTCACATATACCAACTTTTGGTGCGTTAAGTTTGTCCCCTAACTCACCCCTGATTGGTTAAGAAAGATGCCTACAGCCTGTAGCTGGACAGAAGAGTATAGGGGGGCTGGAGGTCCTGGGTTTGGGGGTCTGAGGAGAGACAACGAGGCATCCTGAGGCTAGGAGAAGAAGAAGGAAGCCACCATGGGTAGGTGGTTCATGAGTGCATGGCCATGAGGGCCAGCCTGTTGGAGTAGGAGTGGCCTAGGAGGAACATGGCAAGTAATATCTCAGGGATCACCACAGTGAAGTAGACAAAATAGCTTAGAGGGTTGATATCTGCCCAGCTCTAGTGCTTTAAGGCTTATTATAATAAAAAGGCATTGTGTCTTTTATTTGTGGACTAAATGATCTAAGGTGGGGTAGAAACCACCAAACAGCATTTACCACCATATTTCCCAGCAGTCCTTCCTGCTTTCGAGCATTTAACATCCTTTTCACCTTCTCTTCCACCATGTTCTCTGAGCCTTGGAGGGGACGATGTGGTTGTTGGCTGTTCTCAGTGCTTTGACCAGTGCTGAGTCTCTGCATTAGCTGCTACCCAGTGCAAACAGAAGCCTTTCCAAAACAGAGGTTTTGTAGCTGAGTCTTGGCCTGTAAGAATCTAGTGGTTGTAATGGGAAGGAATGTGGGGTAGTGAGGATTTGAAGCCTTGCTTTCTCTTCTGGATTTTTTAACTGCAGGAGAATGGCTGATTCACAGCCTCTATGAACAGTTGGCCCGAGGTATTAGTCTACAGATACTAGCATACTGCTTTATCATTTGTTATCAGGAAAGTCTATCATCCATGTGCCCTGATGGCATGCATATTATTCACATTGTAGTGGTGTGTGCAAGATGAGCTATGAGTAGCTTTTCAAAGGGCATCAGGGTCAGAATGGGACAAGCTGAGATTTGAACCCCAGTGTGTTTGATTCCAAAGCCTTTTCACTTTTTGCTGCATGAGATTGTTGTTAATAATATATGAGACTGAAAAAAAGTTTTTTTCAAATCGTTAAAATAATACACACTCATTATAGAAAGTTTAGAAAGCAAATTATAGAGAAGAAAACAATTACCTATAATCTTGCACCCTAGGGATATACCGCTACCAAATCTCATCCTTTTTTTTTCTTTCAGGCTTAAGAAAGCTATAATTTATATGTCTAAAGGAGTCTTGTAGTGCGACGTTGTCTTTGAGGCTGACACATGAAATCAGCCATATTGCTCCTGCATCAGATAAAGCCTCTTTCAGAGGCTGGTAGGAGTTAAAGCCTCTGTGTATGATCCCCAGGCATGGGGATAGAAACTACAAAGGCAGTGCATCCATTCCTCATATCCTGGCAAAATAATACATGACACGTGCGACCATTTTCTGCCATCTAAATGTCTGTGCTGTGGCTGTTTACCATCCCATAAGGAATACCACCTTGTTGTGTCAAAGAACCATAAATATCTTGTGCCAAATTCAGTTGTAGTAGGGGATTGTATTTACCAAAATGCAGCTCTTCATGTCAAATATTGATGGATATTTGGGGGGTATGTTTAAAAGCCTTTATTAAAAATTAAATCTATAAATGTTTAATATCTTATTTGACAACTCATTTATTACATTGTCAACACAACAGTGTTTGCCTTTGGTGGTACATAAAGAAAATCAGAAAATTGCTTTTGTCAAAACTTTGAAAAGCATATTTTGAAATCAATTCCTATTTAATGGAGGTATTACACTCACTGAATTATTCCCCTCCAAGGGGTTCTTGTGAAAGCAAATGGATCTAAGTGTGACGAACTGATCTGTAAATAAAGCCAGTAGTGTCTTATGTTGAAGTAAATGTTTCCCTCTCTCTCTCTCTCTCTCTCTCTCTCTCTCTCTCTCTCTCTCTCTCACACACACACACACACACACACACACACACACACACACACACCATCAGCCTAATTACCTTAGCTGCTAACTGCTGGACACCTGGGACTCAGGGTTTCTTCTGATTGGTCCTGATTCTCTGGGGCTACCACCAGGGTTCAGGATAGAGCCAGGTCGACATGCATGCCTGACCTCAGGCTGCATCCTTCCCTTGACTTCTGGTTGCCAATATTTCCTATGATAAGAATTGATCCTGCTCACAGGGCTGATTATAAGATGTGGCCTGTGTTTTATGTTAATGACCTTGGTACTGTCCTAACATTGTTCATGCCACTGAAATGTTATTTTCTCTCTTGGAAGCTGGATTGTTGAGAGAACAGATTCTAGAAAGAGTTATAGATTAGGGTCTCCGGATGTCCAGGTCAATCTTCTCATGTAAATACAAAACCCAGAGATGTTAGGGGAGGGGAGAAGTACCCAGAGAAGTGGTATCTTAGCCAGGCATGCCATATCATTTCAATTTTAAAATAATTATTAAAAATATTTTTATGCAATTCTGATTATGGTTCACCTTCTCCAACTCTTCCCACTTCCAACCCTTCCAAATCCACAGCCTTTCTTTCTCTTTCTCACTGAAATGCAGCAGGCAACTATAACAACAGCAGCAACAACAATAGATTAATAGATAAAATTAAAATGGACAAAACAAACATTTGGGGAAAAAGAGAGCCAAAGAAAAGCACAATAAACACATATTAATGCTGAGACACAAATGTGTACACACACACATACACACACATACACACACATACAAAAACCTCTTAAAACAAAACTGCAAACCTGTAATACATAAGCAAATATATAAGTGAAAAGAGTTTCCCAGACAGAGCACTATAGGACAAAAAGCTTTCAACAAAGATGCCTTTGAGTTTGTTTTGTGTTGGTTTCTGAGCATGGGGCTTCTTGCCCTTAAGTATGGTTTGCATACTTACTGAGACTCTGTTAGAGAAAACTAATTTTTCCTGTGTGAGTGATTATCAGTTGGAGATAGCTTCTGGGTGAGGGATGGGGGCGTGTGTCTACCTCCTCTCAAAGCATTGGGACTGAGGGCTCTAGCAGGCCCAAGCATGGCAAACATGGTGCCAACAGGTTTTGTCTTTTACCCTTTCCCTGCTTGCTAAAAACCATTAGATTACAGTCCTGAAGTTAGCCACCAAGGTCTATTCTCTTATTTAGCCACTTCCTTTTTCTGAGGCTGACACCAAGGTCCAGGTACCAATATACTGAATCTCAGCAATCAAAAATCCCTTTTGGCTACCCTAATTAACATGTCCAATTAAAACTAAATACCTCATCCTAACACAAGGTTTCTTCTTGTACCTTTGTCAACTGCCATTTTCCTCTGGGCCACATCTGTCTCTCCTCTACCCACAGGGAGTCCTCTGTCCCACTCCAGGGCAAATACCCCTTTTCTCATTCCCTTCCTCTTCTCCCTCACTATCTCCTGCCTTTGTCTCTTATTCCCTTCCCTTTGTCCCTCTGGGGCAAATAAATCTTCCTTTGGGCTAAGAACTTGGTCTTGCTGTGTCCTGGGCCAATGCTGGTCCTTTCAGGGACTCCCTCTACTTTAGAGCTGTGCATGATGCCAATAGTCTGTCTTGAGCCCACCAATCACCTTGTATCTAGAAGGCCTTGCTTCCTTGGCATCTTTCATCCCCACTGGTTCTCACAGTCTTCCTCTCTCCTCTTTCAGATCCCTGAGATCTGAAAGAAGGGATTTGGTGATGATATCCCTCCCATTTAGGACACAGGGTTTCAAGGTCTGTTTTTCTCTGCACAGTGTCCAAGTGTGGGTCTCTGTATTTGTTCCCATCTACAGCAGGAAGAAGCTTTTCTGATGATGGCTGGGCAGGATACTTACTGATCTATGAGTGTAGCAGAATGTCATTAGGAGTCATTGCTACATTCCTTGAGCAGAACAGTCGTATTTGGTTTTTCTCCTAGGTCTATGGTCTATCTAGTCTCAGGTTCTTGAGCACCTGAACAGTGTCAGGCATGGGTTCCATCTCATAGACTGGATCTTAAATTCCAGTCAGATAGTGGTTGGTTATTCACACGGCTTTTGTGTCAGAATTGTACCAGCGTATTTTGCAGGCAGGGCATCATTATAGATTGCAGGGATTGTAGCTTACTTGATGTTTACCTTTCTCCTCTGGAAGAGTACCTTCCAGTCCCATGGACGTCAGTCAGTAGGGGTGAAGGCTCTAGGTAGGCACCGGCTTGTCTTTTCCATGTTTAATGAGTTATGCAGATGTTGTCTTCAGCAGTAAGGCCTTACCATCAGCTTGTGGGGAGCAACCAATAGCCTTGGCAATAGCCTGGGTTGTTTGGGGGTCCATGGGGCCTCTGTGGCCACAACTCAACCAGATATAACCCATTCCTAGCATTCGAGGTTTCATTTGCTGGCAAGGGACGTCTAGTTCCAGCTTTATCTCCCCTGTTATTCAGGGATACCATTTTAGATTTCTTTCATATATGTATACATTTTAAGAATCTTCTACAGTATTAGGCTTTCAAACAATCCCTCCTTAGTCCTAGTTGGCCCTCCCATATCCTCTCCATTACCCCGCCCCAGCCCATCGTCATTTTATCCTTTCAAGCACCTCCCTCCTTCTTGTTCTCCAGTGGTCTCATGAAAGTTGACTTTATAACAGTGGGATCTGTGACCTAAGCATGTGAACCCCAACAAGGTGTTCTGAGGATTACTTATGACACTGGGATTACTACTAATGAACACGGAAATAGGGTGGTATGTGAATGAGTGGCTAGTTGACTTATAACCTTGGCACAGGCTGAGTGGTGAGTTCTGTCATTGTACATTATAGACTAAGTCTGATAGATGATAATATTATACAACAAAAACAATAACAAACATTTATTTTTAATTAGTTAGGAAAGTACTATGTGATCACGTTTTGTCACCGGTTAGACTCCCAGTCGACCACATTCTAGTATGGTTTTAGTAGTTCAACCATTTGACCCTTTTGTGCCTTGTTTATTGGTCTCTGTCAAATGCCAATGACGCCAGTGCAACCCTTGGAGAACTAACATGGTTAGTATGTGGGGAGCAACTCTGGAACAATGACAGGCACTTTCTAAATTCATAATAAATGCCAGCTATTGTTGTTAAATATCACCACTACCTGCTAGGTGAGTTTAATGCATTGGACGCTTTGCTTATCATGCAGCGAAACACTTGGTGAGAAAGCTATTATTATCCCCAGTTTACTGCTGAGTAAACAGACTCGAATTACTCTGCCTACCCAAGGTTGAATTAAGTCATGTGTGAGGACCAACTCATTATCTGCCAGACTCAAGATTCTGGGATACGGAGCAAGTGTAATGGGGAATGGGTGAAGATGTTGCCAGTGGAGACCAACCAGTCTGACCTTCCAAATTAATTGTCTTCCTAGGAGACTCCAGAACCCAGGCTGCTTCCAGGAACATCTCTGTGGATTCCCAGGTAAGAAAAGAGGGTTCCCTCTTTCTCTATGACTTCTTCCTGGCTTTGTGGATGACTTATCCCTTCACTTACAGCTGACTCCTGGAGAGCTAAGTCACATCTTTGATGGGGGTGGGGGCAGGTCTCAGCTGCTTCTTAAAATTTCAGGCTAGAGTTGTCAGTGTGAGGACTGAGGCTATCCAGCTGGGGCCATGTGGCCGAGGGATCTGAGCCACTTCTGTTCCACCTACATTCCCTTTCCCATCTATATCACCCTTCCCACCCACATCCCCCTTCCAAACTACATCAGTGTTTCCATGGTTATTGTTAGAATAGCATCGTGTAAGATTTGGAGTACCACAAAAAGAAAAAGAAACCAAGGTCTATTATAGGCGTCCCTGGGAACTAGAAGGAATTAAGAGTTAAGAGCACTGGGCTCTAGAGCCAGACTGCCTGGCTTTCCACTGTGGCAGTGACAGCCCTTGCCACTGCTGTTGAAGACAACCCCCAATGAGTCCAGAAGTCTGACTCTCAGTTGTAGTTCCCGGTCAGCATGGAACAGGAGAAGAAGACTAAGCCAGCCAGCCTGGCCTTTGACTCCAACCTCCAGCTTCTTAATAATGGCATGATCTTATTTTCATTCTTCTGAGCCTCAGTTTTCTCCTCTCTGGTATATGGATATAAAACCTCACCACTTTGAATATTCCTGATCTCATCTGAGATATGGTAATCACAGTAATCTTCAGAGGTGTTGGCTAGCTCAAGGTCATCAATGTCAAGGAAACTCACCTCCAATAAAATGCTAACTAATTGTTGCCAGGTGGTGCAAGTCCTTACTCTCAAGTCCTTCAGAGGAGGCAGAAGCAGGTGGATCTCCTGTGAGTTCAAGACCAGCCAGGGCCACAATGTGAGACCCCACCTCAAACAAACAAATGAACAAACAAAAACAACAAAAGTGTTAACTGTTTCAGTAGTTAGTCATGTGTGAATGATTATGTCAGAAGTCTCTGTAGACAGAAAGCAGGTTGCTTCAGGTTCCCTACATACTCAGATATTCCCTAACAGTCTGTACTCCATGTGGAAAGAATTTTGGTCTTGAAATTAAAGAAAAAAAATCACAACTTCCATCCAAATTGACACAGTCCAGTGAAGCAAGCCTAGGTGCCTCCTAGTTTTCCCATGGGTGTTTAAACTTGATTCCTTTTCCATAAACTGGGAACTTCAGGAAGATGACTGTAACTGAGAAGAGTCATTGACTGGGGGGCGGGGGGAGGGGAGAGGCAGGGGGTGGAGGTGGTGATAATCCATGCATGGGTCGAGATGTTTGACTTCCTTGTGTTAGTGTCACCATGGAAGTGCTTTAAATGTGCTGAAAGAGAATTATTATAATAAAAACAGGATGAACTGTTTCTGTGTCCATAATATGTACATTGTGTGTGAGCAAGAGAAGTACATGAACACAAACTCTCCTTCCCCCTCTCTTTAGTTGTCTTTTGCTTACGCAACTGAAGGTTATGATGTAAATTCTGGCAGCTTCTTCCTCACCCAACAAGCAAAGACACAGTCAATTCCTGTTTCCTTGGAACACACACCAGATAATCAGAAACTCTGATTATTCCCCTGGCAGGCAACAGTTGATGGAAGGATGGACCAATTGAAAAGAATTCTGGTCACATTTTGTCAGAAGGATGAGATGCCTCCCGCTGTCTGCCACTAATCATATTAGAAGTGAGAAGTTGGGGTGCTTTGGCCTCAAAAGATTGCTCTGATCGACTGTTGGAACACTACTTCTCCTGACTGTTTACCCCAGAACAGTGACATTAGACATCCCTTCTGTAACAGGTCTTGCCAGTTGGTAGTTGTCTAAAACATATGCCACATGAGCACACTTACGAAATTTTCTAATTACCATTCAAAAGCTCTGCTTTCTATCTTTTTATGCTGGTCCGGCAGGCATGGCTGATTGAAGTGATTTCTCCCTTAGCATAATCCCGTTGCCAGGAGTTACAAAAAGACTGCAAAGATGGTAAATGAAACCCACAATAACTAAAGAGATGTCCGAATTCAATTAGGAAGAGGTCTTTCCCATGTGGACACATGAACCATCTAAATCCATTTTAATTGTGAGCTGGGGTACTTATCTGGTCATGTTTATTTTGGAGACAAGTGCCAAAGCTGGATTTAGACCAGAGCTCCAGATCTTTGAACCCTAATGACTAATTTGGGTACCCACTGAATCCCTTAATTCATTTCTTAATTAGTTCTCCCAGAATTGGAAGGTTGCTTAGTTACGATCATCGTCACAATTTTCTCATAAATCAGAATAAATGTATGTAGATTTCCCTGCCAAGGTTCACATACTATTCCCTGATCTTGAAGATCTATTGTTATTTAAACAACAATAACATTGTCAACGAAATTGACAATGAAACTAACATTTTGTAAGGTAATAATGCATAGCAAGCAGTCTACGGTTCAGAGACCTATGGCTTTTAAAAATGTTTATTTCAGCCGGGTGGCACACGCCTTTAATCCCAGCACTTGGGAGGCAGAGGCAGGTGGATTTCTGAGTTAAA
The DNA here is from genome assembly GCF_004785775.1 of Grammomys surdaster. Lineage (NCBI taxonomy): Eukaryota > Metazoa > Chordata > Mammalia > Rodentia > Muridae > Grammomys > Grammomys surdaster. Next base: position 11,676,033 of record NW_021604613.1, read on the forward strand.
GGTCAGCCTGGTCTACAGAGTGAGTTCCAGGACAGCCAGGACTATACAGAGAAACCCTGTTTTGAAAAACAAACAAAATAAAAAAATAAAAATGTTGATTTCTATACGTGTGAATGCTTTGCCTGTATGCATGTGTACCCAAGTGTACATTGCCTGGGGAGGCTAAAGGAAGGTGTTAGGTTCCCTGGAGTTACAGACACTTATGAGCTGCCATGTGAGTGGGTACTGGGAACTGAACCCTGAGACATCTCACCAGCCTGAGGCAGCTCAAGTCCCAGATGCGGGAACTTACTTTCTCTTATTGTGCCTCAGTTTCTGCTTATCTGACGGGAGGAACAGCAGTATCTACTTCATCAAATTGCTTTGACAGACTAACATGGGTAAAGTATAGGTAGGTGAATAGTGTGCAGGAAGTTAGGGTTATAGGGAGGGCGAGTTGCTATTTGTCATCAAGGAGGCAGTGATACACGGGTAAGCATGTTTTGTCGGTGCTACACTATTGACAGGTAGGTCCCATTTCTGTAATCATACACTCCACAATAATGAAAACACTGAAGACATAGAAGTTGGACTTAATCCTTTTAAGATTAATCTTTTATTATTTGTGATTACATTCCTTAGTTTGGCTACAGACTTAACAATTTCTTCATTTTGCAGCCTTGATTTGTGTTAAGTTGAAATTCTTTTGATGTAGAATTGCTTTAAATTTTGAAAGAACCTTTTCTTCTTTTGGTATGTGCAATATTGGCTCTATCAAAAAGAAAATGCTCTTATGTAAAACTGTGGGTGGGGGGGGAGACTGATTTAGGGGGAACCAACCTCAGTAAATCTATGGAGACTCACAGACTTAAGAGAATAAGTTAAGATGTAGCTAGTGTCATAGCTTATATTTGGTCAATGTGTAGGAATTAAAGTCTGCAGAAAGATAAATCTAGAAATTAAATGACTTTTCTTCAAAGCTGTATAAGAACTAGTTAATATTGAAATTGATTGGCAAGAGACACATTGGAATTAATTTCCTTTAGAATTTCACTTAGGATTTTTAAAACTACCTCCTTCTCCACCACCACCACCACCACCTGCCCCTGCCCCTACCCCTGCTCCCCATGCGCTCAATATGTGTGTGTGTGTGTATGTCTATGTGTGTATGTTTGTGTATCTATGTGTTCTAGTGAAGTACATATTCAAGTGTGTGTTAACAGTGTGGTCATATGTTGAAATACTGTATTGAAATGGAAGAACTAACAACAGCTATATAGTGAACTATCTACGTATTGAAAGAATATACAAAAGAATGTTATCACATAGAAATGTAACTACATTTATGCGAAGTATACAAATAGAAAAAAGAACTAAGCTGTTACTCAAGTATTCATACATCAGTGCTAAAACTCTAAAGAAAAGCCCAAATAAAACCATGCAGAGGGATGCTACACACTGGTCATCCTAGCAGAGCCAGACACACACTGGGGCTCACTGGACAGCAGCCTAGTGGATCTGGTGAGCTCCAGGCCAATTAGAGACCCTGCCTCAGAAACAAAGCAAAAATGGTGGAGGGTGTCTTCTCTAATAAGGCATCGCTGTTGCTGTGATTAAGCAGTAATGGCTTTCAGATGCTGGGGCACGGGGTTTCCTAGTTTGAAGCTTCTTGAGAGGGAATTAAATTGATTCCACTCAGATTCATCGGCCTCAGCTGAGGGACATTGTCACACGGTGTGAGTGCCGTACTTGGAGTTCTCACCCCATACATCTTAGCCATCTTACAAGACTTGAGGATGCCCATGATCTTCGTCCTTCAAGTGGTGCTGATGCTACATGGTTGCTAATGGCTCAGCTTTCCTTAGGGAATGTTAGTAATAAATAGTAAAATAATAAACATAGGTACATTGGGAATATTGCTTTTAAATAAGTTATAGTATCCCATAACTGAGTCTGGGCTTCTCATTCTCTTTCTGGTGTGGACACTGGGCTTCAAATCACTCTCACTAGTTTCTAGAATGGTCCTGGGATGAGTTGTGGAGCTCCCTGGATTTGGGTCGCCATCTCTACAGTTTGTCTTTACTTCCACATTAAAATTCTCATTTACCTCTTGTGAAGGAGGCATTGGCCCAAATTTAACATTCCTAATGGTGGCGCTTTCCTCGACAACAGCCTGACTTACCCTAAAACTTTTGCCAAAGGCAAAGAAGATAAGATAGGGACATACAATTTTTATATCACAGAGATCATCGCTCCATGACTGTTTTCTCTTGTGAACTACAAATAACTCCTTGTCACTCCTAAGCAGAGGTCTATCGTGTGCAGCCGTTCCTCACATCCCCGCCAAGCCAGTACGTGCCACCTGTTATGGCTGAGCTCAAGCAATTACTTGTGCTATATCAAGAATGGAAGTTCTGAAAATGTGTACATGTCAGGAAAATATGTATATTTTCCAAAATAAGTCAAATGTTTTCCTAAACTGTATCTTAAATTGATTTGGGGTGTGGAAGCATTCAGTATAAACATCTAAGAGTACCAAAATTTGTTGTTTGTCAAGTATGTATACATATAAAATAGCCAAATTCTATACTGTTCGTCTTTCTCTAAACAGAAATGTTTTTCCTGAGAAAGCATACCACCAAAGAAGCAGATGACGGCAGTCATTCCCTCAGTTTCCACTTTCCAGAGGATGGAGCTAAAGTGTCATCCCTAGTCCATACTTCATAACCAGCTCTTGACATGCACTACCAACACGGAGCCTCACACTGCTTACAAGAATGGTTTGCTTGGCAGGTTTAGGAACCAGGCCTTGAAAGGCTGAACTCCTATGGAAATCTGCCCGAGGTTTGCAGGAGTTCTGATTAATGCTTTGAGAGACCAGCACTAGCAATAACTTGCTGTTTTTCAGATCTGTGATGGAAAGATTCTGCACCCTGGCTCTCTAATCCTTGGTGTTTGGAGGTTACTTATGAGGGAAATGAAAGGGGAGGTGCTAGAGCATTCTCAGAAGTTAACCTTTGAACTCTGAGCTAGCCACAGTCAGTAGCAAAAGCACCTTGGTGTTTTTGTTCTAACCCTGAGCTTTCTTGGCTGTAGAAGTTGACAGAGTGCCAATAAAAGGCCTACTTGCATTCCTTGTTGCTGAAGGGGAAAAAATCTCTAAGGAATGCTCTTTTTTCTCTCAAAGAAGTATCTGGAAATTAACATTTTGGGGCATAAAAAATAGTTTATGAAGCTTGCAAAATTTTCTGAAAATAAAAACTTGAAGAGCACTCTGAGCATTTGTGGCTTGCTCAGAACAGTCTCAAGAGGAGATGTACAGCCCTGTCCTGTAAGGGCTAGCTCTGGTCTTACTAGCTGGTGGTCTCCTTCCTTCCTTCCCTGTGCTCTGTTCAAAGATAAAGGCGAATGGTAGGACACTGCATATCCAGCTAGCCCGAGACAGACTAGCGACTGCCGTTGTTTCTGTTTTAGCCCGTGTTCTCCCAGCGCTCTGCCCACCGTCTGGAAAACAAGAATACTTCATCGCTATGTTCATCAGTGTGAATGAATATATTCAGGTCAGCCCATCTGTGATCTGTGTGTTGGAGATCTGTTTATAGGGATAGATGACTGAACCAGATTAGCTCTGGAATTAGGAGCCAACTTGGGTAAATTGAGGTCATCCAACATGTGGAGCCTGATGATGAAGAAACTAGTAACCAAGAAGGTAACATGGTAGCCATAGCTAGTGGGCTGTAAAAGACCCATAGGTGGTCCAGGCAGAGTAACACGTGGTGTGAAGGCCAAGGGGAACTTCTTTGCTTCATTTCTTCTCTCCCAGAGCCAGGCACGTTCAGGACGTGCACAACTAGTCACACAAAGGCAGTGAGCAAATGAGGGTAGATTCGCATACATTCATCATCAAAGCCCACAGAAGAAGCGAGTCAGGGAGCATGCCCTGCTGACCGCATGTCAGAGCGTTCTCTCTGTGTCTCAGGGACAGAAGGTTAATAAAGATTCCAGCATGAAGAATACTTCACCCTCCAAGTGTGCCAAACTGTGTCATCCAGAAAACTGTTCCGTAGGGTATACGATTTCCTCCTTTTCCTAAATTAAAAAAATGAACTGTTGACTCTCAACAATGCATGTTATTATCATATAGAGAGCAAAGAGTAAATAAAGACACTTGCTTAATGAAATAACAGTTCATTTTAACTTAATGGAAGTAATTTTTTTCTATGCTTCCTTATAGAAATAGGCCACCATTGTTTTTTCTGCCATTCTTCCTAACCTTGTAGTACGCTTCCTGTTTATGCTTCTAAGAGCTGGTTTTAAAGAGCCTTAAGGGACAGCCTTTAATACTTTCCCTTTAACATAATTATTCATCTATATCATACCCCCTTAGAATGTTTGAGGATTCAGAGATATAGAACGTTCCTAATGAGATATGGTTAATGATCTGTGCAAGGTATCACCTGGCTTAGCTAACATAAATTATATTTAATTAGTCATTCTACAGAAGTAGATACCTTAGAATAGATTGAGTACCTAAAACACAGTTTGCATTTTATGTATAGTAGTTATACATAAGATTCTTTTTAAAATTTTTATTATGTATCTTTATGTGTCTGGGCATTTTGCCTGCCTGTGTGTGTATGCACCACATGTATACAGTGCCTGCATGTGTGTATGCAC
>NW_021604613.1:11680698-11694437 GCF_004785775.1 Grammomys surdaster
TGTGTGTATGCACCACATGTATACAGTGCCTGCATGTGTGTATGCACCACATGTATACAGTGCCTGCAGAGGCCAAAACAATGTCAGAGGCCAAAACAATGTCAGATCCCCTGGAACTGGAGTCACAATTGGTTTCCAGTGCTCTTAACCACCAAGCCATCTCTTCAGCCCCACAAATAAGTTTCTAAGTTAGGGATTTTAAGGGGTTGCATGGGAGCTGGAGAGCTGGGTGGTAAAGTACTTGCCCTCTAATGGTGAAGAGTTGAATTTAATCCTAAAACCCAAATAAAGCAACCAGCTGTGTGGTACACACTTGTCCCCCCTAGCAGACAGGCAAACCCTGCGGCTCGTTGGTCAGCAAGTCTAGCTTATTTGCTGAGCTCCAGGCTAATTGGAGACCCTGTCTAAAAAAAAAAAAAAAAAAAAAAAGAGGAGGAGGGTGCCTGAGGAGTGACAGCCAAGGTTGGCTTATTCCTTCCACACACACAGGCACATGTGCAGCACACATGCCCCTCCCCTCGCACATATGTTCCCCCCTCCACATACACAGAACTTGTGTGCAGTAATGAAGTCCGTTCTTGAGAACTTAAGTCATAGGCTGTGGATGTGGCCCTGGAATGCACAAGGCCCCAGCTCAGTCTCCAGTACCGCCTGCACGTAAGCCAGAATGAAGAGAGAGATAATAATAACACGAGGAGCTTTGTCCTGTCCAGATGGTTCCTGCAAAGTATCCACGAGGAGCAGGAGAGTCGTTCTTCTCATCTGTGGCCTGCAAACTGATCAACTAATGACAGTTCGTGCATAGCATTCTCCTCTAGCCTTGCTTACATTCAGTAAGATCTTCCTTTTCACATGTAACCCTGTGGCAGAGAGGGCTGAAACACTCCAGCTGAGTTCTTTCATATTTCACTCACCTTTTGAACCTTTCAGACGACACTTGTTCTTTCCCATGATGCTCTAGCAAGGAGTATCATTTCACGGAAGGAACCTTGAGGATGCATTACCAATTTGCAGATGGCAGCTATGGCTGCCTGATCCATCAGCCATGTGATGAAGACATCACAAGGGTGGTCTTTTTTGGTTCTCTCCTGTGGTGTATGCTCTTTCTTATTCTCTCTCTCTCTCTCTCTCTCTCTCTCTCTCTCTCTCTCTCTCTCTCCTCTCTTCCCCTTTTCCCCTCCTCTCCCTTCCCCTGCCCTCCTCTCCTTTCCTCTCCTCTCCCCCCCTCCTATCCCTTTCTCTCCCTTCCTCTCCTCTTTACTCCCTCTTCCTCTTCCCCTCCCCTCCCCCTCCCCTCCTTTTCCCTCCTCCATTTCTCCATTCCTCTCTTCCTTACCCCCTTCCCTCCCCTCTCCTTCCCTCTCCTCTCCTTTATTCCACCCTGGCCCTCCTGTTTTGGTATAATCTTTAGGTTGGTTCTCATTTTGCGATTACTCAGTTTCCTGCAGTTTTTCCACCCTTCCTGTCTTCCTGGGTCTCTCTGTGTCACCTGGGTCTCTATGCTGCTCCGTGTCCCCAGTGTCACCTCCTTTTTACTTTTTCTTTTCTATCCCCACTGCTCCAAGACACCAGGAACAAGAAAGCCTGTTTCCTGGGGTGCTGCTGCTTACTCCCCAGTCCACTCCTTGCCTGGCTGAGGCCCTCTTTCCCACAGCACTCAGGTGCTGACAGCCACCACAGGATACACATCTAGTGTGGCCTTTTAGTGTGCCTGAAAATGCCTACAAGTACTTAAATTGCACATAGTATTTTTATGGGAACAAAAATAAATGGGGTTCTCTCAAGAAGCCTCACTTGAACTCTTGCCCCGGCTCTTCCGCTTGAGTCATTATAGCCAACTAGAGATTTCCTTTTATCATGTGTTTTGCTTTTGTGGAAAAAATAGATAATCTTTCCACTGGTAAATTATGAATCAGAGCAGCATTACTGTCAAAGGTAAGAATCCCTCCCCCTATGGCTGTAAGTGATTTGGCTCTGGGCAGGAGTCGTGCTGACATTTCTTGGGTGTTGCATGTAGGCCTTGTGTCAGTGGCTGATTTGACTCCACTACGGCTGCCTTAATGTATGAACACAGTTAGTGCTCGTGAAGCAGCTCTGGGTGGACACTATGAATATTGTTCTGTTCTACAGATGTTGGTAGGTGCCGAAGCAGAGTAGGTTTGAGTGGCTTATGTAGGATCAGTTCCATACAGAGCCTCAACTCAAAACCAGACCACAGGGATTCACTGTCTTTGTTGTTTTGTTTTGTTTTGTTTTGCTGGGAAAAAAATCCCTGTAGCCCTGGTTGCCCTCTAGCTTGCTAAGGTTAACCTTGAACTCCTGATCTCTAGCCTGTGCCTCCTAAGTGCTAAGATTACAAGCATATACCCAGATTCTTAACCACTACACTAAACTTCCTAAATGATTCTCTGAAGAGATGACGATAATGCCCACTAAACTGTAAGAATCAAAGAGTAATTTCAAATGGCTCAGTAAGTGGTAAAGTATTAAAGCAAAGTTCAAGTGTAGGCTGGATATCAAGTTGTTGTTTTGTATTAGAGGAGCCTTGAGATTGTATTTGACCCTTGCTAAGTCAGACAAGAAAAGAACGAAGACATATTTACCTTAAAGTTGTCTTGAAGTTGCAAAAGACAATGAGGTTTCCTAATGAGACTGATCCTTTCCCCCAGAACAATGGCATTAGGAAGCATGTAGCCAGAGCCAAACTAACCATAATGTCTGTAGCACGACAAACAAGTTCAATGCTTTCCTTTAATCCCGCCCCCATTAGTGGAGCACCTGACCCTTCTTTCTTGTTCTTACATCATGCAAAAGAAAATTTCTTCTTAGTATCCATTTAGCATATGCCATGAACTTGCCATTAGCTGTTCTTTGGCATGCATACAGGATTTGGGACCATGTCCCTGACCACAGCTATAAAGCACTGAAAGAGAAGAGGTCCTAGACAAGGGTAGGGTCGATGGAAAGGACCTGGGTGAGAATTCCAAAGATGGGGATTCACATAAGCCATAAACCAATCATCATTAACACCAGCAGCAGCAACGTCTCTTAAAATGTGGAGCTAGAGACCAGATCCACCACCACAGAAATCTGGATGGTTTGGAAGAGTCAAGGACCTGAGAGGAAAAGGCACATCAAGGAAGCAAAGTCCCTCAGGAGACTGGCCATTTCCTTGCCTCGACTTAGAGGAGACAAGCATCCTTCTGCCTTCCCTGTGGGGCCCCCTCCCTGCACCCCTTCACTTGCCACCCTGTCTTCATGAAGCAGACTGCAGGACACCTGAGCCTTTACCTTCCTTTTGAAGGGAGTGAATACCCCAGATGCCTGACTTTGTGTGATTCTTTTGTGCTTTTATGCATCCCAGGATCTGAGTTCTGCTTTTTGCTTTTTGTTTTTTAAATAGAACTGGTATTGCATACCTGAAATCACTGCCTGTTTGGCAGGATTTCCAAGCAGGGTTTATGATCCTAATGAGTTATTTCCCTCCCCCTCTTTTCTGGTTAAGAACAATATCCTTGCTATTCAGTCTCCAAATATAGCAAGCAGTTATGATAGAAGAATGTCCTTGTGTTAGGAAAGGAGTTGGCATCCTCAGTGATGCAAAATGTCCAATTTAGAAAACATGCTTAGAAGGAAAGGCTGCTGGGAGTCAGTTTGGAATTAGGTAGAATAAAAATGCATAAACAGAAAATTCAAAGCGAATGTGTGGCCTGATCAAACATCCTCTCTAGTTCTACAGGTATTTGTTGATTTTTTTGCTCAAATTTCAGATGCCATTTCTATCACTTCATTAAAATGTCAAGCTGCAAATTCGTTCCGCCCCTGATTGGGAGCACAACTTGGATGAAGAGTTTGTAGTTAATAATGTGTAATCAGGACCTGTCAGGAGTGGAGCTAGGGACTTCCCGCTTTAGTTGTCTTTTCAAATGGTCCTGGGGAGATGGTTCACCTGGGAAAGTGACTTTACACAAGTGTGACGACCCGAGTTCAATCCCCAGCACATATACAGAAGCTGGATATGGAGGCACATGCTCCTAACCCTCACTCTGGAGAGCCAAAGACAAAAGAATCCTGGAGCTTGCTAGCTAGCCTGGCTAGATGAATCCATACCGAGTTCAGTGAGATATTTTATCTCAAAAAATCAGGTAGAGAAGTGACTGGAGAAAATATCTTCCCTCTGTGTATACAAGCACATGTGTATAAGTATACACATGCACATACACAATACACACACATGCACACACACATATACACACAGAGCAGGGAGAGGGAGAGGGATGAAGGAGAATATGAGTGTGTACTGATTAGTGGACAAGAAAAGCCCTTAGCACAGAGGATGGAAGATGACATCTCATCCCAAAGCAATAGCTTAAGGAATGCACTAGAAGTTTCCCTTTATCTATGGAAAAAATACTTCCATAGATGCTCCAAACCATGGAATAGTGACAAACCAAATGTATACAGTTTCTTCCTGTGTGTTATATACCTTTAATAAAATTTAATTTATAAACCATGAGAGGTTATTAGCAACAGCTAATAGTAAAAATAATGTTATTTTTAAAAATGATTTTGTTTTATTATTTTGTATGTATGGGCGTTTTGTCTGTTTGTATGTCTGTACACCACATGCATGCAGTGACCCCAGAGACATCAGAACAGGGCATCAGATGCTCTCGGACTAGAGTATAAATGGTCGTGGGCTGTCATGGGGTCAGACCCAGGTCCAGTGCTGTTAACCTCTGAACCATCTCTCCAGCTCCACCTACAAAGCAGCAATTCTGATAATATGCTGTATTAAGTTGTTCTCTCTCAGAACGACTTCATGTTCTATGCTCACCATTCTTAGGATGTGAACTGTCTCTGTGCTGAGAGGAGGGAGAAGACAGAGACACTGTGACCTAGCAATAGCGTCTTGTGCGAGGGTGGGTCACAGAGGCTGATCACAGAGATCCAGGACTAGTGAGTAACAGCAGGGCCGTGTTGCATTTGCAGCATGAATGCCCAGGACAGTGGACATTCTCAGCCACAGGAGCTCAGGGTGGCAAGAGATCCAGACTGTTAACTGCTGGGATTTTTGCTTTTAAAGTTTCTGGAATATGGCTGACCATGAGTGACTGGCACTAGGACAAGAGAAGACTTCGCCATGACTTAGTTGTAGCCAGAGGGTGCATGGAATGTGTGTGTTGTGATTCCATCTCACCTATGAAACTGCAGCTAATATTCACTGCCACTGTAGATCTCAGCATGTCTGGACCTTTGACAAATCTCAGTCGGCCCCTGTGGTTTTCCACGCACCTCATGAAGGATAAAATGGATGACTTGCTTTCTAAAAGGCAGTTTGGCAGTATGGTTTTTTCGTTGTTGTTTTGGGTTTTTTTTTCTTTTTTATTCCTTTGAAGTAGATTTATAGTTTTGTCACAAACATTTTCTTTCCAAGCATTCAAGCTAATGAAATAATTAAGGATATATGGAAAGATGTTGGCCACAAAGATTGACTGTTTACAAAATGCTAAAAAAGGAAATTGTCTAAACAATAGTAATAGATTAAATAACTATATATGCAAATGTCATATTTCTGTCATTTGTAGACATGCCATTCAGGCACCATAGACACACAGCAGGTAAATAATGAAATGTTTGTTAGTGTGCAGTTGAGAAAAAATGCTACAAAACACGAGATGCACAGTGTAGACACATTTTAATATGTGAAGGTATTTTTAGGAATAATAAGAACTTTTAAAGGGATTCACCGGGTGGTAAGAGTACTGGAATGTAAAATGTTCTTTATGTTCGTTTGTCTGTGTCTTGATTTTTTTAAATTGGTACATATTTCTCTCTCTCTCTCTCTCTCTCTCTCTCTCTCTCTCTCTCTCTCTCTTTATGGGGGAGATGGGTGGGTTCAAGACAGAATGCTGGGATTAAAGGTGTGTGCAACTCCCACCAGGTGTTATATTGTTTTCTAACTAAAAAAGAAGTTTTGTTTGACTAAAAAATGAATTAACCAAACTATATGAAAGGACCCAGCTCCAACACAGCTGAGAACAGTCACAGGATGCTTCTGAGCTGGATTTATTCATAAATTTTATTTGTTCATGATATTGTCTCACCCTGTTACCCTGGCCAACTTGGAATTCACTGTGTAGAACAGGGTGAACCTTAAACTCACAGAATGGCTTGTGTTTCCCTCTGAATATGGAGATTCTGAGGCATGTACCGCCATACCTAGCTAGAAAACATATTTTGCCCAACATGTGGACCATGATTTTAAGGAAAGCCACTTTGACTTAGCAGAGAGTGCAGTTTTCTTGCAAATCTTCCCTGAACAAAATGAAGACCTTCAATTTATTAGGGCACTTCTGGGCTCTCTTCCTATTCCCACCCTGGTGTCATTTCTACCCCACAAAGCTACAACTCAGGGGAGACAAACTCTCTGGATTCCAGATATTCATAAGCTGCCAAGTGACGAAAGCGTGTGTTAATAATAAGGACTCATTGTTTGTAGACACTCAAACTATCCAGCTCTGAAATATTATCCCCAAGCTTCTGCTTTAAAGAAAGACATTCAGAAGATGGAGCTTTCCATCACCTGTTGCTTACCCTGGCTAGTTCACACTGTTTTCTGAGAACTTCCTGGAATGGGATGTGTAGCTAAGAACTGCTCAGTGTTTCACAGGAACGCTAGCCTTTAGGCAGGAAGCAGTTTGAAACAAACCTCAGCAAAAATTTTCACTCCCCCCAGAAAGGAAAAGTCCCACCATCTGTTGACCCCTGGCAACCTCTTGGACTCTTCCCTTTGTAACAAGAAGGCCTCTGTCTGTCCCAACCCCTGGACTGGGTTTAGTCAGTAAGGCAAGGCATTGAATTTTTTTTCTCTCATAAACCATCTTGTGCCATTTTCATGGTTAGTCAACTCATTTATCTCATGCCTAAAAATACAACTTAAGAATATGGGCAACGTTCAAAAATACGTATGTATAAAATGTCAAACTAAAACCTATTATCTTGTGTGCTAGTTTAAGAACCAGTTTTAAAAGTTTAAATATGTAAATTCAGGATGACTTCATGGTGAACATAGAGACAAGTCATTACAGAACTTGGGCAGACACACTGGCCCAACTTGTCACCTCTGAAAGGACATTGGTAGGAGAGTCTTGACCCACAAATAAATCCCATGCCATGACACTCTGTGAAGCACAAGAGATGACGCTACCTTTTCAGGTCCAGGGTTTTGCCTCTGTCACCAGGAGGGAGGGAAGAACACTGGCTAGCACTCTGTTTTGTGACTCCTCTTACTCCAGTACCCCTGGTGGCCCAACAAACCATTGTTTCTGTGTATATTTTTCCTTTTCTTGTGTCACATTATGTAATTTCTGAGAAAGTATCATTCTGACAGTCTCTGTACCCTCTGATATGTAGTGTACCTCTGTGACTCCCGAGGAAGAAATCTTAAAGCAGATGCCCCTGCTAGTCTCCAATTTGAAAAGCTCTCCCCGGGCACTAACCGTCAAGTCAGAGAATTCTGCATTTGTTATCATGTCTCACCTAGCCAATAGAAATCTAAGCCATAATTTGAAACAGAGTGATTCTTGCCTGGAGACAGTGGGCTCATAAATATATAGTTTGATTTATTCCTATAATTTAAGAAGATATTAGGATTTTTAGCACATTTTGGAACATTTCATTCAGTGTCTAAATTGAGTGTACAAGATTGGGCGGATGTGTGTGCTTGCAGATCTTGCAGTTTTAATTGTAGATAGGATTTTAACTGAAGCTGCTGTAAAATAAGTCAGGTTATTACCTCATGAAAGGTTTTACAAAGCAAATGCATGTATGTTTAATTTTAATTAGTCTAATTTGTAGACTCAAAATATGTCATACCTTCTTTGTATATATGAAATATCTTCTTGTAGTAAATATTTAATCTCAATTGAGGGTTTCTGCCCCACTGTGGATCATTCAGGTCCCATATAAAAGACACACAACCTTTATATTTATAATAAGCCTTTATAGCACTAGAGCTGAGCGAATATCTACCCTCTACGCTATGACAATTTACTTCCCCATCAATAACCCCGAGTTATAGTTTGTCACATTCCATCTGGGCAGCTCTTAACTCCAACTGGCCAGCCCTCACGACCATGTTTTCATGATTCCTACCCCATGATGTCTTGTCCTCTCTCCATCTTCCCTCTACCTCCTTTCTCGTGGTCTCCTGCCTCCAACCCCAACCCCAGAAACCAAAACCCCCTGCGTATCTCTCTTCTACCCAGCTATAGGCTGTGAGCATCTTTATTCACCAATCAGGGATAACGTGGGAGGCAAGGTTACATAGGGTCACATGAGTCTATTGCAGATTCTCTAGTCCCTGGGAGCAATCAGACCTTGGGGACTAGTATTTAGCATTATAATCCATAGCAAAAGACCAAACCTCAACAATATCTGCCTGTTCTCTGCAGTAAGCACAGAAAATTCAACTCAGACAAGCATAGAGGAAGTCACTAACTGCCTGCCCATATGTCCTGTGCTTTCTGTTTTCCTGGTAGAGCAAACTTTAGTCTGTGGGGTAAAGGTGTCTAGTGGAAGGCCTCCCCTCCCTTCAGTCAGCAATGACCAACACAGAATTCAGGAAACATCTCAGTGAGAAATGACTGGGCTGTCTCCTTCTTGACTCAAGTTCTTTCTTGTCCCTTTCTGAATTCTACAGATTACGAGATGACAGAGACAGTGTAGCTCCTGTTATGTGTTTCATTCAAGAGAAATGGCCAAGAAAGAGAAAGCTTATTTTCCTCACAACTTAAACAGAGTCTTACATTTGCTTGTTGTCCTGATGGCCTGTGTTCAACCCATCACTGAGACATGTGGAACGAGATGTCGATGGGTTCACCGTGGGCCATGCAGCTTACCCCAGGGCCCGCTCTCCCAAACAACACACTTACTTCTATGACGAGTGGAAGTAGGATGGATGAATACTTTCTCAAGTCACAAATACCCTCTCACCGGGTCCACCAGTTTCTTCAATCGTTGTAGTCACTAACTAATAGTATAGTTAAACTAATTGCTTGGTTTGTAAAGCTTCATAAACAATGGTCTGGACATCAGATTTGTTTATGGTGAATTAAGTGGAAAGCTGAAAGTGATACCATTAGTCCAAATTAGATATCAAAATATATTTCTTTTAGTTTTCCAAAGCAGTATCTTAACAACATGTAGTAAAAATTTCCTTTCTCATTACCTTTCTCCATGTGGCTCTCCAAAAGGATCAAATCAAAAATTAGCAAACAAACTGTTTCAGTCTCACAGCCACTGTATTTTCCAATATAGCCTGCTGATGTAGCAGAGAACACTGTTTCTGAACATAAAGTTGTATAATACATTAGAGCTAAATGAAATTTAAAATGACATATGATAAACCCTGAAAATGTAATGCTTTAAAATAGGAATGTCAGCAGGCTGCCTATTATGTAACATAATACTAGCCTTCTGAGTTTAGATGGATGACTTACAGGAACAATGACAAAAATGCTGTTGTCTTCCCTTTGCTACAAGGGAACATATAAAGGTGATTCTGAAGTGCCTGACTGCAGAGGCATGTTGGGACATGGAGGGATGACTGTGGCCATGGTTCTGGAAATATTCAGAAGGCCCTTGGTTCGCTTTGGGGAAGGCATCTTCTTGCAGAAACCATTATTGAATTTTCAGAATGCCTCCTAGCCTTTCAGCAGAATGTCTGATCATGTTGATCCTTTAAACCACAGGGAATATCCTTAGAGAATGAACTGGGGAAAGAGCTTCTGCAGTGGCTGGGGCTCATCTAACTGGGCTGGGGACAGCTGAGACTGGGTGGAGCATGGTGGTGAAGTAGAAAGGTAGAGCATGAGTCCATCATGTGCACAGCCTCGGCTGGACACTGACTTCGTGTGTACCACATCACTGTGTCTCTTGGAGTTGGGCACATGGGAGACTAATGGGAAAAGGTATTTGATGCATCCAGCTGAGTGCTTTAATCTGCCCCAAGTTTTCAATACATGCCCATCAATATTGAGTCATAGCTAATCTTTAGGAGGAAGGAGGAGAGTGTTGGGTTTTTCATCTCTCCCTTTTGTTCATTTTAGGGAAAAGTTAAAAACACTACGTTGTGCCTTTGAAGAAGTTATGTGTGGAGTCAGCATCAATGCTGAAAATGCTTTTCCTGGATTAGCATACAGTAAGAGCTTTTTAGAAATCTCAGGATCTTGTCCTGTACTTTGGGTGCAGGTGTGTTAGTGTATCCCATCCAAAAATGTTACCCACGTGTTATTGAAGGACTTCCAGAAATGGGCAAAGCCTCAGGTACTCGGCACCTTGTTGATGACCACAGGTGTTCTCATCTTCAGCCTTCTGGGAAGAGTGTCTCAGCATCTCAGGGTAACAAAACCCAGTGGTCATGATCCTTCAGTTTACAAATGAGGCCTGGCAAGGAAAAGTGACCTAAAGGCCACATCAAGAGGCAGTGACACAGGCTGGGAGTAAAAGCAAAGTTCCCTGTGTGCAGGTCATGGAAATAGCCACTAAACAGCATTACATGTTCTAGAAGTCTTCCTTTCTGGTCTCCTAATTAACAGTTTTATCCAGCCATGGAAAGATAGTTCATTCTTTTCTTCAAATTCAAGTTGTCAGAAGCCACCTATCCCTCCTCAAAATGTCAGTATTTGTGAGTTTTCCACTGTGGTCCCTCGGTTTCTCAGGAGTGATGTCTTCATCTCCTATGTAGGAAGCATCCAACAGTATCCTCCATCTTAGATTGAGAGGAAGAGAAGGGTTGGGGGATAGGAGGACTCTTTGTTCATGCCCAGACTTCCCAGCCTTTAACTTAAAGCCCTCCCTCTGCAGAGCCTCCACATGGCTGAGCTTCAAGCCTGGTGGGTTCAGTTGTTCTGGAAAATAAATCATTTTTGTCTCCCCAGAAATGGAAAAGAGTGGTTGGCTAGCTGCCCTGAATAGGGTAGATCTGATACCTTCCTAGGGTTTGGGGCAGGGGGACCACAACCTTCTTTGTATTCTCGATCCTTGTGCCTGTTCCCCAAGAATGTTGGCTCAGGTCTCAGCTATTTTCAGCATATACTTTTCTAATGTTTCTTTTATCTAGTGGGCTCTGGAAGGAAGCAGAGCTCCCCACACCATCTTTTCACTGCAGGGATAACCTGGGCTGAGCGTGATTCTTTGTTTATTTGTTTGCCTGCTCTTTTATGAGATGCTGAGGATCTTAGCCTTCAGCAGTGCAGGGAAGGAAGTCTCAGCTCATATGTACACAGAGTTGCCATCCGTGAAGATCACACCATAAGCTCAGGCACTGCCAAGAGCCTTCAGAAAAGAAAACAATAACACAAAGAATCATCTCAGGTTTTGTGTTATCACCGAAAATTAACCTCACAGCATGGTTCACGATCATATTTACGAACGTGTTTTGAAAATGCAGTCCAAGGGTGAAAATCGGGGTATTTTTCCTTTGGATCCCAGCATTCACAGGTGGGAGCCGCAGGCATCTCTGTGAGTGTTTGTGTTTTCAGATTCACTAAGCAGCAAGGGAAAGCTGTCCTCCAAGTGTGTTCACACTGGGAACAAATGTTTGCTGAGACTTAACGTATGGGGGATGTGGCTACAGCCACATGTTTGCAGTAAAAGCATCCAAAGTAAAAAGAAAACTCTTCAAAATCCTAAGAACTAAAATTAAGTGAATTTGCACGTTTTATTTTGCCAAGAACTAATTTTTTTTCACGAAAACATAAATACACTAACTTGTCAGTAACTTTCCCCCAACACCTGATATATTTTTGTTACCACTACATTAGTCCTGGTGTTCTGACTTGTGTAATTGTTACCAAAGGGATTCATCTAATGTGATATTCAGAGTTGATGGTTGATTTATGTAGCTTTAGGCTATGAAGGATGGGGCAGTAAAATTGTTATATTTGCCTCTCCCCCAATAGTGAGGAGTTATTGATTGAGTCTTTATTTTGAGCCAACCTCAATTCCACCTTGAACTAACATAAGAGTATGGCAGTAACAGACTTCAGTATAAACCGTTCTGTGTACCTCCTTATTCGGGAGACATGAGATGCTGGCTTTCTTGCAGGTTTGGTTATAAATGCCCTGCCTCTTGGCACAGTTCCTAAGAGTGCCAAAGCTCCATTTGCTATTTCAGCTCTATCATATCAACCTAATTCTGTGTTCAGTTGATGGCTGCCTGCTTTCTAATGAATCCTGGCCATGTTATATATCCTCTACAGTCTTTTAAAAAATTACTTATATTTACTTTATGTATATGAATGTTTTGCCTATGCATATACATGCATAATGTGCATGCCTGGTGCCCATAGAGGCCAGAAGAGGGTGTCAGATGCCCTGGAACAGGGATTATAGACAGTTGAAAGTACCAATGTGGGTGCTGGGGACTTACCCTGCTTCCTCTGCAAGAGCAGCCGCTGCTCCTCAACTGAGTTCTCTCCAGCCCCTCTACAGTTGCTTTGATCCCCTTCTTGCCCTAAGTAGTTGTCCATTTCAAGGTACATCTCGATTTTGTCCGTACATGCTTGAACAAAAAACAGAGAGAACAGATGGGGTCATGGGCCCCACCTCTTGTACAGATTCCGCTCTGGGACAGTGTCTCCTGGTTTAGAAGCAAGAGAAGCACTTGTTTCATTTGTGTTTTGAGATTGTTTTCTTGTCTGGACAAACTGATGATTTAAGGACTACAGGAAAACTAAAATGAGTTTTGTAAGTTCTCTATAAAATAAAACGTAAAGCATTTGGGTATACCCAGCGAAGGCTACGAGATAAAGAGGGGCAGAACTAAGCAGCATTTTTCTCTCTGTTCTCGTCATTATCTAAGATGCCTGGCTTAACTAGTCACCCACACACATGCTATTGATTCGTCTCGAGCTTGTGCACAGGCATTGCAGGATCTTTTGTGGATCTCCTGCTTTTTAAAGAGTCTTTGGCTTTAAATAGTTGGACTTAAAGGTAGAGACCCTCACCGTCTTTTCCCCAAGGCTTTCCCATCATGCAGTTGGAGAGGAAAACATTCTTAAATTCTCCATCTGTGTTGATGATAGGAACAGCCAGCTGCAGGGTAACTCAGTGCTGGCACACCTGAATTCAGAGCTTGACTCCCCAGACAGTTCAGCTCCTGTTCTGCAGTCTGGAGGGGAGGGGCATGTGGGGGAGGGGCAGACATAC
Organism: Grammomys surdaster; assembly: GCF_004785775.1. NCBI lineage: Eukaryota > Metazoa > Chordata > Mammalia > Rodentia > Muridae > Grammomys > Grammomys surdaster. Next base: position 11,693,914 of record NW_021604613.1, read on the forward strand.
ATAGACACAAACACAGCCATCTGAGGAGCTTTCCTGGGTGTTCTCAAAGCCATGTCTAATTGCAGCTGCTTAGCAAGAGGATCTCTGTCCTGCGTACGGTTCTTTAGAGCTTAGAGCATTCTTGTTCCAAGGATGCCCTTCCCACCATGCTCAGCACTACTGTACAATTACAGCTGGTCCGTGTCAGCTCCCTTCCTGAATATCTCAATTCCAGACTTTTCAACCTAGGGGAGCAAAGGAATGAGGATGGAAAAGTCTAGTCTGGAAACCACATCAGAGGATGGTTGTGGAAAAGGAAACTTGGCCTTGTTTAAACCTTGCTTAAAGTAGCAAAATCATTTCATTGAAATGTGGGGTCTTGATTGCACAGCTCAGGAGGAGGCCCCATGCCTATGCTCCAATAGATGATTTTGTTGAATCTTAAAGGCAATGCCATTGCTGTTTGCTAATCGGGCCAGAACCAGCCCCGAGCGCCTGTCTCTCTCTCTCTCTCTCTCTCTCTCTCTCTCTCTCTCTCTCTCTCT
>NW_021604613.1:11694447-11772765 GCF_004785775.1 Grammomys surdaster
CTCTCTCTCTCTCTCTCTCTCTCTCTCTCTCTCTCTCTCTCTCTCTCGTGTTGCTTGTTATGAAAAAGGAAAAGAATCCTCAGTTTTTTAAATGAAGTCACTACCACTATTGCAGAAAGCAAGAACAAATGGAGGCGGGCTCCAGACAGTCTCATTCCCTGAAAAGCCTTTTCTTTCTACTGACCACAGTAGATTGATGACCAACCCCCCTTTAATTTTTAGACTTTAAAATATAACCATGTTTGTCTTGCCATATCACCTCTTAAAGAAAGAAATCTGTGTCCATTTAACTTATTCCCTGAAGTAAAAGGGACAGAGGTCGGGGAGTGGGGCTACAGGTGTCTGCCATTCAGACTGGCTCCTGTTGTCCTTTAGAACTAGATACACAATTAACGGTATTGAACAATGACTAGTGCAAATACTGGATAATAGTTCTAAAATAGAAATAATCACAATTATTGAGGGGAACTTGCTTTGTAAGGGGCACATTTCGCAAGGCCTATGAAAAAGACACTCAGTCCATATTCTCATACCATCTCCATAGTAAGTATACTTTCTTGATGTCAGTAGAGGCTTAAATGAAATTCAACATTTACCTAGGGAGTTTGTTTTGAAAGCAGTTGCTTCAGAACGGCATTTTGGAACTGACCTAAGCTTATCTAATCATGTGCAATTATTTGCCTATGTCTATAATTTTGACAGTGTGACTCATTAGCTCAGACCCTGCTTTCCATCCCATGAAGGAACAGATGCATTGGCTAAAGCCAAGAGTTTCTGTGCAAGCTCTATTCTCAGTGGGGAAGTATGTTAGGGATGCTTGCCATTGTACAATGGGGTGACTGTGACCTTTTCCTGCATTTCTTGATGGATAATTACATGTGTAATTATCGCTGGTAAAGAATTAGGAGATGCTTCATCCATCCCCCTTCCTGACTTCACTCTTGGACCTCACAAGCCCCAGAACTGAGACCGATTAATGCCTAGGGTTCTTATTACTAGACTGCCCTCCCATTTAGAAGACAGTTTGTAGGAAATACACATAGCCTTTACTTATGACTGCATTTTAAAGTACTTTCTCAGTATACACAGGAAAATATTTTCAATTCAAGAGAAAACAGCCATGAGCATGTTCGTTCTTTGCTTGTAACTGAACAAACCCACTCCCAGCAACAAAGGCACACCTTTGACGTCTGGCCAGGGTTGTGTTTTGTAGCTAAACATGGCATTTAGGAAATGTCAGCTGTGAATGACTTTTTAAAGAATGGTTGTAAAGTCTGGTTGGATATTCCTACAATCTCAGACTTACAAGAATTTGACAAACAAGTTTCCAGTAGACATAATAAAAGGCTGCCCCTCGTCCCTCTCTGTGCTGGTAACCCTTCCATCTTAACTGTCTCCCTCTCCACTTCTCCCTGTGGCAGCCCTCCACCGCCAGCCCTTGAGCTCTGCTGCGCTACAGGAGTTTCCCTGTAGGGAAAGTCAGCCTTTCCAGGAAAACCATGGATTCTAAGGAAATAGCTGTGGAAAGTAGACATAGTTAAGGGGTGACCTCAAGAATAGGTCCTAGATAAGACCAGGTATGGACTGCCAGGGTCTCTTTTCCTAACATTTTGTAATTCTTTTGGACTTAAAAATAACTTTCTATAAAAACCAGGTGTTTGTGAAAGAGAAAAATAAAAAAAAAAATCCCCTTTCATTGAGGGGTTTGCATGCGCTGTGGTCAGGTATGTGTCTGTGTGTGTAGGTGTGGTCATTGTTTATAAAAGATTTCTACAAGGGTATTTGGTCTCTGGAGTTTCTTTACAAATGATGAAACCAGTCCTCAGAGAACTTGAAATATTCGAGTGGCTAAATGCAAGCCTGGGAGCTCCAGCTTTAAATTCTGAACTGTGTCTTGCTTCCGTTCTGCACTACATTGTGCAACCAGTGTGCCTCTTTAAACAGAGAAGCAAGCATGCTTGCAGATGACTGGCAAATAGAATATAACTCGGGGAATCTCAAGCCATCTCCATCTTTAATGTTCAGCTATTTTACAAGACCCTTGTATATGAAAGGTTGAAAATTAGATGAGTCTGGGGCAGAGTTCTTTCTTTATTTCCAGTTCTTTAGACTGAGATTATTGTAGGTACCTACACAACACAATAAAACTTGTCTATTAAGACTTTTCACCGTAGGGCAGGGGAGATGGCTCAGTGGTATCATCTACACAAGGAAGGGAGCTGGGATTGAGTCCAGGCACCCACTTCAAAGCTGAACAGTTGTTGGTGCCTGTGAGTCCAGCATGGAGGGGGGCACCTGTGGATGGGGGGAGCCTCCTGACCAGTGAGCCTAGCCTAACCAGTAAGCCTCTGGGGTTGGGACACTGACTCAGGGATGAGCTGGCGAATGGCAGAGGAGGATACAGTGTCCTTTTCTGGTCTCTGCATGTGTGTGCATGGGAATGCTACCCCCACACATGTGGACACACATTCACTGCACACATGCTTAACGCATGCGTGCACACACACACACACACACACACACACACACATACACGAGTGTTCCTATTTTATATTCCTATTTACAGACTGACTTAAGCCCACACTAACAGGGTATTTATGCCTGTGATTTTGAATGACTCACCCAGTGTATTCTTGGTAAGTGAACAGTTTTATCTATAATGTTTTATTGGAATTCCATACCAGAAAGCAAAGCTCATTAAATACGTGCATTCGGTAGCCTTTCTGATGAGAGTCTAGGTAGCATAGTTCTGAAAGTGAGAACACACAGCCAATCCCATTGCACACGTACATGTCATAGGTCTGTGTAAGGAGTATCAACGGCAGTGGGCACATCAGAGCAGATGAACTGGGGCCAGATCCTGAGATAGAAAATCCTCACGGTTTCCATAAATCCAGAAGTAAAAATGGTTTCCAAAAAAAGGTGTTAAGAATGACACATTTTTAGCTTAGAAAGAGAGAAAAGAAAACAAGTGATCACTAACATTACCTTTTTCTTTCCAAAAGTATAGAAACAGTTTGCATTCTCTGAGGCTATGATGTCATGCTCTGAATGAGGTAAAGCAAAGGAAATGGAATTATACAAATGAATGATAAACTTGTTACCAACTGACTTAATAGGACATAAAAATCTGAACACCGCTTGATAAAGAACTTTAAAAAGCCTTAATAATCGTGGAATTATCATTGTCTAGGATGTAGAAGAATTTTGTTATGATAAAAAAAGTTGCATCATGCCCACCTTCACAGATGAGTTTCATCTCAACTTTGGGTTGGGCTTTTCTCGCACATGTACTTACCTATCTGATCCACCTCTCTGGAGAGACCACTGCAGCCCAAATGGTGCTTCTTAACAGTACCAATAGGACCCAGGTGTGGGTTCTGTCCCATACCTGGCTAGCTAAGAAAACTGAGAAGTAAAACCACACCCACCATCATTAAAAGCTGCCCTGCCACTTGAACACTGGCAGGAGTTCAGGCCCTCAGCCCCACCTATCACTGTCTTTGGAGACAAGTAGGAGTTACAAAGACCAATGATTTCTGCCTTTGGGGTTGGGGGAGAACATAGTGAAAAGAAAGCAATTATTCACATCATGTGATTTTTGTGATTCATGTCAAATGCCCATTTTCTTAGTCGAAACAAGATTTAAACAGATAACCCAGGAGCAAATTCTCCTCTCCACGCCTCAGCTCTCCCGGGCTAGGCGTTAAAGAACAGTTGCATTTTATGTGGCAAGAACAAAAAAAAAAAAAAAGCCATTCTCATTTCACATCTCCTGAATATAGCAACTAGGTTTAGATCCATTTACATATAAGTAGAGCATCTGAGTACTCTCTGTGAAACAGCACTGGGGTTTGAAGTCTCTGCGGTTATTTTAGAGCATGGGTGTACAACTCCTGGTATATTGGAGATGTCATCCTGAGAGATGGCAAGGTTAATCCATTCATAGCTGAAGCCACCCAAACACAGTTGCTTAACCGCTGACACAGAAACAACCCTGCCCTCATGTGGAGCAGTGTTGCTGTCAGTCTCCAAGCCCTTCTGCCACCCTCCTGTCCTGAGAGCCTCCTGAGCCAACGAAGCCAATGAATGGTGTGGTCTGGATTAAATCATAGCTGTCTCAAAGTGAAGCGGTGGCCGTCACCAGCAGGCCAGACAGCAGGTATTTTCTTCAGAGCTCTATTTGGAAAGTAAGCTTTGGTCAGATGGAGACCATTTGCAGAGAAAGTCGCTAACGAATCTAGCACGCAGTGTTCAAAAACTGAAATGTACAGGCACAGGCCTGTCATGTAACTGCACATAGTCAGCCTCTTGGTGGAAAGGCCTGGGTTTCCTTAGGTGCAGCACTGTTGCTACCTAATCCTCTCAGTCCATCTCATCATCACCCGTTCAGCTAACCCCACAGATAAACCTCAAACCTGAAAGTAATATGACGGTCACATACAGGAAAAATCTGACTGAACTGGCTCACAAATTTCTTCCTGGTCTCTATCTGGAAGGTGATTAGAGTGTTTGCTTATACTCAGAAACCCAGCACACATTCACAGCACACAGCCAAAGGGAATGCCCCCTCCCTTTCAAGGCAGAACAGCATTGAAATTGCTTCTTCCAGCAAACCTTGAAGATGTGCCTCAACTCCTGTATTAGACTTGGTCTTTGGACAGTAGGGCAAACTCCAAGCGTTAAGTAGAGGTAAAGAAACACCGGCTCATACTGAGATTACTTATCATAGAAAACCAGAATAGAAACTTCCAAAAATCACTTAGGTTGTGATTTTGGCAAAGGGCAGGATTGCCTGGCATCTGAGCTAGCCTCCCCCTTCATCCCTGGCTGGCTGCAAACTACTGTTGAGTTAGTGGAGTCCCGTGTTCACACTCTCTTCACTTGCTGCTTTATCTCGTAGACTTTTAAGCCATTGTAATCAAAACCAAACCTTTCTCTCCACAATGCATATTGATTTCCATCTGATCTTCATAAAACATTGATCTGATTTTGCTCTTAACTTTAAATGTCCAGTGAATCCCTATTGTCCTAGTGCAAAACCAAATCAAGATTTCTCTGTTTCGGCTTCACTCTACAGGATGGAACCAACTTCCGCCCTCTTCCAATCACTGACTTTGTTGCCTACTGTCCTCTAGCATGTTAGTGGCCGTGGTAATGTGATGGAAGCCAGGCTCTGTCCCATCTCTGTCCATAAGTCGGCTCTTGAACAAGGTGTTTCAAAGGAGCCTCCACTGGAGCACCCTCCAGTTTCTTCTGTCTCTAAGCCCAACCCATTCCGCTGTTACTGACTCTGGCCCCCAGTACTAGTTCAAACAGCAAATCTGCCACTGAAGTGGAAGCTGCTTGACAGTGCGCAGGGATGGGCTCAAGGCATGGTGTGGACCGACGCCCTTTCAGTGCCTCTCTGGACTACTCAAGTCCTTCAGAAGTTCTCTCTAAGCTTCTGCGGCACATTTCGAGTCTGGGCCAGTGGCCTCCAGGATAGAGTAAGAAAACCAGTGGGCTGTCACAAGAATACACCAGCACATACACTGACATTTTTTAATTTCTAGTTAAATAATCCTATAAACTATAAGACATGTTCAAACTGAAATATGTATTTGACATTTATAACATGTACATAGTGGGCCCTCCATTCTGTGGGTTTATCCAACTGTGGATCAAAAATACCCAGGAAAAAAAGCCTGCTGAAGTTGTATACATTCCTTTTTCTTTTGGTCGTATTTTCTAAATAATACAGTGGAATAATTTTCTGCATAGCATTTATGTTTGTTAGGTAGTATAGCTAATCTAAGTGATTTAATGTATATCAATATCCTATATGCAAATACTGTATCATTTTATATAAGGAACTGAGAATTTATAGATTTTAGTGTCCTGGGATGACTAACTCACTGATACTGAATTATTGAAATGTACAGAATGAATCTCTTTGTCTCTTTCTCTCTCTGTCTCCCTGTCTCTGTCTCTCTGTCTCCCTGTCTCTCTGTCTCCCTGTCTTTCTGTCTCCCTGTCTCTCTCTGTCTGTCTTTGTCTTTGTCTCTGTCTCTCTCTCTGTCTCTGTGTGTGTGTGTGTGTGTGTGCGCGCGTGCGTATTCCATGTGCAGACACTATAATTAGTGGAGTGAATGATTAAGAACTGTGGAGCCTCAATGTCGGAACAGTTTCGTTGGTGTTTCAGGGACTCCCACCCCATCCATTAGTGAGAAATTATTTAGCGATATCCCATGGTGTATATGGAGAAAGCAGGCAAGAGGAGACTAAAGTCCCAGTTTTGTACCTGGCAGATGCTTTAAGTGACTTCAGAACAGGGTATTCATAAAGTTCCTTCCCAGAGGGAGACATAAGCAACTCTATCCTTCTTCCTATGTCCCAGCAATAAATCAAGGCATGACTCTACCTAAGCCCTTTCAGGGGAACAGATGAGTTTATTGAATGAACTTCCTTATAGAGCATAGGTGAGGGGTTCCTTACAGGAGTGTAGGTGCACCGCCCCTAAAAGGCCACACCTACAACAACCATCTGGGATGAGGGCTTCCCAGTAGGAACATATGAATGGAGTCCTCCCTAGTCTGTTGCAGCCTATACACTGTAGCCTTTCCCCCATGCCCTATGCTGTTAAGGGATAAGGTCAACCAGATGGCCCTATGCTGTTAAGGGATAAGGTCAACCAGATGTGAACAGTTAGCAAGCCCAGGTGAGATGGTCTCTTACAAGATCTTTCTGCTTCATCAAAAACTAACTCTAAGACAGTGGCAGGAGAGCGGTTGAGCACAACATGAAGCCAGGAAGATCTGCAAAACCTTTACCCTTTCACTGGGTGGATGAGTCATGGACAAGGAGGGCGGTCACACCCCCTTTTCTACTTCTTTTGTCCCTAACCGGGTTCAGAGCCTGTACGCCCACACTACTTTAAGGCCAAGAACAAGTGAGACAGGCTCAGGCTTCGCTGTCAAAGTAAGAGAACATTTAGTGGAGCATGTCCGGTTTATCTTTTCAAACACACCTATGAATTACACAGGAGAAATGGGTAGTGGGCGCTCAGCAGTGTCCCAGTGATGTGCTTTCTTTCCTAGTCAGTAATCCTACACTGCTTAGCTTTTATTGCATTCTAATACTGTTTTCTGGAGTTTCAAATATATCTGTCCCAAACAAATGACACGATTTCTCTTCTCAAAAGAACTAACAAGATGCACAAAACCCAGTGTTAGAACCAATAGACCTGTGATCAGTGAAGATGTATCCATTCTGAAGCCTGAGATTCCTGCTAATTGATACTTCCCCTGACCTCTGTGAGTGTGTGTGTGTGTGTGTGTGTGCGTGCATACATGCATATGAGCACATGTATGATGCATGCCCATGCACACCTCTGCCTATATGTATGTCTGTCTTTAACATGGCATAGTTGTTAATCATTATCTGAACATACATTCTGAAACCCCTCTCCAGCTCCATTCTCTACCCCATCCCTACCCATGTATACACATCTAGACACAAATATGTACATACTGTCCCCAGCATTATACTCTGCAGACTTTGGCACAGTGTAGAATTGGCATGGTCACATGAAACAAAATGCAGAAAAACAGAAACCTTGTTTCTAGTTGCTGGTAATCAAAAAAAAAAGCAGATGCAGTGGGGGGGGGGGACGGAACCGGGATAAGAGAAGGAAGGTGATGATGGTGTGGGGGTTATGTTTTAAAACAAGAAGCCAAGGCCTACATGAAAAAGCTTTCCTGAGGTTACCTGCCCTCTCAGGGAAGAGCTCTACTGTTGTGAAAAATGAAAATCTATCCAGGTAAAAATATGTACAGAGGAAGACTCAATAGCTGAAGTGATGGAGTATGAGGTCAGAGACCTCGTATCCAACTTACTCAGTGTTATACTGTTTCCACTGTGGAAGTTCACCTCCATGCTTTGTCTTTGTCAGGAATAGGAATCTTCACCTCATGAGCCATCATAACTATTTAGGGATATGCATTTCTCTGTATTGTCTCTGGTTTTCACACCCTGCTTTTGTGGTGGAAATTAAATACAGGAATTACTAGATGTTTTTCCCTGGGTCTCTGTACATTTATCCCAAAGATTCAGCTTTTCAAAAGACTCAAATTGTAATTCAGAAATTAGTTCCTTGCCTTTCCATATAGTCTCTTCTGAATGTCGGGATGTATATATACAGACACTGAGGGCATCCAGCCCTCTTTCAGATTCATGAATGCTGGAAAACCAGGGAAGCTGTGTGGGAAACTTTGGAGTTAAATATTTGCTTGGGACACTGATTCCGTTGCTGTACCAGAAGATCAGAGAAACAGAAACTTTGGTCTAAAAACAAGTGAGTCAGTCTCTCTATAGTGGAATAGGTCATGTGCTCCAATGAGGAAAGCCCCGTGGAGATGGGGCCCAGACTTACACTTTTGTCAGCTGCTGCCCTCACTTTCTGGCTTCCACTTCAAGACCCTGCCTCATATCACTGCAGGGGAGGTCCTAAAGAAAGTGGGGTGACCTACAACCCTGCAGATCACTCTGCTCATACTCCCATGGCCATTACATGCTGCCTGCCCTGTGGGGTTGCATGGGGACTGGGAACTATGGTTTTACCTGGGTGATGCCTTCTAGTTGTTGATAAGCTAAAACTAGATTCTGTTCCATGGAGAAAAAGAAAGAGGGATAGAGAGAGTAGGGGTGAGGAGGAAAAAAGACATCGGAAACCTGGGTCTCTGCATAGAAGGCAAGAATATACATTGGGACAACAGGTCACTCTGCCTCCAGCTTTACTGGGCTGAGCTGTGAAGCATGTTTTGATCCCAAGTTCAGCAAAGGGACTTAAAAACAAAACAGAAAATGCCTCAGGATCTAAAGTAGGAGAAAAATCTTCCTACGAAATAAGAGCTTGGCATTGTAAATTTGTGTCTCAGTCTCCACACTTGTGACAAGATAACCTCTTTCCCATTTAAAAAAAAAAAAGAGCTGGGGAGCTAGATTAGTCCACCTGCAAAGTGTGTGAGTGCAAGAGTGAGGATTTGAGTTCAAGCCCCAGTACCCAGCATGTGAAAACCAGTCAAGGCAGTGTGAATTTATAATCTCCATCATGAGAAGATGGAGACTGAGATGGGATTCCTGAGGCTTACTGGCTGGCCAGCCTAGACCCTGTGTGGGCCTAGGTTTTCAAAATCTACTTTTAACAAAGGTTCTTAAATGCTTTAACCTCCGTTCTAGCCCACCACCCACCAGAGGTAATGGAAAAGAAAGGTTACTGGGATATAGTGGAAGTGGACCTGTTTAGAAATAGTTCTTTGGAGCAAATCCAATCTGTGTTGTCAGGATATATACCAGCAGTCCAGTTCAGTAGTGTCAGGATAGCAAACATGTCAGCAGCAGTGCCATGACCCAGCAGAAACAGCAGGCCTCAGCCAAAATGGCACAAGTCAGCAGGAGTGACCAGGGATGCCAGAAATCCTTGTCTGTGCTTCTCATTGAAGTGAAGATCAGCAAAGACAAAGACGAAGACGCTAGACCAATGAAGTGTTGCAAAGCTAGCTATGCAAGCCTCCATCACTGTCCGTTGAGTCTACTGATACTCCCTCCACACAACACAAGTCATCCCACGGGTCTCTCCTCAGCCAAACACAATGTAAGTCTTTCTTAGCAAAACTCCACATGAATCTATATCAGCTGATATCATTCTTCCAATCCACCCCAGTCCGCAGAAGTGGCAAGAAGCCGCCAGAATACCAGCAGTAGTTTTTTAGTGTGTTTCTTTCTATAAAGTCACGACAAACGATGACCATTAAGGAACGGCAAGGTGTACCAGTACCATCCAGCGTCACCCACTGACTGTTGGCTTATATTTATTTCCTTCTTAGCATCATCCATCCTTTCACCTGTGTCTGCTTCAGGAAAACATCTTTTCACCTGTGTCTGCTTCAGGAAAACACTCCACATGTCTGCCCCAGCAAAACATTATGTGACCCAACTGACTTTCTAAAGAACCCATAAGTTTCCATTTCAACCCTGTCTTAAACAAGAAATAAATAATTTTAAAAAATAAAATGAAATGAAAAAAGACGGCTCCTGAGAAATGATCTCTTGAGGTTGACACCCACACTGGTACATGCGCACACAGGGCTGGAGAGGGGCAGGGACATTCCCACGGGTACCTATTGCTACCATTTTGTTGAATAAAAATAGATTTTCCAGGTGACAATTTTAGACTCACCAAGTTCCCCTACCTTCGTGTGTGATTCCAGGCCACACTGGCCTTGCTGCCCCTTGGCCCATATCCTCCTCCGAATCTAGGCTCCACTTCCATGAAAGGGACAGTGAAATAGACTTGAAGCCTGTCATGATCCCATTCAAGCTTTCAGTGCTAGTGAATGAAAAACTTGTGGGGGGAAAAATCCTGCTATTCCTATTCACACCATATTGGAAAGTGTGCATCTCTTTAAGGAATGTCTGCTCAGGAAAATAACCATAAAATGACACTCTGCTTCCTCCAGTGCTGTACAGACTCCATCTGGGACCTGCGTTTGTTTACTTGATTAGCCAAGCACTGTTCCTCGTTAATGTCCACATTCATCGTCTTCAGTTATTTTTCTGCTTCTCATCTCACCCAGACAAGACCAACCTGGATTTTGACAGGCTGATTTTTATCTGTTTAAGCTGCTGGAAGCAAAAATCTGATTTTGCCCCTTACTTTCATTATTAGGAAAAGCAATAAAAGCAGGATGTCATTGGATCAAGAATATCTATGATTTCAGCTAGGAACAAAACATTAATATATGGCTCCACCTTCATATCAGGTTCATTTCAGAATCTAAGAGGTATTAAAAGTTACATGTACAAGTGTGATTCTGAGCTGGTCATTTACTTGATGTACAAATGCTAGCATTTTGAGCACTGTAGAGATAATCTAATAATGGCTGCTCACAGGAGTTGAGTGGTTAATACAGACCTTTTCTTCCCCAGGTCCTGTGGTCAGAGCTGAAAGCCCTGGTTAGTCCTGCTGCAAATACATGGCTGGAACACAGGAAACTGGAGCCTCGGCGAACAAGTAAACAATCTCCGCTCACTTTGGTGTACTGTTCCATTCAGATAGATTATGTGTTCTGAACAGGAGTGATATTGCCCCTAAGGAAATAAAAACTGGTTGGGAATACAGAAATCAGCCGTTGTGATTAAGGTTGGAAAGAGGTGGTGGGAGGTGCAAAGTGATGGGTTTGGAAGGGAGAAGAAAGATGGAGGCAGTAGCCAAAGTGGCATCTTGAACGCAGGAAAGATATGGTTCCTTGGGGAAAAAAACGTGTGCTGTTAGAACTGAGAGATGTTTTGCACCAAGTTTATACTGATTTGTAACAGCTTCCTTAGAAAATGCACATACCCAGTTCTCTGTCCTGCTCTGTCCAACCAGACTGATCCGTGTCTCCAGTGTGTTGTGGACACTAGGTAGAGTAGCTCACAGAAGTGCTGGCAGAGAGAGCAAGGTGTCCCTACGTGCACTGTCTGAACATGTGCACACTTAGCCCACATCTGGGTTGCTGGTTGTGTCAATGCTCTAGTTACCTCTTACATTGGCCTTGACACTTCAAAGAGACTTTGCAGATCTCTCCTTGGATTCATCTTCTGTTGATTTTGTAATTCAGCTCCCAGAATACATTTCTCTGGAAAGTTCCTTCTGATGTCTCCCATGTACTTTTGTAGATCAGTTCTCAAAGCAATTGACCTTTTCCATTAGAGAAGTTTCTGGAAACGTGTTGGGGTGTGTGGAGAGGTTGAGGAGGGATACAGCAGAGGTGTGAAGAATTAGTCTGTAAGAACCCAGGTAAGGGAGCAGAGTTCCCAGGGGAGGCTGCCCTTCCAGAGCAGTAGTTACTAAGACAAGACCTGGCTAGCCCAGAAGAATAAACTTTGTGAATTTTTCTCTTAACTAATGGCAAGTTTTTGTAAGTGTATGTAACTCAGAAAGTCTCTGAAGAAGGAAACGTTTCACAACCCTACATCCTTTGACTTACCTGTGGCCAGTGATGACTTTGGAGCAGGGACTGGGGCAAATGAGCTGAAGGTCACAGTACTGTCACCACTGAGTCACATTTATATAACTCTGTACCGTCAGAAAAAGAAGCCAGTACTACTGGCTTTCTACTGCCCTAATGCTAATACTGTGTGAGTTTACATGCCATCTTCTAACCTTCGAAGCAATGTGAAACAGCAGGAGATAGGACTTCCCCTATCTGAAGCCAAGAAATAAGGGCTCACAGAAGGTGGTACCACTGCAGGCATGGCTGGGCCAGCAGTCAGTATGACAGTGTGTGGAGTTGCTGCTGGCCAATGGCCTGTGCAGGAGCTTTCAGTCCAAAAGCTACGGTTGAACTGTCCTCCATACCCTGGACTCTCTGAGCTCAGACGTGTCTAGACTATACAGTGATAAGGGCTAATAGAGTTTTCATATTGGTGCTAGGACAAACAGAAACCTTAGTGGCTAATCTTAGAGAATTTGTCCCTTTTCCTTTGTCACCATATCCCACTCACTGGCAAAGTCAAGGCCCAGCTAGATGTAACAGCCACTTGGAAGCTCTCCTAGGCCTCCTAGGCTCGGCTCTCTCTGCACTTCCATTCAGAGTGCTCTAAGAAAGCACTGTGCTCCCTCCGTAGTAGCTTTCCCCAAGTGGGTTCTGTGTCCTGCCTGGTAATCCTCACCTTAGGCCTTCTCTAAGGTCTGTACCGTGCTCATGTCACTTGCCCGCCCCATCTCATAGTGTGATTTTTTTTAAATAGCTTCCTTAACTGAGACACTTGGGGTCCAAGTTTTCTCATTTGTAAAAAGGAAAGTTTGGGAAGGGCCAAAAATTCTTTTCAGGAAATATTGAAATGCTACTATTATAAATAAAATACAGAATGCTAATATAGCTCATTACCTGTCCCAGACTCATAAGTCAAAGGTTATCTCCTACAAACTGTAAATTGTTATGGATTTCATTTCTTCAACATGAATTGATTCGTTCGCTCCACCTACTCAAAGCCATTGACCGTCAGCAGACTCAACACCTATCGTGTGTTTATCATTCTGTCCCTGGCCCACGACTTTCTTTCCTACAAGATGTTCTCTGCATTTCTACTAACAGGAGGCAGCTGAGCAAAGTAATGCATTCTGCTACGTCCACTTTTTGTATGACTGTTTAACTTTATTATTAATTTTTATCAAAGCTAATGAGAGCTTTTTCTACACTAAGATTTCTCAGGTGATTATTATTCAGTGAACTATGATATAAGAACAGTGTTAAAAAATCAGCAAATATTGGCCGTTCATGAACCTGCATTGATAATACACATAATTAACTATGTGGAATAGTTGCTATGGAGATAGAAGGGAGAGAGCTTACCATTAGCTTGCCAGTAGTGAACATGTGAGTATCAGTTGTAAACAGTCACAATGCTCACACACGGTGTCTGCTTACTCCAGAGCAGAGGAGTCTGTCGGTCTAAAAGACTGGATTTGAGTCTTAAATTTTAGAGCTTGTTCTCTCTGGTAGTCCTAAAGATATTACCCTAGGAACCAGAATCTTACTGGGTTTTAGGTACTTCTCACTAGTAAATTAAAGACACCTATCTGTTTCATTAATACTTTACATATAATTAATTAAAGAGGTAATTGGCCAAGAATTCTTAAAAGGTGTAATTAATTTATCTTAAAATTTGCCCTGCATTTTGCGTCAGTTGTGACAAATTAAAGATCTAAAAATAAACCAAAATTATTTTTTAATCTTAGAGCAAAGTCTTTCATTTTTGAAACATGCCAACACTCTGTTTCGCAGGCTGGCCTTGAACTCCTGGACTCGGGTGTTCCATTTGCTTCAGCCTCCTGGGTAGCTGGAAATGTACTCAGACACATGTTGCCATAAAAAGCTATCTTCCTGCAAAATCTCAACATTTTTGAAATGATGATATTGGAAGATAAAACAGTGGTGTTCTAAATAAACTCACTACAAATGAAACTCAGTTTATATTTAATTAAATGTTTTTGTTGCCTAGTGCAGAATTTCTTTGGACAACTCTATTGTGCTAATAAGAAGTGATTTGGGGCCCCTCCCCCATTGCTTCATGATTTGCTGCTTGTTTAGCAGTAATCACAATGCTGGCTGACCCTGCTGACTCAGCAAAGCACACTTCCGGGTCGGAGACTGACCTCGGGCGGACAGAGCACAATCTGTTAACAGCACATCCAAGGAAACAGTAAAGACAAATGGATTGATTGTTTTTCTGCAATCAAATCACAGACGATAAAAAATGATTTGATGACTCAGGTACTTGGTAGGAAATCCTTGATGAAGAACTACGCCTTTCAAGAAAACGAGCGCTAGGCTTTGTCTTTATCTCGTATTAAAAACAGACTGTAGTGTCTAGTGAAGGAGCTTTTGCATTTGATTATAGGTAAATTACTAAAGGTAGGTTAAGGAAATTAGGAAAGTAATGTTTATATTTATGTGTCCTAGTCTCCAAAGGGAATTTCTTTCTTTCCTTTTATTCTTTATTTTATTTTATTTTATTTTATTTTATTTTATTTTATTTTGAGACATGGTCTCCCGTAGCTCAGGCTTGCATTGAACTCTATGTAATGGAGGCTGCCCTGAAATCCTGACGGTCTTGTCTCGCCTGGGTGCTAGGATAACAGGGGATAGGATGCCTGGCTCCTGGTTCCTACCTTTATGCTGTATATAGAAATGTACAGTTAGAGCTCCAATCCTAAAAGGTAACAATAGCAGCATCAATGATCAACAGAATGATGTTGCAAATTTGGCTATATTCTTTCAAAATGTTACTTATTTCAATTATTCAGGTAGATGATTTTTAATTCATGGGGGTGATGAGGGATGTGAGTTGGGAATAATGTGTTCCTTTTTCTATTAGCTCTGAATTTTAAGTTTACTATATACTTAGTTTGATATCTGAAATACATAGCAAAACTATTGCCATTATGAAAACATCGAGAAACCTGGATTTAACTAATCTCCATTGAAGGAGAAGGTCAGTTGATGGTAGAGTTTGTAATAGACCAAAGAGAAGGCACTGGACAAGTGCAGAGGGTTGTTCACAAGGAACAGCAATTCGTACCTGCCTTAGAGAGCTGAGGATCCAGAAGAGAAGGGACACAGGCTTGTTGAAGCACAAAGGAAGAAGACATCACCATCCCAGAGCCACCTTTCATGCTCAGTAAACACGTAATAAGGGGTTTTGAGTGAAAAAATGAACATTAGACTCTTCAGCCCTATCAAGGATTGGAGAATTTACTTTTTGATATAGCATACAAAAATGGCACAGGGGTAATAAGTCAGAGTAATGGAAAACTTAAGCTACTTGGACACCTACTCCACATCTTATTCCTGTTTAAATGAACACAGGGACCCGGATACCGATTTGCTTCTCTGACATTTTCATCTCTAGGAAAGGAAAGGAAATGAAGGGAACTGCTATTTGGATCTAATTTTAGCCACAAAGAGATTGGCTGGTAGAGGAAGTTTTATCCATTTATTCAATAAATACGCACTGGGTGTCTGGCAGTCAGTTTAGCTTTCAGCTTTTCTGATTACCATGAAGCAGATGATGGATACAGCCCAAGTGTTTCAGAGAAGCAGGAGACAGGCTCTTAGAGCTTCAGAGGCTAAAAGAGAAATAGAAACTCAACCCCTAATATTCAGACTAGACCCTTCTGTACTCTCAGGAACTTCTTCAAACGTGCCCTGACAAATCCAGCATTGTGAACAGTTGCCCTTGCTCTCATCCTGTTGGCTGTGGAACTTTAAGTTTGAAATGGCAACAGTGTATCTATTACTTGTTTGTTGCATCCTTGACAAATGCAACAGAAAGTGCAGCATAAACCCTCAAGTTATATATCTAGACAACCAATCAAGAGACAACAATGAGCCTTAGATGCTATAAACATGCGGTCTGTTCCCAGTCATCCGAGATGACTCATACTCTCCCCCCCCGCCCCTTCCCCCCCCCACATGCACACTAAAAGTCTAGCATTCTGGGATTCTTTGAATGAGCAGAATTCAAACTGTGATCATTTAAAAAAGGAAGAGAGATGGCAGCAAATGGAGCTCACCACCAAAGTGGGCCTTTAAAGAAGTGTGCAAAGAAAGGCAACTATAGATAACACAGAGACAGCAGGTTCCCTCAGCATTCTGTCAGGAAACCTATGGGTTCTTGTATGCCAGGATATGTAAGAAATTCTAAAACAACAGTAGAAATTTAAAAATCTGGCAAGGAACTATGAGGTTGACAAAATAAGCCAGATACAGGAAATGGAGTGCGCGAGATACTGAGTGTGTTATACATGGTTTTGCTAGTGGCATCGTTACTGTTTCAGTTGGAACTAGACTGCTGTTTCTGTTGTATTTTCTTATTACAGGATTTTGTTTTATTGTTGTAGAGCAAAGAATCAGAAAGGGACAAAGACCTTGGATGAGAAAGACAAAAGACTGAAGCCACTCTACCCCTTAGGACTTCTGTCATTCTTGCCTGATAAGGGGCTACTGAGGAGAATAAAGGATGTAAGGGAATGGAGGCCCTTTCAGCAGCTAACATGTGACCCTCCACAACCTCCCATCATGGGCAAGGTCTCCTGTTAAAGTGCAGACGTAGGCCTTGCATGCAGGTGACAGGTCTACCTCAGCCAGTCTTCTGGGAGGATTTCAGAAAGAAATTCAAAGCGTGGAACGGGTCAGAAAGAGAATATAAAATTTCATCCAGATGTTAGAAATTACTGTGAAGACAGAGAACACTCAGAAAACAACATGATGGTTGTTAGACACACAGGGGAAGTTAAAGAGGACTAAGGCATTCTCCTGTTTAATCAAATAACTGGACTAAAATGAGAAACAAAGAAAACAGAGCAATAGGTGCTCTGTTTCCACCTTTCCATCAAGGTCATTTTCTCAACACCTCAGGATTCCATACTTCCAGTCTATGGGATGAACAGCAACAGCAAATCAACTCTCAGCTAGAATCATGTAGCCAGGCCAAGAGTCGGCATGGCTGCAGAGGACGACTGTGTAGACGTAGACTCCTTTTTTATCAGTGATGCAAATGGTGACCGTACTAGAAACAATGGCAGAAGCAGACTGTCACTGAACCTGTGTCACTAGCTTCCTGTGTGTCCTCGCCTTTTGTCCTCGAGCCAGTCCCGTGCACTTGACGTTCCTTTATCCTCACTTTCTAATGAAGTAAATCCGAACAGCTCATGTCCTCAAGGTTAGACAGCTTCTAAGTAGCAAACTTGATTCAAGCCCAGGCTGTCTACTTAATGGTGTAAGTGACTTAAATTACATCCTTCAGCTTGTGAATGACCAGAGTGAAATGGACAGCTAAAGTGGAAAGTTATAGATTTGATCCCCAAAAGAACCCTAATAGACTTGAAAAATATGCCAAATGAATTTGGGCCAAATATAAACTCATGCACTTACATTACTAAAAATGTCAACCGCCAAGGAAGAGTCCGTGACGTGAGCGGGTCTTGGAGATTCAGGCTGTGGGATCATTACGGGGTAGAGTGATATGATTGTCAATGAAGTCAGTCTTAAGCTACATTTTATTTTTAAATAATATATTTTAATTAATTCTTTGAGAATCTCATACAGCATATCTTGATCATATTCTTCCCTACACCCCACCTCCATTTGGGGTCCTCTTTAAAACTTTTCTTAAGAAGACACTACTTTGCAGCAAATACCCTGGTCCTCTAGTTCTGACCATCCTGCTGCCCAGCCTTCCGCCATGTTCCCTGAGCTGTTAGTGTAGGGGTGTGCTCTGAATGAATTAACTGGGGCTGGACAGCCTACCAACAGTTGATCTCTTCACTGTGACTAGTTGTGGCTTTCTATAATGATCTCCATCTGCTGCACAAAGAAGCATCTTTGATGAGGGGTGAGAGAAGGCACTTTGCAGTGAGCATCAGGAGAAGTATTTAGATATTAATACTGCAGTAACAGGTTCTCATCTTGGCTCTGTGGCTTCACCAGCCACAGGCAGTTGGCTAAATTTATAGTGTCAGGCATGAGTTCCCTCCTATTGTTCTGGCCCTAAGTTGGTTACTCCCAGGCTGTAAGTACCACTATTATGCTTTTCAGAATATTTAGGCATCATTTTAAAGAGAAGTCAAGCCATAAGATGAATGAACAAGAAATAGGTGAAGCCTTAAAAAGAAATACCTACAGGTCTGATGGAAAGAAATGTATTACGTTAAAAATAATTTAAGGATTTATAATTTTTAGTTCCAACATCCTTTATTATGTGGATGATTCTGTATAAAATATAGGAAGCATACTTAAAATGAATTTGAATTTGGGAAGAGTGCTGGGACCTTGGGATATCTGAAGGCAGGCCTGTGGCATTGTCTAGGAAGTTACAAAAAGGCGTTAACTCAGCTGTCACCAAGAGTGCCTTGCCCTGTACGGAAGATGCTTCCTCAGGAGGCCTTGGGAATACACTGTAGTTGCATTTGCTGAATAAGGCCTCGGTTACTTACTGAGGATCCAAGGAGGGATTTCACCTACAGATCAAGAAATAAGGGGCTGTTTGGTCCTTACTGACTCCAAAGAGTACTTACTTACTTCCTAAGAGTAGGAAGTAGCCTTCTTCTCTCTGGGAAACCAGTGAAGGGTGAACAATGAGGTATGATGAAAGCTATACCAACTTGTGCAGAAGTTGAGTTGTAGAGATTCTAAGAGTTGGGTTGGACCACAAATCAAACCAATGTCTGCAAAAATGTCTGACGGAAAGCTTTGTATCCCCCTGGTGACAGTTTTCTTTACATTTGCTTCAGATGGTTGAGTCACAAATTGTTTTCTATGAGGCTATAGTTTTTGAGACATGTTTGGCTCCACCTGTGGGTGGACTCTTTCCACAGCTGTCTCATATTTCCAGGTGCAAACACCATAAAGGAAGTGATTGACAGCTGGGAGTAGCTTCCTGTGTATCAGCTGGCTGGGACTTGGTTTCAGTTTTCATTTGAAGCTCACACAAAGCATAGCAAAGTTGAGGATGAGAGTATTTCAGTGCCTCATGGGAAGGTAAAGACTTTGCAGATAAAGACTGAGAAGCAGCAGCATCAGAGGGATTGCTGCTGCCTCTCCTGGGATCCTGAAGTCACCAGACACTCACGAGTTCCTCATCTTCATGAACTGTAAGTGAGCAAGTCCTTTTCCTGTATCTCCCTTGAATGGAGCAGCACAGGGCAGCTTTTCTTTCTTTCAAAGATACCAGATAAAACAGGAAGAAAGGGGGAAGAGCATCTGAGGTCAAAGTTCACAGAAAGCCTGAGAGTTTGGAAACATTTTTCTTACCTCTTTGACTTTTGTTTTTTAACCAGAACTTCCATTTGTGATCATAATGCTTATGCATACTAAGCTATCTTAATTGTAGTGATTAATGCTGGACAGTTACATCTATGTACCAATGGAACAGTCACCAGCATGGGAATAACTCCCAGGTTTAATGCTAGCTTTGCTGAAGATGGGCTCTGGGACCTGACTTTCACATGTAAGCTTTAGTTCCCACCGATAACACAGAGTTAATGGTATTATCTTGTAGAGCGCTGTAAGGGTTTGGTCGCCCAGTGTGGTGCCTGAGGAGGGGTGGGTGGATTTGTTCATTTTTGTATCTCTAGCACAAAGACCAGTGTTAGATGCAGAGCATGTGCTTGGTTGAAGGTTAGTGAATGGACAAATGAATGGATGAAGAAGTGACAGTGGCCAATAAGGATCAGTGTTGTGAAGGCATGACAGACCTGTCAGACGTGAGAGGGTTTTGTAGAGCAAATGACTGATTGTCAAGAGGTTTGAAGGGGTCAGTCACAGACAAATTTGTCTCTCCATTGTGTAGCATGGCTTCCGGATTCTCCAAATGCCTGGTAATAGTGAGAGCACTGAATATATTTATAGTCTTTCCTTGGTCCCTACTCTGATTTTAATGGCGAGTTTAAAATGGCCTCATCCTAAGTAAACATGTATCGTTGAAAGCTTGAAATGAAATTGGAACCAAGATTGGCTCGTAGTCATTCACAAATAGATGAAAACCTAGATTAAATTTCAGGCATTTTCCATGCCTAATACTTCTTGTGTTCATGAGAGAAGCATTTAGCAAGGCAAGAAGGTCCTTTCCATGTCTAACCTCTTTGTCAAGCCTGAGTGTGGTAAATTACACATTCACTGTAGGACAGCTCCCAGTCTGTAAGTCCAGGTACAAATAAAACCAAGCCAACTCTTAAATACATCACACGTTGCTTTCCCACATGTGAAACATGACTGTAAAGATCTCATTTCGGAGGCCTGTTATAGTAGATTAAAGCACACAACATCAGTCAACTGAGAGTGTAAAAAGTCAGGGGCACTGTATTGAAATCAGGAACCTAAAAAAGTCTTTCAATTCAGCATTTCAGGAAATAGAGGCTTCAGAGCTTTGTAACCAAAAATGATAATCAATAAGGAAGAAGCAAGGGGGAATGAGAAGCGATCTGTCGGCTATAGGAAAAAACAAGGGCTTCACGTAGGCACAATCGTAAAACCACACCACGTAACACCTTCTTGGACACTGCCATCTTGTATCATATAAGTGCTTGCTGCCTGATAATCTTATCTCCCATCATGAACCAACCTTAAAGCTGGACCACATTACAATTAAGTGAACTGAATCTGATAGGCACACACACGAGATTACCAATAAATATTTATCAGTGGACATCTGGACACTAGCAGGTAGGTTTTCTTTGTCTCAACCTATGACACATTTGTTTCTGCCAGAGAGCTTTCACTTGGCTACTCTTACCCAAAGTGTGGTTTCCATCTTTATTGGTACTACCTTGAGAAAGTACAAAAAGATGCCTTCTTCCTGGAGCCTTTCTGGCTAGAGCCAGCTAAATTAAAACTGCCTCTCCCCCAGCCCCTAGAAATCATCTTTTCAGAAAGATTTGTTTAGTGGCTGGTTGGTTATATCCCAGGTTATCGAGGTCGTGACATCTGCACACCACACAACACACATCCTTATCTCAAATGTAGTTGCAAATTGTATAGGAGCACACACCCAGCAAACAACGTCAGGGTCAGACTTGCAGGAGGTGCATGGTGGACATGTTTCACAACGGTTGATGAAATTCTTAGCATCAGTAAAAAAAAAAAAAAAAAAAAACCAAACCCTACCCCTGACTGCTTGCCCCTGCATATCTGCCAAGAATGGGTACAAATGGAATGGAGTCTGAAAGATGGATCTATTTCATCAAACAGGTGAGCAAAACCTAATACATTTACACCTCAGAATTGCTTTAAGGTAGATTGGGTAACTAACAAGTCTTCTGAAGGAAAGTAATATAGGGTCTATTTAGTTGAGAGATCTGTTCAATATTTGATGTGCTATACAAAAACCAGTTTTGATGCGTTCAGCCTTTAGAAATATGATTGGGGGTGGGGATTAAGCCACCTATTGCTGAGGCTCATAGCCCGTCACAAGCATTCCCGTGTGAGCTGAGCCACAGGGGAGGCCCAAGCTCAGAACAAAGAAGAGAACATGACTGTCTGCTTTTAAGCTTTTGTTCTCTAAATAGCAGAATTAAATAAGGCAGGCAGAAAGAAAAACGTTCCGAGATCTCAGAAGGGCGTGGAAGCATCAACAGCAGCAAATATGCACACTCATGCTAATGTCACATGTGCGTGTAATGGCGATATTAGTGGTTAAATGTGTTTGCACTGAGTGGCTAGAAGTGACTTTTGTCCCAACATTCCAAAGAATGAATAAATTTTAATCTAAGGCAACTTCCTGGAGGCACAATGGAGTCTAGGAAGGGAGGCATGGGAGGCAGTGGTCTCCCTGCTTAGACCTTGACACTCAGAATGACTAGGACGTGTGTCAGTTTGGTAATATGGTGGAGATAGAGAGGCTCCTGTGGCATGGTTGCCACTACATGTGGCAGTGTTGACTCATGTCAAGAGAGGGTTTTGTTTTGTTTTGTTTTGTTTTGCTTTGCTTTGTTTTGTTTTGTTGAGACAACATTTCTCTGTGTAGCCTTGGCTGTCCTGGGACTCACTCTGTTGACCAGGCTGGCCTTGAACTCATGGCTCTGTCTTTGCCTCCTTAGTGCTGAGATTAAAGGCATGCACTACCACCAACCCAGTCTGAGAGTAAGAGAGATCCCAGTCTTAAGTGTCAGAAACTGTAAATAGAAAACTGAGTGCTCTGCAGAAAGGAAGAGTGACAGAAGGCGATAGTTCTTCCTTCCCTACGTCTTTCTGTTTAACCAGCTAATGACAGGCATTATACTCTACTCAAGCAAAAGGCAAACAGGATAAGAAGCAGACTTCCTAGGAGGAATTCATTGACCCTACCTCTGCCTTATGTATGTGTATCACTTTGTAAGTATTTACTACTTTTCTCGTTATACCGTAACTCAGGTGACAGATTTATTTTTATTACTGTTAGAAATTGAAAAAGGTTCTCCTAAGATTTTAAATACAGCTTCTTGAATGTTGAGCATATCAAAAGTGATCAGAATGAGTTTTATTAGCTGCAGTGATACTCAAACCTCATGCATTCTTGTGTCTACCTTTATACAATGACTTGAAATCTTCAGTTGGAAGATTTAGTGGTTTCCAGATGTTCCCTACTTAGCCCACAGTCTTTAGAGTTTGCTTTTCCTGCATGATATCTGTTTATTGTTCTCTAAAGAGAGAGCCGCAGTTAAGAGCTCAGTCACTAAAACAGTGTTGATATCGGTAGCCATGGAACAAGTATGCACAACAGGCGTGGTCTGTGGAAAGAGGGATTGCAATAGGGGACTTGATGGTGCTGAAGCTTTTAAAACACTGGGGACATTCATAGCCTATTAGCACGCTGCAGTAACACCTTGCCTTTGACGCTCACATCCTCCTCTCTGGGGTTGCCCTGGATCAGGAGGCAGCCTCAGTGGAAGGAGAGAAGGGTAGAGCTACACAAGGGAACTATGTGACCAGAAGCTGAGGCCTTGAGGGCCAGTGCCATCGCTGGCTCACTGCAAGACCAAGTCAGGAGCCTCAGGTTCTCACCTGTTAAATGAGGGCCCCAGGAAAGTGAACACACAGACCACAGAATCTAATTATATTCCTTTGTAGTATTTTTATTGAACTTGCTGTGTGCCAGGCACTCTTGCAATCACTTTACAAATATGAATTTACTTCCATTGCTTTACCTCCCCATGAGCTGTCTGCTATTACAACCATAACTTGCTCACCCCCCAGATCAGTCAGAGGCAGAGCTGGGATTCAGTCTTGGTGAAGTATTATTACTTATTTGTATTATAAGGCTCTTTATAGCAGAAAAGAGGTGTGGCTCCTCTCTAGGGTAACAGCAGCCCCTCTGGTAGGTGGCTCCTCTCCAGGGTGACAGTAGCCCCTTGTGTAGGGGGCTTCTCTTTAGGGTGTCAGTAGCCCCTCTGGTAGAGTGGCTTTCTGTGCCCATTCATTGTTTGTGGTTATCTTGGTAGGCTATAATGCTAGCGTCAAGCGAAGCCTAATCAAAGACTATAGAGTCCAGTTTAGATCATTTTTAGATCATAATTTAGATCATTTTAGTTTTCTAAGGGAAACCAAAACAGCAAACCAGGAAACATGAATAGAATGGACCTGACAAGAAGCTTCCAAATGGTTACCCCAATCTGTCCTCCTTACATTAGCCTTTCACTGGCAAATACTGGATAGCCTTCCCCTTTTGGCAGGAATCTGACCCTTTTGCATGTTATCATTGAATGCTAGGTTACCTAACAGATGTTTCCACTTGAGTCCAGAACCATACACAGAATTTAGAAATGATTACTTCTGGGTACAATGCCAGAACTGCTGGCTCATTGATTAACAAGCCATTCCTGGTGTCACAGGGAAGATGAGAGGCCCTTAGCAGACAGTCATACCTAGAACTGACCTTTGGAATGGTGACTGCCACCCAGCCTGCACTGGCTCCTGGCCTCTACACAGTCAGTGTAAAGGTTGCAGGTTCAGTTGTATGGATCTGCTTCCCCAGCGTAAGAAGAAGAAAGAGCAGGGCATTCAATAGTATGGACATGAAGACAGAGATACCTGACAACTTTACAAAAATGAAGCATTCAGTAGGGAAGGCCCTCTCAGGCCTGGATGTCTGAGGCCACTAGTCCATTGCTGATTATTCAGGCACACCCAAGATCCTGCCACTACTCCAGTTCCTGGCTCCACCCCATCACAATTTCGGTGACTTACTGGTCACAGTAAACAAAAGTTGATAAAGGTAGCCTGTAGGGGAACAGAATTGGCCGTTTGGCTGCTGAGGAAGCAAGTAGCTGGAACAATCTATGCATGACAGCCTGAAGCCGAACACCAAGAGATCTTGAGAGTGAGTTGGGTTGGCTGGGACAGCTTAGGAAGAGCTGATGGGTAGATGGGGGAAAGGGGGACGGGACTAAGAAGGATTGGTTGGTTCTTAGAGGCAAGCTCTGATTCAGCCGCTACCTGAGACATTTCAAGAACATGAATTTCTCTGCTTCTTTGAGAAGGCTGTTCGATATTTATTAAGAAAAATTGTGAAAAAGTGCTATTGTGCCTTGGTTGGACAAGAGATTTTGAAACTGAAACAGTCTCTGAATAGCCAATAGTTTCTGTCCTGAGAGTTTTTTCAGCAACAACTGAGCAAGCCTTCCTGAATAAGTTGTGTACCTGTAGGTTTGTGCACCAAGTTTAGTTAGGGGTCTTCTGTTTCCTTTGGGGACAGTCATGCCATATTCTGGGGTGGATACTAGAAAAAGCTTTTAAAAAGCACCCAGCCCTGCCACCTTCAACAGCAAGCCTGTGACCAACTGGGTGGGCCTTACCATTAGTACAGATGGAATCCACAGTTGTTTCTTGCAGAGCCTTGACTGTGACGGTTTCAACTCCAGTGTCCTCTTCCACTCCCACATCTGGCTTTTTTCTGAGCCTGTGTGATCACAAGTTTTTTTTTTTTTCACTGAATCTGTCTGCTCTTCAGAGAACAAGAGCTTTGGAACCAGAGATCCAAGTCCAATTATTAACTCAGTGGCTTACATGTGCGCCTCGCCTCTCTGTACTTCCATCTCATTTTCTATAAGAACACAATTTATAGACAAGAACACAACTTTGTCTAGCATAAGGCCTGTTGTGAGGATAAAATGAGTTATTACCTGGAAATGCATAGGAAGTCCTCAGGGAAGTGCTGGGTAGATGGTAAGCATTCACTTGGGGTTAGCTTTGACCCTTCCCAGCATCCTCCAAGGACCTGGCACACTGTTGGTATTAAATGAATGTTCAAAGACTAAGGTAAAACCTTGTCCTTTCAGAGGCCTGCCCCTCTAGGTAGTTAATGATGGAGGGAACGAAAACATGCTGTGTTTTGTTTTTAGCATTCGAGGAGAGTTTGTGCTAAGATTGTTGGGCTCTGGAGGGTAAAGAGCTGTGTAAAGCTCTTATCTTAAGCCCTCTGGGATTTGATTATTTGTCCATGGGCC
This sequence comes from Grammomys surdaster, assembly GCF_004785775.1. Classification (NCBI taxonomy): domain Eukaryota; kingdom Metazoa; phylum Chordata; class Mammalia; order Rodentia; family Muridae; genus Grammomys; species Grammomys surdaster. The sequence goes on from NW_021604613.1 coordinate 11,719,955, forward strand.
GTGGGAAGGAAGGAAAAGAGAGCTTGTGTGGTCTACATGGACACAGTCCCTGTGGCTTACCTTGAGATGGAGTGGGGAGGTTCTTCTGAACCCCTTCTCTGCTTCCCACACTGGCCTTTCTAGAGGCATCTTTGAGGACGAGCATATTTTAAAGACTGGAGTTTACATCATTACATCTCAAAAGAACCAAGTGTAATTGAAATCGTGAAACCAGTGGCTGATTGTACAAGGTCCAGGTCACCGCATCTCTATGGAAACACTCATTTGTTTTAAAGCCTGGCAATCGAAATGGGTCTTTATAGGAGCCAGTGTCAGGTTGCTTTGGGAGATAGGCATTTATTTATATTCTCCAGCCATCAAAGACCCGTGAAATCAAAATATTTTAAATTAAATAGAAAAACCATGCCACAGATGAATGTTGATAGAACCCACAATGTATGTGTACACCCTGCCCCAGCTCTGAGCCTGCACCAGTTGAGATCACCCCATTTATTTCTACTGTCTTCTGCTTTGTAGTTCCCACTTGCACTCAGCGGGGTGGGGGGAGATGCTTTGGCATTTTATGCAAAAATGGTTAATCTTCATTCATAAGCATGTGCCACATGTGCTGGTACTATTAGCAAAAGAGAAAATTCAAAGTGGGCCTGTCATGTAGGGTGCTTTGTACTTTGCCCTGCCATATCTTGTCTATGCTGTGTACACGGGGTGCTCAGAGGCATAGGACTGTTCTTCTGTGTGAGCATCTGTCTACACTGCATACACGAGAGCTCAGAGGCACATGACCCTGCTGGCTGCATAAGCACCTATCTGCTGGTGAAGATATTCTCCCAGAAAGGTCTGAAATTCACATCAGCACGTCCTGCCCTAGATCCACTCAAGTGAGATTCTAAGTGATTGGAAGCTTTTATCTGCCTCTGAAAGCAGGCCTTTTCAAATAAGTATTGACTGTTAATGACCTGTTTAAATAAAACATTCAATTTTCTTTCTTCCCCCCACAAAGAATTTAGTAGGCAGAGACATTTCTAAAGGAAAGGCTAACCCCTGCTTTTCAAAAGAGGCTGAGCCAAAGCTTTTAAATGTGAACATTTTTTCCTGACATTTGCCCTTAAAATGCTATTCAGTGAAGCTGTGCTAACAGTGGGTTGAGTACATTGAAGTGTCTTTGAATAAAGAATGCAACCTTGAGGGTTTTTTTCTCCAAATTAAACAAAAATGTCCAAGTAAGTACTGCCCTACAAAATTCATATTTCTGTCACCATGCTGTCTCATTGTTTGTATATCCTTGTTCTTAACAATTAAAGAGAATTTCCTCTAAGGAACAGAGCATATACACAAGATCTTAAAATCATGAGAACTAAAAAAACAAAAGTAAGAGCCCATGAAATGTAAATCTGAGACCTCAATAATTAATTAAGGCAGATAGGTGACAAAGGCCCAGAGCACCAGAGGGAAGTCCAGGAAGGAAGGAAGCCTTCCTGGTAGTAAACGTAGAGAAATTCTCGATCTTACAAAAGAATAAGTATTTCCCCATCAGTTGGCATGCAAGTACCCTACTGCACATAGAAGACCGGACGGTAAGTCTCTGAACCAGTTAGAAGGTGAGCCACACAGAGAAGAGGCCTGCTACATCAAGCCCATGTCCTTTCTTCAGGTGAACGGTCAGCTTCCCGCTACTCTGAGAGTCCCCAGCAACTCCAGTTGCCTTTTCTGACTTTCAGGAGCTACAAAGGACTGTAAAGGTCATTGAATACATCCACCTTGTCTCCACACTTGGAGACCTGGGGCTCACATGCCAGGCCTACATGGGGCCCTGTCAGGATGAAAGGCGCCCTTTACAGACAAGCGCAGCTTCCTCGGCTCCCATCCAAGCCTGTCTTCTTTCCTACCTACTCATACCGCACGTGGCCCCGGGATAATGGATGTCAGGAGGAAGATGAAATAAGTCAGTCTTTCAACAGTAATAGCATGCCCTGAACTAAGAAAAACTGCAGATGTCTTTTAAGATGTCCCTATTCCAGGAAACCGGTGGTCATTGTTTTGGCAAAAATTCGGACCTTCAAGACTGTTGGTACTATAGTTCAGAGTCCCCAAACTCCGCGACAGTTACTGTGGGCTGAGTCAGCAGGTCTCCATTTAAGTCTCGGTCCTCTGACTTTTTGTAAGCTCTTGACTTATTAGCCTCCTTGTGCTCACTGCTCACAAGTAAAGAATGAAAAGAGTTCTAATTTCTACCTCGCAGTTAAGGAGGATAAATGAAAAATTAAAAAAAAAAAAGACTTGTGTCTAGAGATGAGTGCCTGACACACTGCAAGCTATCTGTAAGTGTGCTGATTGATATTAATAATGTTAGCAAAAGCACCGCTCTTCAGGTCATAGGAAATAACCACGTTATCTATCCAGGCTTCTGTGGGCTGGAGCCTCTAGTCTTAGTGGGTGGGCTCTGACCTTGAGCCTGGTTGAAACCCTGATTGCCATGTTCCTTTTCTCTCATCCCAGCTCCTGAGTCACCTAGCCTGGCATGTGGCAGACTATTTGCATTTTCAACAAGTCCCCAGTGGTGAGGATGTTCCTTGGGGAACTACACCCCAAGAAGCACTGCTCTGGTATAGCACTTTGCAGTAGAACATAATGTATGCCCACAGACTAGGTTTTGAAATCTGTAGTAGACACGTTAAAGAAAATATGTAAATAAAAGGAACAGATTAAAAAACTGACTACTATATTCTGCTTAACTCTATCTATTCAATCTTCCAACATGCAGGCAATATAAAAATATGAATGAGACGGTTTGCATTCTTTTTGTGTGAAGTCTGTAAATTCCTGGAACTGTTTTATATTTCCAGCACATTCCAGACTAGCTGTATGGGACAGCGAGCTGGAGAGCAGTTGTTTCTAAATCACCACCTCAGTTCCTCTGAACTTCACAAACTTCTCTTCTCCCAATACCTTCATTGAGGAGTTTCTGGTCATTAGGCAAGAGATCAGAAGGCTCCCTGCCCTGCACCATCATGAAGTTAGGATGCTTACCATCTACTCCATGCAGCTTGCAATTATAACATGTTACTCTAGTAACAGCCCCAGATAAACAGCCTGATTGTTATGTTTTTTACAAATCATGGGAAGCGGTTCATAAATGCCTCAACAGAAATCATTAAGATCATTTTTTTCTTAAGTTTCTCTTCTGGCTTCCTCTGGTTCTCCAGGGCCCGTTTAGACAGTGTGATGTAATGCCTGAGAATAGGAAACTGAAGCTGAGAGCCATCCTGGGTTTCAGAGAAACAAAAGTGAAAGCATGTCACTGCCTCCTCCACAGAGAGCCTGGGCAGGGCTGAGCAGCCAGGCATCTCAGGCCACTCTTGGAAGTTGTCCTGTTTCCATGACTGCAGGAGAAACACAAATATTTGAACTTGGAGTCTGTAGTTGATCACATTGTCATATCCCTGAAACTTCATTGTATTATGCCGATTAGAAATGCCGAGGTAAATATATTTGCTAGAATTCCTACTACTCGGGATTGTTTCTCATAAAAATGTTTACTTTTGTTTGGAAGCTAGCAGGTTTCTGAATGGCATTAATGCATGCTAAGTAAGGTCATCACTCAGCAGGCACTTCAGTTTAATAGAACTCCATGCCTGAAGTTGATATTAACCATATTTATGTTTTATTAATTTTACTCCGGAAGAGTGTAGAGATGATATATTAAAGTGGTGAATTCTCCCCTTTGTTTGTGATTGATGTCTTTGCCTAATAAGATTTTTACAACTTTCTTGATCTTTATTTTTGTCTAGGGTATATATTAAAACATATGATAAAGCGTGTTTGAACTGGTATTACTGCTATCCAAGTTATAATTTTAAGAAAAAAATCTTGAAACATTAACTAAGCTTTTGAAATACTATGTGAATAGCAGCATTTAGATTTTTGAGCATCTTTGCGATGGCTGATAGACTGGCCAGGAACATGGTTTCGTAGTCTAGAGTACAGTTGTTATATCTCAGAACACCAATGCTGAGGAAGAACCATCAGGCAACTTCATTGTTGTGCAGGCATCATAGGGTCCATGTACACAAGTCTAGATTGTGCAGCCTCTTCCACACATCAGATGTGTGTCTTGTGCCAACCTGTGTGCAGCTTGCCGTTGACCAATGCCATATGTGGTACATGCCTACAGTTAGGCCCCAGTAACTCGTCTGATCCAAGGATAGCTTCAAGTACTGATGAATTAGAAACCAGCTGGAGTTTTTCCTCGAACAATTCAGAGTTCTCTCTGCCCTGTAAACTTGAAGCTCCTGTGATCAACAAATGTGAAGGAATGAATAGCTCACTGTATTGAGCCGTAATACACTACCAGATGTGATAACCAAATATGGATTGGGGGAATTGGGAAAGCTGTTTGTCTCTAAAGACTCACCAAAGGGTCGGAGCAATGCTGGCACTGGAGGCTTCTGTCTGCAGCTTGTAGAGCTGCAGTTTCACATGGTTGGATCTGGCCTTTGTCATAGTAAAAATGGTAAAACTTCACTGAGCAGGAAAAATGTGTCTCTTAGAGGGCATGTTCCTTTACTATCTAGAGTAAACAAGGCTGACATTAAATGGGACTGACTGGCCAGATGCAGTTCATAGTAGGAAACAGATTCTCCAAAGCTGAGGGCCACAACACAGTCCATCCTCACAGGGGACAGGGATGGATCTGTTCCCATAGGTGCAGGAAGCATTGCAGAGGCAAAGTGTGCTTCTGAACACCCAGGCAGGACCAGCACCAACTGGAAGGTACAAACTCCTGTGAGCATGAAGCTGAAGTTCTCCCTCACCAGCCGGTGGTGTCCCTGGCATCTGTCCTAATCAGTAGAACCCAACCTCATAGCCAGTGACTTAACTCATAATTTTTAAAGGCAAATTAAAATTTTGATCTATTTAGATTGAAGCCCTTCAATTAGTTTCTACAATTGGAGATATGGGCAATTTCCCAACCTTTTAGTGTTTGCCAGCCTGGTGTGGAAGGGACACTAGAATCTACCCAGGAAGAGGACCCTGTAGGGGAAGCCTTTCACAGGGGCAGGGCAGATCAGCTCCTACAATTATTCCTATCTTCACATCTGAGAAACCTACAGAGCCCCAACCTACAGAGCCAGTATTTCCTTTCATAGAAAAACGATGCTGTCATTAATCCTACTGGCATTAGGAAGAACCTCTGTTGAATTGTACTATGAGGTCAGTGAGCAGAGAAATTGCCAAGTAGGGGTGTCTGTCTATGAGTGCGTGTGCGTGTGTGTACATGCTCATGCATGTGTGTGTGTGTTTGTATGTGAATGTGTGTGTAAGAGCATGTGTGTATGTTTGTATATGTATGTGTGCAAGAATGCGTGTGTGTGTGTGTGTGTGTGTTGGTGTCATGCATGAGCTTTATCTTCTGAACATATCTTACCATAGCGCTGTCACTTTCTCAGAACTGAGAACATCTGTTCACTGGGATCTCTCCCTGATTCCTCTGCGGATTGTAACTCTTCAGCTTTAGAAAATGCTACATATCAAATCTAAACTTTAAAGCCCAAATGCAAAAACAAAATCTCTTCCGCCAGGTTTCACACATCTGTAATAGTAAAATTAATGTGTCCAGAATAACCAGTAACTCTGGCTCACAGGCTTTTCCTATCAAATGACACCAAATCAGCTGTCACCATTCACTTCCTGTGTAGCTCTATATGTGTATATCTTAGCAACACCCCCCATACATATACCATCACACATGCAAAAACGATAGATAATTGGCAATGTTTACATAAGCCAGAACTTCCATCTGGATAAGACATCCAAACTGGTGTCTGCTAAGTGCCCTCTCCGTAGATGTCGTGCAGGCATAACATAGATGAAGGTTCTACTTTCCATTGCTATAATCGGAAAAGCCCTGCACATCTTCCCTGTTCATTGTTAGAGACAACCAGAGAGTAATTGTTTCCTGGAACCATTCAAGGCCTGGAGTAAACCAGAACAAAGTGGAGGTCTGATTTGCCAACTAGTACATTTGCTGTCTCACTTATGCCAAATTTGGGGACATAGCATGTGCCAACCAGAAGAGGTGAGATGTATTTTCAGTGGGGTGGCTGTCTGTGCAGAGTATGTTGCAGAGAACCGCCTTCCGAGAGTGCATGTGCAGGGCCTCTGGCTAGCATGCTCAAATGCACATGTCAGTTGGCAGCTCTCTTTGGAAAGCTCTAAAAATAAAACCTGATTGTTTCCAGAATTTGATAATATGTCTAAACAGATTCCTATTTGGGAATAATTGAAATGATTATAGGGTCTACAATGGATATTGTAAAGCTTTCATCCAAAAACTGGCAAAAGATATTAAATCAAAATTTATATTTTACTTTTAAGACCTAGGTTTAAAAGAAAGAGTAGAAATCAAAAACATTTTTGTAGACAGTGTTGTACCTGTGTCTTCTCCAGAGGTAAGGATATTTGATGTCAAAAGTCAGAATGAACACAAGAAAGTGTTTGCATGATTCTTGATTGACAAAAAGTGGGTACCATGCAAACAGGCTATATATATTCAGAGAATGACTAAATGCTAACTTCTGAGCAAATCTGTCATTAAATTTAAGATATTCTATATCTCAGAATGATCGAAACTATTAAAGACTTAAGATACATTTTCAACAATAATGGTCAAAGATTTTGGCCAGATAGGAGAAAGAAACCTATCATGGATTGATGACTCAGGGTGGAGCTACTCCACAGTCAGCAAAGGTAAAGACCTGGTGTTAGGAGTTAGGATGGTGAGCAGTGTCCAGGGTCCACTGAGACTGGAGATGGGGCACTCACGGTCTTCGGAAGATGTAGTGAGAGTGCACGTGTGTCCCAGAAGTTGTAGGGGTGTCTTGCTAAGTGTGCCAATGGAGAGCAGGCCAGGGAGGTGCCAACTGTAGCTGTCAGGAAAGCTCTTTCTTAGGAAAAGAGAAACTTGAGCTAAGATGAAGCTGACAGAAAAGAAATGGCCACACTAAGGTGTAAACATTCTGGATAAAAGGAAAAGAAAGAATACTACATCTTTATGAGGACAGTTTCAGTCATTTTTAATGGCTCATTCTGTAGTACTGCCCACCTGTGCTCAAAATCTGACATGTTCATGAGATTACCTAATGGGGCTGACGGTAACCTTGGGACAATGAGGAATGCTGTGTATATGCATATTTGAAATTGGTACAATTTTAGTTTTTGACTACTTCCAATTCTTATATCTGATCACAAGCTGGAGAAGAGAAGGAGGGAAGGAGGGATGGAGGGAGGATGGAAGGAAAAGGAAAGAGAGAGAGAGAGAGAGAGAGAGAGAGAGAGAGAGAGAGAGAATATGAATGAATATGAATGAGAGAGCAACGTAGTAATGATACTGGTTTTTGAAACCTTAAATTCCACTCCTAGTGATACAAATTCTTCAACAAGGCCACACCTCTTAATCCTTCCTAAACAGTTCCACCAACTGGGGACCAATCATTCAAATATATGAGCCTGTAGAGGCCATTTAAATTCAAACCACAACAGGACATGATGACACATTGGGAAATCATCTTTGAAACATTAACCATTTCTTTATCTCTTCTTTATAGGGCTTATACCCCTAGAAGGAAGATGGCTGAACTCAACACTCATGTGAATGTCAAAGAGAAGGTAAGGTCTTGCTGTATGTTGATTCTCAGAAACTGCAGACTAGGTAACATAATCCCTGCTGGTAAAAAACTTGATTACAATGGAAGAAGGGAAAAACTGTTTGCAGAGATACACAGCAAGTCTGTTGCACTGATATACTATTTATCAGAACACTATCTGTGGAGTGTGTGATAAGCACAATACATTTATTTTCTCGTTATTACCATAATTTCCATGATGCAGAGACAGAAACTGAGCAACAGCACAGGTGAGTCATGTGGCTTAGTTCACATAGCACATAGGCAGCATCTAAGAACGTGAGTGTATGGCTGCCTCTCCAACCTTCTTGCGGCTCTTTCAGATGGCCTTTTAGGTGTCTTTCAACCTTGAGAGTTCATGACACAGAACTCTCTTACCCTGCCCCCCATTATTCTCATTTGTTATGAACTGACCACCATTCATAGCCCTTACCAGTCCGGAAAGCTTACTTGACTTTCTGTCAATATCATTCTCTTACCATCTCTGTATTAATAAATACATTATAGTATTGGCTCCTGATGGCCTTGAATCATAGCCCATTGAGATAAGTCTACCCAACCTACTCTAGCAACAGAGACTAAGGGATTCACACATGGTCATGAGAGCCTGGACAGGAGCCTCTGTCAGCCTCTGCTCATGTCGCCTTCTCTGAGGTACTGCAGACTCTGGACTGCCACACACTTGAGTGTGGACATTTGCTCCTCATCTCTTTGTATCCCTACCATTCTAAAAACTACAGGACGATTACTGAGAGGAGGCCTTGTGAAGTCCTTATAATTTTCTTCTTCACTAGATGCCAGCGATAATGACACTGCGCCTACAGATGAAGCAACTGCTCATTTAGGATGGAGAAGCCAAAATAAATACAGTAACATATAAATGAGTACAGCCATTTCAGACCATGAGAGCAGCTTTGAGAAAGCTCATCAGGTGTGCTTTGGTGGGACAGGGGTAGAGAGATAACTACTTTACACGAGGGTGTCCCAAGAGCTCTTTGAGAGGTCAGGTGAGAACTGAAAGTTGACGGCATCGAAACAACCATGTAAAGATTTAAGAGCAGAGGATCCTATATTTTAAAAAAAGCAGAAGTGCTTGAAATGCACAGAGTTGGGTGTGTTTGGAGAACAGGTAGCCAGTGCGTGTGTGATGGTGATGGGCAGAGGCAGTGGGAATGGGAAGAAATCCGAGGGCACCACTTCACCTCCGCCATGAACCTTCAAGGAGGTGGAATCGAGAATTCCATGTACCTGGATGGAAATGTTTTTGTCTTATAATATAAAGGTACATTTTATCATCAGTCACATCGAGAAGAAATTAGCAGTTTCTTCAAGCATGCAGTGTGGAAAACTCCACAGTAGCAAGACTGTGACTCATGTCAGTGGAAGCCATCGGCATTCTCATATCAAATTATGTGTTCCAAACATCCTGATGTGTAACTTGTCCATCATCATTTCAAAACAACAGTCATTCTACACCCTGGTGCTAGATTGTATTTTCTGAGGTGTTGATAGAGACGTTGCATGCATTTGTTTTCTTTTGTTTTTTTGTTATTGTAATTGGCCTTTATTTCAATAGGAACAACTATACATATTTTCTGTCATGAATTTTGGCACATTGTCCTGAGAAGGACCTCAGGCTTCACTAGACTGCTGAAGGTGTTTGCGTGCCAACAGGTTTCAACCATGTTAGAGCTTTGTAGGGCTCTCTTCCACAGGCGAAGGCCAGCTGATAGGAAGATGTTAAACAGAAACATGGATCAGTAGGACATGTTTTCAGAGCTTGCCTGGCTGCCTTTGAGACTGTGATGCATGCTTATATGTCTATTCAGTGACACCCTCTTTGATGGGGACACTGAGGCTTGAGGTCACTCTTGACTTGGTCAAAGTCAGACTTCCCATGTCTGGTTCTGAAGCCTTCTCCCTTTTTACTGTTTCTCAGGGTTCCCAACAGTGAACAGAAAAACACAAGTGCTACCAAAGGAGATGGGAAAGAAACTTTCACCAACGTAGAGTTTCTTTGTAGCTTTGTATGGTATCTAAATTGATATAGAATTTCTATCCATTATATTTCATCATATATTCCACATATTATTTTAATATTAAACTATTTTAGCATATTGATCATTGAATAAACAATAGCAGAAAGCAGCATCTCCTTGATAATGTGCCTTCATAGTCTCCATTTATTTAAGTGAGAATATATGTCCCCCAGTTTGAAAAGCTGGGATGGACTTCCTAGTGATGGTCGCAGATTGGCCCCTTTTCAGTCATCTGCTGATAGATGGATCCAGCATTATCCAGTCAAGCTATAGAATATAAAGCCCTCTACGGAACCAGATTTATGGCAAATGATTCCTACAGAGCAAGGTTGGTGGACAGACCACCTTGGGAGGCTGAGCCAGCAGGATTAGATTGTCTTATGCAGAAGAGAGGAGACAAGTTGCTCTGTGTGAACACACAGCATAGAGGGGCAGCATGAAGGTGCCATACGTTGGCTCAGGCATCAGCACATTCACTGTCCAGAGCTGTTAGGTGTCCACGATAGGAGAGATAGGAATAGTGGGTGTTTTGCTACTCCATTTGAGTAGCTCATCAAAATGTTGGCAGCATTTTGGGAAAGGGTACTGTTTGAGTTATAAATATTGTGAATCTGCATGACAGTGAAAGCAAAGCCTGCTAACTCAATTAGTGAATTCCACCCTCCCCTGTCAAAAGTTAATAGACTTCTCAACTCCATGAAATAAGCCATAATAAACATCAGAAAGTCTGATCATATATAGTTTTAGTCTGATTTATTTTGGTATACTTATTTCTTTTAGTTATTAGCTTTTGTGGCCTTTTTTGATTAGTTTGTTTCTCAATCTGTCACACAAAGCAATGACATTTCAGTTTTGAAAATTAAGAATAATAACAACTGTTCAGGCTTAAGTTACAAGCTTTTGTAGATTAGTGAACAGATTTCTCATGGTGTTGATACAATATCTAGTCAACAACTGTGGAAAATTAAAAAAAAAAAAAGTCTTATGTTAGGAACAGGCTCCGGAGACAGCTCAGCCACTACAGGGCTTGCTGGGCAAGCATGAGGGTCTGTGGTGGAGCCTAGCACTCATTTAAAAGGAAGGTTTGGTGACCAAGCTTGTAATCACAGCACTGGGAAGGCAGGAACCAGTAAACCCCTGGAACTTGCTAGTCAGCCTCACCAAATCACTGATCTCCAGGACCACTGAGAGACGTTCCTCAAAAAACAAGATGGAAGGCCTTGAGAAATGACGACATGCAGGGTTGGCCACTGGCCTGTGCACACACATGTACACACACACATATATACACATTCACAAAAGCAAATAAATGAGTAAACAAGGAAATACACTGTCTTTTCTGTGGTAAAGCAAGATTTGACAAAGAGATGAGTTCTTTGTCTATCTCTAGTGAACCAACAGGGTGGACTGAATAGAAGCCGAGTACTTTGAAGAAATAATTTTTGTCTACTTGCAGTATTTTTTTTAGTCCAGAAAAGAAACTAGTGTTTAATATTTAGGGCAAATTAAACTTGTAATAGATACTTGTGACATTTTATTTCAAACTAACTTTGTAGTGTTATACACTGCAAACGTGTGTATGCATTATAAACATGGCTCAGTTCAGTTTCCTCAGTATGACATACATCTTCTTCTTGATCAGCCCTCTGTCTTTCTTCCTTACTTTCATCTACCCCTGTCTCTCCCCCATGTGGAGTCAGGTGCCCTTCAGCCCAGCCACTGTGACCTTGAACATCTTTGCCCCCAAGCCATTGCAAAGGTAGGATCCTGTATAATACTCTTTCTCCAGGACCTGAGCTTCACTCCACTCCCACTCAGGAACCCTTTCAGACATCTCTTTCTCTCTTCCTGTGCTGCCTGGGTTATGCCCCTCCCTCCTGTGCTTCCTCAGTAGGACTCTGATTCTCTCCTCACAACATACTAGGATGAAACAAGGGCCTTAGTTGTCTGTCTCCCTGTGTTAAGACTAGGGAGTGGGTCTTCCGTTCTTGGGGTTGACCTATAGTTGGCCCCCGAGTTAGAGTTGGGTAAAAGTGGATGGTTAACAGGTGAATGAACACAAGTAGTTGAATAGCTAAGTTCTTTAGAGACTTATGAAATCCCGTTCATGAAATGTTATCAGATCTCCAGGCTTCTTGAGAAATGGTTTGGAGGTTAATGGAAATGTCAGCTCCTCTTCTCATACTCGTTGCTATTAAAGCTTTCAATTGCTTCTAGAGACAGGAGCTTAGTCGGGTTGCTTGGGTTGACTACATGTGCTTGGGTTGACTAAATGTGCTTGGGTTGACTACATGTGCTTGGGTTGACTACATGTGCTTCTGCAGGAAAGAAACATCTTTAGAAGATGGTGAGCAAGCACAGTGGTCCCTGACAAGTTATGATAGCAAATGAGGTTGTTAGGTAGCAACTGCTCATGGAATAGATGCCCAAAGCAAACTCGATTGAATATGGATAGCAGAAGAAAATATCTGAGCAACCGAAAGTCTCGTGGTTGGAAATAACTCACTGTTCACTGGCATTTTCTCATTTTTTTATCTTGTTAAAGTTTTATTTTTACTATTTTTAATTACATGTAGGTGTGTGTGTCCACATGTGGGTGTGTGCATATGAGTGCATAAATTACTTTTCTTTAAAACCAAGTTGAACACTAGAAACTCTATAGATAAATTAGTGGATAGGGACTATTGAGTTACTTCTTACTTAGTAAGCTTAGGTATCAAGTGAAATTGATTTACAGAATTTTAAAATAATGATAAGTAGTATAGAAAAAGAGATTTTTTTGTCAGTATTTTTTTCATGTATTATAATCAGTCAGATTCAATTTAGTAAGAAAATATGCTGATGAAAGGAAAGGGATCCTTGCCTGTAGAGTTAGCATGTGTTAGTTAGTATATATTAGTTAGTATGTTGTTAGCATGATCCTAGTGCTCAGGCATGATAGAATAAGTAATTCCACTGATGAATGATTCCACAGAGGATGCAGTGCCCTTGGGAATGGCCTCTGTAAAGGAGGCTGCGGGAAAACAACGTCTAGAAGGCAAGAACTGTCAGCTTCCCAATCACTAGCTGAATAGCCTAAAGCAAACTATTTAACTCTTCTAGGCTTCAGATTACCAGTAAGCAAGTGAGGCATGATTATAAGTCATCTCACTAAGTCTGGCTGGAGGCATGTTCAGGGGTAGAGGACTCGCCTGACAGGTATGAGGTCCCAGGTTCGATCCCCAGTATGAAGTCATCAAATGTGACAGTAAGTGTGGAAGCACCTTATGAGATCTTAATACTATAAAGGATTTGGGTGGAGGGAAGATCATCTGTTTGTTTTACAAATAAAAATGGAAAAACTGCCTCTAACTAACATTTCTCTCAGGGCTTAAAAATGAAACTTCCCATGGACCCAAGAATGGAAGGGGGAAGAAAAGTCCAGATGAGAAAACATAAAAGTGGACCTGATTTTAGACTTTGATAGCTATTGCTGAGCTGAACAAAATATAATGGAGACAAGACAGTTGGATGACATGGAAGTGGGAACAGCCCAGTCTGTAATATCATTGCCGAGAGACCATTTATTGTGAATAGCTTTTAGAACTGTTCAAGTTATTGAGGTAAATTGGATTGCAAACAATAACCATACAGAGTCATTAAAATGAAAGGGGAGAAGAGTCTCTTGTCCACACTGCATGCAAGGAAGTATCATCTCCGTTTCTGCAGATCACTGAGACACAAAGTGTTCATTTTGGTGTCCAAGTTTCCATCCACAACAGTCAGATGGGTAATTTATTGTCTCATAATAAGCATGCCCCATTTTACTTTTTTCCTGTAACTCTTGGTTACAAAGTACTGAAAATATAACTAGGGGTTTTTATTTGGAGTAGAGGGTAGTCAGAAAAAGCCAAAAAATTGGTTAAAGATATTTTAGCAGATCAGAGAATGACAATATGTACTATGCCTCATCTTTAAAATATTAATGTATTTCACAAATAAAACTTGGAAATCATAAGATTGAGGATGAGTTTTAATGACATATACTTGTTAAAATGAACAAGCATGCAAGCTTCAGGAAGAAACCTTCATTTTATAATTTTTCATGAGAGCTTAGTTTAGTCCAGCCCTTGGATTCAGATAGCAAGAACACCAGCTGCACAGCTTTTAGACTTCACTGTGGGACCCGTTCTTGTCATCATTTTCTCATAGGAAAGGGTCATTAAATTTCCCTTTCAAAGAAAGGAGAAACACTGACAATAGTTATTGCCTAATGCTTATGTACAGAACCGCTGTTATTGTTGCTTGGCAACTAGAGGAGATTTGACAAGGAGTCTAAAGGAACTGAGTGAATAAATGGAACTGTCAGCATCAGTTTCAGGGGATAAGAAGAAATTCACTACTGCAGGATTAGCATCACATTGCTTTGTCCAAGCTACATGCCCAGAATACACAACACTTCTTCTGATTCTCCTACTCCCACCCCGTCTTCTAGCCTTTCACTGTAACCCCTTTTGTACTATGGCTGAGGGACAGGTAGGGGACAGATGCTTAATGCTAAAGAATATAAGAGTATGTCAGAATGAAGTTGTTGTCAGCAGGGAAAAATAACCCCGTTAGCAGTCCCTCGGAGGTTATAAGGCCTTCTCCCATAGTCTAGTTATTTCCTACAATGATTCTTTATATTAAATTATCCAAATTTTTAAGATTTATTTATTTCATGTGTATCTGTGTTTTGTCTGTATGTATGTCTGTGTGAGGGTGTCAAATATGCTGGAACTTGGTTACAGACAGCCATGAGCTGCCATGTGGATTCTGGGAATCAAATGCATGTCCTCTGGAAGAGCAGCCAGTCTTCTCAACAGCTGAGCCATCTCTCTGGCCCCTAAATTATTCAGTTTTATAGATAAGAGATTGGCAAGGCAACATCAATGATTTCTTCTCTTCTGACCTTGCACACTGAAAATTTGTCGAGATAGATTTGATGGGCAGAGAGACTGGTAGATCTAGCACTTAGCAGTAAACTCATGTACATTAGTACTAAAGCCACTTTTTCTTATTAAGCTATTTCTCCACAACTTGATCACAATCTCCTAAGCAACAGTAATATTGAATATTTTTATCTTGCTTGTGTACTTGATACTTTATGTAACAATAATGCTACAGATCTTATCCCACTCCTGGTATCAGTTAATCAAAATTTGATTTAATAATTTAATCAAGATTCTATCGTGTTAATTGTATGTAACTATGAGTAAAGACAAGTCCTAGGAAGACAGGAGGCTGGCCTTCCTGGGCTGGAGGTGGAGGAGAGTGCTTTTAAATGGTAAATGTGAGAATGGGCAGATGCAGTTAAGGACAGCCTTCAGATGTCATGATATCTTTGAAAGGAGGGAGAAAAAGGAAAAATCTCCAATGTGTAATGCAATGGTTAAGAAAGTTTCATCAGGCCAATGGGAGAGGAGCACATACCAAAGCTGCCAACTGGAGGATTTTATGTCCCTCAGAGTGTATGTGTCCCCTCAGTATGGACTGACAACATCTGGAGGCGCAATGCATGGGGTCAACCCAACATGGCTCTGCTGTCAGTCAACTCTGCCTCCTACAATAGCACTCAATTACATTAAAAAAAACTATAAAAAGGAAATTGAGATACATATTTTGGAATTTTAAAATGTAATTAAAGCATGAGGTTTTTTCCTGGAACAATGAATAAAAAGTTTGAAAACCACTCTTCTGAAATAATTAGTAAATTAAAATACAGGCTGTAAGCAGCTGGTGAGAGAGAGCAGTAGATGCAGGGCAAGGACCTGAACTCAGTCCCCAGAAAGCATTGTAAAAGCCAAGCATGGGGACGTGTGCTTCTGCCCTGTTTCTGGGGAGGCCAGGGCAGGCAGATCCCTCTGGCTCAGTGACCAGCCAGCCCAGCCTACTTGTCAAACTCCAGGCCAACAAAGGATCCTGTCTCAAAAATGTAGATACCACCTGAGGAACAGTGACTAAGACTATCCCCTGACCTCCTCACCTGTGTCCACAAATGTACACGTGCGCGTTGGAGGTCTTCAACTTTGAGAGTAAGCAATCATTCGGCAACCTTTTCCTCTGACTCTGCTTCTAACTACATTCAAGGTAAAAGTAGATCCGTTCCTTCCACTGAAAATTCCAGTCCTTTTCCATTATGTCAGCCATGTTGGTTTGCTGTCTTCTTTTACCACATGAGTTAATTCACTACCCTTTAGGGCTACCAGAGCCCTGACTCCAGTAGATGAGCCTGGGGTCACCGGAGCACAGAGCGAGCACTTGCCTCAGTCTCCAGAGTAGCTCCTCTATTTATTAGAACGGAGTGCACAAACTCTCATTTCTTGTAAAATGCAGAGACGTCATAAAACCATCGATGGTTCATTTGTAACCCAGATTTCTCATGCCTCTGTCTTTGGAACTCTTCAGAACTCTGCTTCTCAGTCTTTAAAGATAATTATCAGTAAAAGTCATTGAAATGATGATTGATGATCAATTATATAGCAATAGATTTTTTATTGTAAAACACTTAACAACATTTTCCCTCATGTAATCTTAAATACATATAGTATTAACCACAAGTGCAGTGTCTCTGGGATTTACCTGTCTCATATAAATAAATGTTATTTTGTCACTACCTATTCCCTGCCTTCACAGTCCCTGGAAACCATTGGATTATCCTCTACTTTTATGAGTTTGGGTTTGTTAATATTCCATGTAAGTGGAGTGGGCAACATTGGTTCTGTGACCAGCTCACGCTGATCCATGTTGTCATGCTACTCTACAGGTCAGCATTTTCTTTCTATTACAACTACATAATGTTTCACTGTGAGTAAATCCTCTGTGATTGTACTTGTCGGCCATTAATGGAGACATTTTCTGTTTTCTTTAAATACTTAAAGCTCAAGTGTAACTTGACTTATTGAAGGCTAAATGTATAAAGTTGTTTTACCTTTCTCTTTTTCTTTCCCTTTTTTTCTTTTTTTACTTCTTTTAAACGTTTTTTTTTTAGCTAGTCTTTAGAGGAAAACCAAACAAACAGAAAATTGTAGGAAAAAAATATAAAATCTGGTCAGTTAAATAATCACTTTAACTGATATTTAAAACAGTGTGCCTTTTATAAATTGGTCCACCCTTGTAAATAAAAGAGAAAGTATATTCCTGGTTTTCATGGAGTTTTATGGTCTGTTTCCTCCACACGATGGTGATGAAATATCCAAAGCTTTAGATTTAGATTTAGAGATTAAGTTAACTCTCGTATGCTGGTATTGACCAAAGGGCAATTAGCTTTTTTTCCTAGTACTGATTAAAGGGTTCTAAGTGACTTGTACCCTTTTTATAGTACTTTTATCTGGGAAGTTCTGTGAATGAGAAAAAAAGAAAAGAAAAAGAAAAACTACATTTAGAGTGAATGTAACTAATTACCATTTTTCCCCAAGTGGAAACTTTAAACTACAAAGAAAATGAGGAAAGAATTCACTGAATGTTCTTTGGAAAGGAGATAAATTAAAAGAGTCTTGCTTTTAGGCTGTGATTAAAGTACCCAAACCAAAATAGCCTATGGATATAACATTGCTTTTTTTTTTTCAGTAATAAGTCTAACTATAGAATTCATCAGAGCTACTAGCCAGACAGAATATTTACCTAAACCATAATACTGTGTAGGTGTGACCAGCTGAGTAGAAATAACTTCTGGTGGACCAAGGGGCTCACCTACTTTAAAATTATTTGCAAGTCTAATTGGTAATTCTGGGGAAATTGAAGAAAGAATCAAATATAGTGATTAAAAACAAAACAACTCAGGCATATACTGAATATATGTGTTTGTTTCTTTATTGTGTTTCTCAATGTAAATTATAGGGACTGTTGCCATTAGCAACCATCATATATATGGCCTCTTGCTTTTGTTGTCTATGCCCTTTCAGGCAGATTGTATTCAGAAATGATGACTACAAAAATTATCTCCCATATTCAGAGTTAGAATCTTAAAAGGAAATAGGCTCCTGTGGTAGGCTGACTAGTGTAGTTAAAAAGCAAATTTCTTCCAAAATGAGGTCATTCTGCCTCTTCCCAGTTGGAGTACTGCACTGGGTTGCCCTATAAACTGTCTATCCTAAGGTCACCATGCTGTGATGAGGACCAGTGGAGCCCATCAAGACCCCATGGGAAGGGATGCTCTCCATGTTATATGAAGAGAACACTCTACCTAGCTCATGGTCTCTCTGCCACTGTCTCTGCAGAGTGAACCACAGCACACTCATCCATCAGACTCCTCCCAAGCCCATCTCCAGAGAGACAGTGAAAGTTTCAGACAAGTTCTTCTCGGCAGGCACATACCAGTAGGTAACTATAATGCCTTTTTCAAGAGAGGGCTCACCTGATCTGGACATATAGCTCAGTTAGTAGACAGTGTGTCTAATGTATACAAAACCTGGGGTCCAATCCCCATAACTACATAATGTAGGCATATGCAACTGTAATCTGAGCCCTGGGGGGGGGGGGGCGGTAAAGACAGGAGGATCAGAAACTCAGTGCCAAGCCATTCATCATACGATTGTTTCCTCCTTCTCGTTCCTTGTATCTAAACAGAGACCAGTTGCTTCTTCACAAGTAAGCTGTGAGTCATTCTCTATACTGCTTATATTGGTCTGTTTTCTTGCCCAGGCTACTGTATTAGAATCCTAACTGGCATCCATTTGATCTCCTAGAGTTCATACAAAAGGTTAAATGCACAAGTATCATAGTCGTCCCCTGGGCAAATCTTCATTGGCTTTGCCATAGAATCAGGCTCCGAGTTGTCAGACATGGGACCTAGAACACTTTGGCTCTGTGCCTCTGTTCTGAAATTCCATGCTTTTTAACACCTGATGC
Source organism: Grammomys surdaster (assembly GCF_004785775.1). NCBI lineage: Eukaryota > Metazoa > Chordata > Mammalia > Rodentia > Muridae > Grammomys > Grammomys surdaster. Next base: position 11,738,544 of record NW_021604613.1, read on the forward strand.
TCTACGGAGCCTGGACCATCTTTCTTTGAGCACACTCTCCATGTCCTGCCTCGTTCCTCCTGGAACTGCATCTTCTTCTCTTCATTCACCCCTTAAACCAATTTCAGCCCTCAGTGTGTCTCTAGTTCTCAGACAACAAAATGCCTTCACCCCTTTCTTTACTAAATCCATCAAACGTCTGTCTTTCTAGACTACAAATTTCCTTAGCAGGTCAGGAAGTGTGCCTTCCCTGCCTATGGTCCAGCCTCAGACTCTGTTCACTGTGACTGAATTGGTGAATAAATAAACAATGGAACATGAATTAAAAGATTACACTCAGCTCCGACATTCTTGTGGTAATACCTTGGCTTCCGTATTTGACTCAGGCTCATAAAAATTCAAATCAACAATTTGGCTCTGGGCTGCACAAAGTTTAAATCAATAAATCTTCTCTAGCAGAAGATAGCAACTGGGTTTTGGGGGTTATTTTTGGTTTTGGTTTTAGTTTTCTGTTTGTTTGTTTGTTTAGATACCAAATTGGAAGGAATGGCTAGCATGTTCCTCATTTGTAGTGACAAAAAATGCAAGGTTCCAAAAGTCAACAGCTGGCTGGAGCACTGAATCAGAACTTACATATTGAAATTTAACAAAGACGGATGTAAAATCCCTGGCCGAGTGTTACCGGCTCCTCACAAGCCTGGGGCTGCAGCACTTGTCTTGAGAACAGGAGAGCTAATAGCAAATAAACCCCACGGAGACCAGCAATTAGTGTGTCTCCTGAAGCATCCGTGTTGGTTTTGACAACTTGAATGAGTAAGCAGGGCCCATCAAGGCAGGTGCAGGTGCACAGTCCTCGTCTTTGAGTGCCCTCCCCTACCGGAGCAGCGTGTCTATTTACAAAACACTTTTCCCGAGGAAACACTCAGGAGAGCTTGACCAGATGGCAAGAGCTGGGAGACTGCTGCTGATGAAAGACTGTAGATCACGTTTGCTCCATAGCGATGATTTCTAAGAGGTGCTTCGGTTCTTTGAAATAAGGGCAGGGCTGGCCTGTAGAAAAGAGGTTACCTTCTCATGTACCAGAAGGCAGCACCACGTATAAGGGCTGGGAAGGCTTGCCAGCTTCTCTTGTCTTTTTCATTTGTCCTTAGTCTCAGCAGGATATGGGGTCCCTTCGTTTCTCTCTAGTGTCCTAATCCATCTTTTCGGGTGCCTTATGGGTCACTTGAGCGATATCGGAAGCCCATGTGCCTGAGCCTCAGGACCCCCCACTGTAATTTTACAGTTTGTAAGCGGGAGTCATTCCTCTCCTCTGCTTCTGCCTCTGCGTCTAGCTTGCTAAGAATCTGTGGGAATAGGCAAGCCAGCTGGCTCTGTGACAGATCTGTGCTGTCCAGCGTTCATGGGCCTTCAGGCCTGGTCAGCATTCTTTATTCATTATGGCTACTTGCTCTCAGGTTCCCAAGCAGGCAGCTCTGAACCATTCCCTATTTTTTAAGTGTTGAGGCTCAGATGAATGGTTTCCATAAATGTTCCTCTTCACCCACTCGAATTTTTATCGTATCTCTGTTCTCCGTTTCTCTTCTTCCTTCTCAGGATACCTGGATGTCTATCTCGCCGCACCGTGTGTGTGTGTGTGTGTGTGTGTGTGTGTGTGTGTGTGTGTGTGTGTGTGTCTATGTCTGAGAGTATGTGCAGCAAGCATGTGGACATGTGGAAATCATGCACATATGCACGTGTGCAAGGACAACTTTGGGTATGGTTCCTCAGAAGACATCACATTTTGTTTTGAGACAGGGTCTCTCTCAGACACACACTTAGCCTTGAGACTCACTAGTTCAACCAGGTTGGCTTGCTGGTCACTAACAAGCCCTAGCAGTCCACTTCCCCAGGACTGGGATTACAAGAATGCGCCACCATGCCTGCCTTTTTATATGTGTGCTAGGTATCAGACTTAGGTCCTCATGCTTGCCCAGGAAGTACTTAGACTGAGATGTCTCCAGCCCTCCACAGCTTCACGCCGTTTTCTCATTTCCTCAGGAAATCTTGCATCATAATTTATCTCCTTTCTTTCCTTTCTCCAAATCCCCTCTCACTGCTGGCTCCTCCCTCCGTCAGTGAGCATGCTCAAGCCCTTTGGGCAATAAATTGTGCACTGATTGTTTTAAGATGGATTGGAGAGAGGGAGAACCAAGCCAAAAATCCAGTTAAGAAGGTTTTGCAGACTTGGTGAGAAGAAGGAACCAGTCTAGGTTAGTGAGAGAGAGGGGAGCAAACAGATAAGATTCAGGGGGATTTTACTATCAGGACACCCCAAAGTGGCTGTTATTTGTTTCTTTGTATTGTTTTCTTCGCTATTCCCCCCCACACACTTTTCCCTGTGAAATCTAGCTTCAGTTTATGAGTAACTAGGACGCCCCAGGACATGCACTGAGAAAGGTACCTGCTGAAAAATAGCTTGTTGTCATGTTGTAAGAGTCTGGTTGGTGGTATGGGGGGAAGAATGCAGTGGAGGACCTCTTGTTCCTTAAAGAAGGGTCTACTGCACCCCCTTGCTGCAGATGTCATCATCATCACCCCCAGATTCAGAGCTTAGGGCAGTGTGGGTGAACTAACTGTCTTGGAGGTCTGGAGGTCAGAGTGTGATGTTGCCCTCAACCCAAGGTGTTCGAGTACACAGTCACTTTCCTTTCCGGGGCTGCTGGAGAGAACGGCTTTTCTTGCCTTTTCCTCCCCTATCCTCCCCTCAAGCCCACAGTGGCTAGTTGAGTCTCACATTGCATGGCTGTCACCCACCCTCCTTCTCCTCACACATCTACAGATTGGTGTCATTGTGCTGGGCCCCACAGAGAGAAGCTGGGATGATCTCAGTCCTTCAGAGTTAGTGAGGTAACAACCTCTATCCCATCTCCAAACTGAGTTCTCCATGACGTTCAGTGTCTTCACAAGTTCTGGGGAAAAGACTATGGGGAAAACCACTCCTGCCTGCCACATCCTATGATCAAGCAGAACCTTAAAAACAATTAAACCTTCCTTTTCTCAAGTGTCTCAAGCCTCCAGAACTGCATCTTGATTCTGAGCAGATCCCAGCTAACTGTGATAAGTTTCAGAAGACACACAGAGTGTGTGCCAAGATCCTCACGTCAGCTTTCCTCCGACTCCACCAGCATGGCGTTTTCCCCTTCAAACCTTCATTTTTCTTTATAATCCTGTTCTGCTCTCCCCAAAAAGTTAATTTTGATTTGTGCCAGTGGTGTTAATTCCCAAAAAGTCAGCCTAGTAGAACATGGCAACACTTCATACATATTGTTTTGCTGGCAGGAAGTAGATATTCGAAAAAGCAATTAAATTACGGAATTATCCTCAATGCAAAGGTACCAGCCTGCAAAGAATATTTCCTTCCCCCCAAGAAGACTCACAGGAGAACCGCCTTCATTAGTGTGTAGATAATACCACTGGTCCAACAAGTGAAGCAATACACAGAATACATGGAGGAGATGCTTTTCAGGCTTTTTGAGAAATGTGACCAAAGCTGATTATAAGGGCCTTTTTGCATTGCAGGAATGGCAAACACATAAATAACTGGTTCCTGTTGGTGCAAAGAGGAGGTCTCTGGGTGTTGGATTGCTGACCTTATTGTAGAGGATAGGATAGTGCTCATCTTTAAGTGTGTAAAGTTCCTCAGGGCTGGAAGCAGCCATCTGCTGTGCCTGGGACCTAGGAGGCACTCCACACATCTGTGACTTGAATCTGTTAAGCTTTGCAATACGGCAGGGTTCTTTCTGCTGAGCTGTAGGCATGCACTGGAAGAGTGCAGTAAAGACCCAGAATGTCTCAGTGACTATGTCACTCGGTTCCCTACGCCGTTCATGCAGTCACTCACCAGACACTGCCTCGGTCACTGAGTGCCCCCGGTGTTTAAGATGCTGTGGATATAAGGTTTGCCCTGAACAACTTACACTCCATCAGATACAGTCACACAAGTAATCTGGGAGCTTGTGTGAGAGCTAGTGACAGTGTGAAGTAAGACTTGTGGCTTCTCGTCTCCCAGTCTCTCACTTTACATTCTGAGTGCATTTGTCCTTAAAAATCTTCCAGTTTCTTTCCTCCTTTGCCAATTAGATGAGCTGTCTGACCGTGTTGTTTTATTCCATCTCCATTTGCTAATGCAGCCTTTAGGCACTTGCTACTTGCTCAAGAAAATGAAACCTTCTGAAACTAGCGCAAAGAAAAAGAGGTTATTACACAGTTCTGGCAGAGTGTCACGTGACTTGGGAAGTTAAGAAAACAGCAAGGGGGCAGCTTTCTAGGAGGCTCTGGCCCCATCAGTTTCCACTCTTGCCTCACTCCCATTCTGAATAATCCTTAAGAGTCTGATTGTGCATTCTGGCCTTTCAAGACAGCGGCTTCCTGACCATTGTGGTTCATTGTGAATATACTCTGATTGCTTCCTGGGCAGACTCATTTACCAAGAGGTACAATTACAGTTGATCAGTCCTGACTCACCGTGATTCGACTTACAATTTTCACCCTCACGCTGGTGCAAAAGCAACACCCTTACAACCATTCTCATTTGCACTTTCAGCACAGTACTAATAAGTTAAGATACTCAGCATTTTACTTCAGAACATGCATTGGTTGAATGGCAGTGCCCAACTATAGGCTACTGCAAGTGTTCTGATCTCATGCAAAGCAGACCAGCCTAAGCTACAACATTCTATAGGGTAAGTATACCAAATGCATTTATGGTTTATTTTAATTTGTGTGTGCTTAAGTTCAGGTATGTGAACATGTGTGTTGCGTGAGTGTGTATGCACAAGTGTGCAGGTGCCTATGGAGGTTAGAGGTCAATGCCAGGTGTCTTCTTCAATCACTCCTTACCTTATCTTTGAGACAGTCGCTGACTGAACTTGGAGCTCACTGATTGGCTACACCACCTGACCAACAATCTCTAGGGATCTTCCTGTCCCCACTTTCTCATGGATTTCGAGCATGGACTGCAGCCACTTGACTTTTTTACTTGGAGGAGCCGGTGATACAAAATTTGCTCCTCATGCTTGCCCAGCAAGTATGTACCAGCTACACCATTCCTGTACTCCAAATGCATTGTTGCCTTACACTATTCTTAACTTACGATGAACTCATTGGTTCCTTAGCGTTGTAGGGAGTCATGGTCCACCTCTGTCTGACTGTCTGTCTGTCTCACCTGTGTGTTTGCACATCTCTTCAGAAGCTCTGCCTCTGCCTGCACTGTTCCTGCTCTGTCTGGACACCCAGTTTCTAGACTAGACTTTTAGCAAGTGATTAAATGAGGCTAAGAGGAAAACACATGTTGGCCACATTAAAAATGGATGGAATGAAGAAAGAACTTAAGGGGAAATGTTAGGTGAACTGTTCCTGAGTCTGTGGAGGAAGAAAGTTCTCTAAGCAGCTAGTTACAGGACAATCTTTCCAAAATAAGCCTTGACCTGCACGTAAGCTACATGTTCTTACAGTTTCAAAGCCATACCTTCATGGCCTATTGAGAATACTCCCACTCTTTTCTGTTTCAGACTTAGTGAGCAGCTAATATATGTCAGACTCTCTAGCAGACACTTTGCACGCATCAGTTCTTCCCATTTTTACAGGCTCTGGCAGATAATAGCCTCTTCTTATGAACCAAGTTTCAAAGATCTGAGCAGTTGAGCAAGGTCACATGCCAGAGCCAAGATTAGAGCATAGCTCTGTTAACTCCAGTGCTCTTTCCATGACATCTCTCCATCTAGAAAGCATCCTCCTGTCTTTGGGCAGGCATACTTGTTCTTCTATAGTGCCACCTTTCCTTGTTCATACAAAGAACAACAGCACTGACTCTCATTATAGAGTCCCTGGCTCAGCTGCTTCACTGCACCTCCTTGGGACAGAACTATAGCTGGCTCTTTCTTGTATCCTCAGTACCTATCACTCAGAGCAGACTCGGCTGATGTCTGTCTTCTAAGCTGACTCTGGAAAGATAGATAGGCATACTGTACACTTTCTTCATAGTCCCCAAACTCCAAAAGTGCCACTGTTCCTGATGATATAGCAGTAGAATTGTGAGAATTTTAAAACTACACAAGTATTCTTCCAGTTTCTGATGGAATGTAAAGAACATGTGTATGTTCTCTCTGCCTGTATAACGCTTGGGGCACAGTCAGTCAGTCGGGACCCACCGGCAGACACAGTAGTAGATGCGAGTGGCTGTGTGGAGTACGGCTGTGTGGTAGGAGCACGCTGGTGGAGTATTCGTTTGGCTCCAAGAGAAGCTGGATGAGGCTACAGGATGATTCACTAAATAAGCGGTTATTAAATACCTACTGCACACACAATGTCAGTCACTCCAGAGTAGCCATGGTAACCATACAGAAATGGCAGAGGAGGATTCCACTCTCAGACTGCTTGCAGTCTAGTCAACACAGTGTGCACACAAATCTGCAGGAACTAAAGGAGGTGCTCCAATATTTAAAGACACCGATTGAGGAAGGGCTTTGGAGTTGAATCAGGAATGCTTCTGGTAGGAAGGGTTAAGAAGGACTTCACACATGTTCGACCTTTCAGCTGGAATATGAGAATGGGGACAAGATCCATCTTAAGTCAGAGGAGGAGCCCTGATAAAGGTGCACGGTGAGGAGTCAAAACTGGGTGTGAGGCACTCATCTGTGCTGGGTAGAGGAACAAAGTCACTTGGAAAAGCAGGCTGGTGCCCTGGTGCCCTATGGCCTTGAACACCAGAGTGTACAAATTGCATTTCATTGCTAGTTCCTCAATAAGGGAATAAGATGGCCATGATTCTATGGCTATCACCCATCTCCACGTGTTCTGAACCCATGAGTTCAGGTCACCACAGGTTAGGAATATTTTGGGAAGAGACTGAACAGTATAAAATTCTGTCTTGTCATTATTCCCTAAACAATGCAGTATAACTATTCTCATGGTGTTAAAATTTGGGGAGGTATTTTAAAATACATATTTAAAGTACCTAGAGAATTTGCATAGGTTACATGTGTACCCATGTTTTGTTAGGAACTTGGGCTCCTATGGGTTTTGGTATCTTGGGATCCTGGAATGCATCTCCCACGGGACCAGGGAGGAACTATATTTTTGGAAAGATGGCAGCATCAGAGTGAATTTCCAAGGGAGAGACTAGAAGTGGTTATTTTGTGTCTGTTGCTAATGCTAAGTCTTGGCTGAACACACAGCAGTATAAGTAGATTGAAAAGTCTTTTCTGGATGGCTTTTGGAAACTCCAGCATGGTTTAAGGCTCACTGGTAAGCCAAGAAGAAAGCTTAAGGAGCCATCACAGGCAGGCTCAATAATGTGACCAGGAAATCTGTTAACAGCCCTTCAACCAGAGACAGCTCAGCTATGAACTGAATCCATCACTTGGTTAATGCATGGGCCAATAGGGCGGGGCCTGGTGCCGAATATGCCAGAGCCTGCAGGGCCAGATAGGAAAGACCCCGAGAAAAGAGGGAATCCAGATGAAAAATACTCCAAAGGTAACATCACAACAACCCCTTTCTAAATAGCAAATTGAATTTGCCAAACCAGACATAAATTAGTAGACGCAAAACAGATGAGCTTGATATTGGAAGGCTAAAGCAGTTGCTAAATGAAGCGCTAACTTGCCGTCTTGACTGTCACCCAGCAGGCTGAATGGCTGCCTGGTGGGCACGAATGGACCACTTTGTTAGTTTGGCAGGGGAGCCCCTTAGGATTGCTGTCAAGGGCAGCAGCTTCCAGCTTGGTTCTAAAGCTGCGGAAGGGCCCGGGGCCGCAGCGAGTGGCTGTGTGTGAGAAGCCTCGCCAGAAACGGCCTCTGCAACACAGCTACTGCCTGTGTGAGTTTTATGAATTCTCCGTATGCAAACTACCATTAGTCACGCATGGATGGAGCCGATCCGATAGCTCTCAGAAGCTGCGTTTCCACAGGCAGCCGCAGCCGCTGAGCACAGCCAGGCAAGCAACACTGCTTTCGCCATCCACGTCCTGTGTTTGCTGCCACTTGAAAATGAGGTCTTTCTTAGACTTAAGTGCTCATACCCTTAGAGTCTGTGAATTGTGAGTGGCAACTGGCTGGTTCCTTCCTGTTTATCTTTACACAGGAGCAAATGTGAGCTCTCCATCCTCCATGAAATCATTTCCATACAGAAATGATGCGGTGGATTTATGAATTGTGCCACTCTCTTGACGTGTCCAGAGACCAGTGATCAGAGCAAACAGAAGTTAGCCCAGAGTTCAGCATTACTGAGGAATGGCTATAAACAGACCGGATCCACTCACCTTATCTGCTCATTTCTGTAAAGCTTGGAATACCTCTTCTAATTAAGGGCCAACCCTATAAGTGGGTACTACTTCTCATAGATTTGATATTAGAATCAGTAATGATTTTCTAGAAAAGCATTCTGAACTAAGATATATAAAATAAGGAAGGGCTGGGGATATAGTTCTGTTGGAAAAATGCTTGCATGGGGACCTTAATTTGATCCCCAGAACCCACATTAAAGTTAGTTAGTCACTGTGATGATACGCATCTGTAATTCCAGGACTGAAGAGGAAGAGACAAGCAGATTCCTGAAGCTCACTAGGTTTTAGCTCCAGGTTCTGTTAGAGAGCCGGTCTCAAAATATAAGGTAGAGAGCCCTTGCAGAAGACACCAGATGTTGACCTTTGGCCTTCACATGCACGCATGTATGCTCACTCACCTGCTTATGGGCATGCACTCACCCCCCCACACACACACACACACATGCACACACGTATACACTCACCAGTGACAACACAATACTGTCTGTCTACACAAAGCTGGCCATGCTTATGCAGCCTTTGTTTCTGGTTTTACAAGGATGGGAAGAGTAATGCAGGCATCTGAAGAGAAAATGTCTATCGAGCAATGGCTTACATTGTTTTTGCCTTAACATGATAAGACATGTTTTGCAGAGGAGAGTCTAGAAGCAAGGGAGCAATTATTTTTATGTTGATTTTATGATTCCAGTCTTTGCTAGTCACACAGCTGTGTGTAGGTGGCTTGAAAACTTTGGTCTAGTGTTACAATAATGTACTGAAGGTAATTAATAACTCAGCATTTTATTATTCAGAAAGGCATGCTTGATGTGGCGATAATGATGGTCATTATTATGAAATTTTACTTATGAACAAACTGTAGTGGCTTGGACTGCAAACACTGTATTTATTTAAAAGGTATTAGGAGTGTAATATAGGTAACTCCAATGCACTACTAGGTACAAGGCGAACATTATGTATTATTACCGTTGATGACTTTCCTGGGCTGGCTTTAGTTTTTGTTTCTTTGCGTCTATATCTAAACATAGCAATTTATACATGCCAGGCAAGTGCTCTACCAGCTGAGCTCCATCCTTGACCTCATCTTAGCTTCTTTTAAAAACATTTTAACGTTCAATGAGAAAGAATACCTATCTTTGAAACATGATGTAGATGAGAGAAGAGGACTCAACAAACAACCGAGGGATGCTCACAAGGCCAGCATCACTTACATAGCCTTATAGGCCTAGTCTGGTCCTGTCAAGTCTGACCTCTGATGTGCTCCAGCAGCCTCATCCTCCACTGTCCTTCATCCTCACTGTGGAGTCCTGCTCTTCTTGCTCTTACCCTTCCCTCCCTCCTTCCCCCTTCCTTCCCTCTTCTCACTCCCTGTGGTCATTTGAGCGTTGTCTACACGCCGTATGACCTTTATGTTTCAGGAAGTCTTGGTGCCTCACCACACAGTAAGTCAGTGGTTCTCAACCTTCCTAATGCTGCAGCACTTTAATACAGTTCCCTGTGGTGACCCCCAACCAGAAAATTATCTCCTTGCTACTTTATAACTGTAATTTTGCTATGGTTATAAATCATAGTGTAAATATCTGATACACAGGATATCTGATATCCAGCCCCCAAAGGGGTTGCGGCCCACAGGTTGAGGATTCCTGCAATGAGTATTTAAAAGGAGTATTTACAATGCAGTTTAGTAACACATGTCTGCCACTGGAGAGGCAGAGACAGGAGTTTGAGGTCATATAATGAGACTCTATCTAAAATAAATAGTTTTCACTGAGCTGGGGTTTTAAAGAGGGGCAGCAAAGCAGTGAAGAACTTAGATTTTTTTTAAGAGTCAGTTTTTCTAATGAAGTCTAGAGAAACTAAGAACCATAAAATGTGAGAATAGTAAAAAAACCCAAAGGAGTATTGACTGACATATACAAGCACATAGTCTATTAGAATCTCCATAAAGCCCAAATGTTTAGCATTTTTAAATGTCAGGATCTGAAACCAATCTTCTGGTCAATAATGTCAACATCTCTAAAAGTCCTATGCCCACAGCCTATGCAATTTTCTCATTATAACCTAAACACTGCTATATACAGATCTGTGTGGAACAGACAGCCTATTTTCTTACATCATCAAAAATTAGTCTGTACTGCTCAGTTAAATGTCTGGTCAATAGTGTCATATTACACATACCATGATTCTATAATCCATACCCCATGAATCCAATTATAACAAATTCCATTTAACTCTAAAACCCAATAGTCCTGACTTAACTCTGAGTGGCTCGTGTATAGATTGTACTGCTCTCTAATGAGCACTTCCCACTGTCTCTGCACTGTGCTTGCATTTGTTAGTACAGAAATCCTTCTCATAAGATAGGGGTAAGATAGATTAGGCTGAAATGCGTAGAACAGTCTGTAATAATCACAGTTCTTTGAGATAAAGGTCAATTAATTCTAGCAAGCAACCAGAAAGAATTTATGCTATATTTAATGGTGGAGGTCCTCTACGTCATTGAGGAATGAACACTTGCTTGCAAGCATCAGAATCCTTGGTTCACACATGTAGTTACCTTTACTCTGTTTAATGGTTATCTTTCAGAAGGCTGTTTGAGATCATGTTCTGTAGCATAGCTGGGATTATCAGCTCACAGATGCAGAGCTCCAAAGCCTCCTGTCTTTATAAACAAGGATGGAGTTTCACAGTACATGTCTGTGACCCTCATATAACTGCCTCCTCTGTGCCCAGAGAGAACTGAGGCATGAAGCTATTTCTGTATGTTTTCTAAAGATACCCCTGAGCGAGTGGAAAGGAAGCCTAAGACAGAGAAAGATTCTGTGTCCTCACGGAGAACACATCTTGTATGTATCTCAGCCTCCGGGAGGGTTGGTTGCCAAATCAGAGCTGGCTTTGCAAAGTTGTTCCTGCAGCCTCACAAGGAGACCTCTGTAGAGGTGTGTACACAAATAAAGTAGGTATCCAGGTGATCACCAGCACAAATGCTCACTTCTCTAAAAGGCCTGGAGTATGTTTGTTGACAAGAAGACAAATGGGTTAGCTTTCCTGGGCCTTTCTAAGCTATAATTCTGCTCTATCTAGTGGGGGATCTGTAGGTGAACAGTACTCGGGGTGTTTACTGTTCTGTTTTTCTTTTGCTTTTCTTTTAGATCTATGCAGTTAGATCAGTTGTTCCAAACAAAAGCAATAATGAAATCGTCCTGGTGCTCCAACAGTTTGATTTTAATGTGGATAAAGCCGTTCAAGCCTTTGTGGATGGTAGGTATACATGCCCACCTGAAACTGAAATGTTGGAACTAATTAAATCCAATAGCCTGTATTGTTTTCCTTAAATAAAATGAACTTTAAATAGTTTCTAATATTTCCCATAAAAAATAAAAACATGATACATTCAAGGACAGCTTGGATTATATGGTAAGTTCCAAACCAGGTAGGAATGCATAGTGAGACCCTGTGTTCTAGGCCAGCTAGGGCTACATAGTGAAAAGGTATCTCAAGGAAGAAAACAAAGAAACCAAAAAGCACAACAGACTTCAAAAGAACATGGACACATTGTAAGGGCAGAATAAAGAAAGGCCTTCTCCACTGTTTAAAAGAAGAGACTGTGAGGACTTTCGAGAGGACACTAATTATAAAGCTACTGGATCTGTGCCAATTATCTCAGTTTGTTAAGCATGTCCTTTATTCGATGCTGTCCTTGTGAGTAGAGGACTTCATTGCTGACCTGGAAGACCTCACCATTTCAAGTCAGCTGAGTGTCATGGCTGTGGTTCTGAAATTCCATGCTTAGACAGTCTAAATGAACTGAATTCCTGACAGCTATATCACTCAGTTAATCACACGACCAGTTCATCTGCCTCTTAATTGATTTTGGTCTCTTAGGGGAAAAAAATTCCGTTTTTTAGGAAGTGCTTGCCAGTGGTTTTGTAGAATCTCACATCTAAAAAAGTGTTGATCCTGCACTTATTTACAGGTTTGGATCTCTTTTCTGTAAATTGTGGAGAAATTTCCTTAACATTTTGTCTTGAATAAAGATTTTCTTGTCATGGTTATTAAATGCCCTGTTTCCCGACATTTTTTTTCTATTCTGTAAATAATGGACTAGCTAAAAACACAGCCTGACAAACAGGGTCTGGAGAAGACCTTCAGCAGATGTCTCAGCTGTACCTTCTTCACACTGTTTCAGGGACAGTGTGATTTCCTTGATTTGTGAGGAGTGGAATAACCCTCTTGAGTTTCACAAGTATAATTAAGCAGTTCAGGGCAAGATCTGAACCCAAGCACTGTGCTCACATTCTGTGCCAGCCATCGAAGCTCAGGCTCCTAACTAAATGAACAGATGATGATCATTCATACAGATGTGCAAACAAATCTCCTACGGGAAACTTTCTCCGTTTGCCCTGCTTCACCAGCTATGTACACTTGGAAGCTTATATTGCTGTATAATCTTTAGTCATTAGGACCAAATGGTAGCTGCTATTTGCCCCACACACACCCTTTTTAAATGCTGTGAGTATGCACATCCTAACTCTGAGACATAGTCTCCTGTCTGGTTTCCCTTGCCACATCATTTCCATGAACAGAGATTCAGAGTCAGTAGAGACTGCTTTCTCCACCCCTTCCCACCCCCACCTACCATCAGGAAGGGTTTCTGTTGTAGTGTGACCCGGACTAAGTGCACAGAGGCAGCAGTTATTGACTGTCATCAAAGCTGTTGGAATCTGAATGGAAGGCCTTGCTCCTGGACTTCTCACCTTGCCCATGTCAGAGTCCACTAAAGCCCACTAAAGCTTAGGAGCCTCATTGGTTGAGTTGCAAACCAATGGGGGAAAGTTGCTTAAAACCCAGTAAGAGTCAAAAAGAATATTTGCTGGGAGTATTTGGTGGGCCATACTGAAGTCATTAATCCAAATGACTTACTGAAAACACCTCCAGACACATCTGGCACCATTAAAATGTAATAACAGTGCTTTCAGAATCCTTTGTAAATATGAGTATTTCTTCACAATTAGTCTGTGTAAGCTCTTGTCCAAACACAAGTAAAGTCATCAATGTCAAAATATGAAACTGAAACTAATGGGTGTTGTAGCAACACAGCAGCTTGCCTTGGGATAAAAAGACGGTTTTTAACAGTTTTTTGAAGTTTAACTTTATGTAGAAAGTGGCAGCTTAGCTACAAAAGTGACCCTGGTAAGTCATCAAGGAGAAATGACAAACCTCAGGAAACTGTTGACAGACATTAACTCCTGGGGCAAATTAGAGAAATGCTAACCCAGTTACTAAAAAGTATAAATTCTATTTTACTTTCGGGTGCAGCCTTGCCATTTCAAGTGCCACTCATTTGAAATGCCACTCAAACAAGACAAGGAGGGCATCAAATTGGAAACTCTGGGTAGACAGGAGTGATTGGCCTGTTAAACACTGTAGCATCCTGCCTGTCTGTGAGTGACATTAACCACAGGGGCTACTAATTTGAAATTTATCATAGAGACCAGTCTAAGGTTAATCTCTGGTTAGCCAGTAGCTTGTAGACAGTTATTATTGTAATACATATTAATGTAAAGTGATCTATCTGAGAATGCTTAAAATTGTTCGACTATGGAGGACCCTCCCCCTTACAAAGTTTCTGCTTATATGGATTGGCTGATTCTTCATTATGAGTAACTAGTTGAGATTACACCCAGCATGTTAATATAAATAGATTTTTGTTAAAGTGCATGGAGACTGACTGTAGGTGAAAGTGATGGAGTATTTCTTAGCTTCATCAGGTCAAGATTATGTATGTGACTGGGCCAGGCAGAGCCTGGGACCCAGTTAGTCACTGAATGAATTTTGTTGGTTTGAAATAGAAGCCTTTTAAAGAGCACATCTTTTCTTCTCCATGGTGGGTGGAGAAAACAGATTCTCTCCTCCTCAGCCCCTGCAAGTCTTGAACTACTTAGTAAGAGTCAAAACGGAGCAAGGATGACCACAGAGAAAGCTCTGCCTGTCGTGGTTAGTAACACAGAAAAGCCCACGTTAGGTTCAGTAGCTTGTAGTACTTTATTCATATATCAAACAGAACAATTTTAATTCTACCTATAGCAATGAAGCTATCAGAAAATTCTCAAGACATATCTCATATTCCCTAAGATAACAGGATTTAAAAAAAAGTATGCTTCACAAAGCAGGGCTTAATATTTTTATACAACCAAGATTGTGCAGTGAATTAAATGAAAATCTTGGAAATAAGAAACAGAACTGGCATTTTTATTAAGGTAGGCTGTATCAAAATAAATGAAGAAGTCCGCCCAGCCTCCCACCCCCTCACCCCCACCCCCCCTCCCCCCGCTTTGCTACCAAACACGGATGAATTTTCTGTTCGTTTTATTGTGTGGATATTTGTTGAAGATTCTTTCTCTTTATCTAGGCAGTGCTATTCAAGTTCTTAAAGAATGGAACATGACAGGAAAAAAGAAGGTAAGATTAAGGGTGACGGTGAATTAGTAACATCTTCAGTCAAACCTTCAGGGTTGTTATCATTTCAACAAAGCTGCCAATTTTGTGCTTCATTCGCACTTGTTAATATGCACACCCAGAAAGCTTCCAAATCCACGCCTTGCTCCAGTTACCAGCTACTTTCACTCTTACAGCCCTTGTTTTCAGAGAGAGAGAGAGAGAGAGAGAGAGAGAGAGAGAGAGAGAGAGAAAGAGAGAGAGAATATGAATAAATGAGTGTGTGTTTATCAACCAGGTGTGCTCAAGGAGCACCAGAGTTGTGCTACTTTGGAAGTATTAAAGAGGATCCCAGTGACACAATCCAAAGCATTGAAGATGCTAATATGCCCGAACATATCCCATAGCACAAAGGCAGAAATTACGGAGTGCTTTAAAGATACTTAAAAAGCCCAAAATATATTTTCAAATTTTTTCCTTTCCAAATGAAAAATGTTTTCATTCCCCAAATGAATCTATCCAATGCTTCTTTAAGAGACCTTTCTCCCTGAAAGCCTTGGAGGGCAGGCAGGGGTCCTCCTGGAGCTCTAGAGCTGCACCTTGAGGGCAATGGAAAGATTTTCTCTTCCCCATTCACGTGACAATACTGCACTGTGTAATCACAGGAAGTGGGGCTCCTGGGCACAGGCACAGTGTGTCTGCAGCCAGCAGCATCCCCTTTCCACACTGACACCGCAGGGCCTGCTGTCTTGCTTCTCATGGGATGTAAGATGCCAGCCTACCCTGCCCATGAAGAGAAGATCACAGGCCTATGAAAGCAGGTTTTGAACCAACACAAAGCAGCAGTGTTGCTTTCATGCGGCCCCAAGATTGCAGACAGTGCTGGAATCATCCTTTCCTCCTTTGGGTTTCATGGAGAATAGGAGGAATTAGGAGATTCTGCCCTTTCTGTTTGCTGCCATTTTTGACAATCTCTGCTTCTCTTTAATCATAGCTTCCCAGGCTTCCCAGTGAGATAAAGATGATTTGCAAGTGATTGAAAGGTGGTATTTATCTTTACATGGAAAAAAATTCAAATGTGTGCTTCGATTTTTAAATTTCTGTGATAGGGGTGGGGAGAGAAGCAGAGACAGCCCTGCAGACCCAGTTCCTCAGTGAGGTTGCTCTTGTGGGTTCAATAGGGAGATAGTCTCTAGACCCAACCCAGTGGACACTGGGCTCGACCTCCAAAAGCCAGCGATACAGGTTAGTGTATGAGGGTGGGGGTAATGTCCACTGCCCCTGTTCACCTGTGCTCAGCAATACAGGTCTCTCACCCAGAAGAACCTAGGCATGTTTTGGAAAAGAAAGGAAGTAGGCGGGGCTAAAGAGGGAAAGGCAGTTTCTTTAGGTGTCAGTTGGTCTCTGAGTGTACTGGAGGACAAAGCCACCCTGGTGCTCTGCAGCAAGCCCAGGATCCACAGGTGGGACACACTTTCTAATGGGTCAGGTCTCTGTACCACTGATGGTTAAGTACATTGAATAACAAGTAGATAAAAACCAAAGTCAAAGGCTCCCGGGATGACTCAGCAGATAAAAGCATTTGCTACCAGGCCTAACTACTTCAATTTGTTCCCTGAGATCCACATGGTAGAAGGAGAGAACCCAACCCTACAATTTGTCCTCTGACCTCCACACATGCTTTGTAATATAATAAATGTTGGAGGTAGGAAAGGAGGGAGAGAAAGAGGAAGGGAAGGGGGAGGGAGGGAGAGATTAAGAGGAGGAGAGAAAGAAAGGATACACACATTTAAGAAAAATGGGTCTATCTAATTAGAAACATTTTGTCCATTTCCTAGTTACTGTTATATACTCAGTGACCAAGCATTTGGGGAGAAACATGGTAAAATTCTGTGACACTCTAAAACACACTGATAAAAATGTAGCGTGGAGCTATTTCAATGTATATGTAACAAACAGCTGAGAAGTCCTGGGTCCAGGTGGTATTACCTGGTAGTAGCTGTTGCCCCAGCTTAAATAACCACAGAATGATTCTGAAGCCTCTGGCTACCTTAAACATGCTGGACAATGGCAACGCTTCCTGCAATCTCCTGATTGGTCAATCCCTGTAGCAGAGATCCATGTTAGCCCTGCCTTGTGCTTCCTTTTCTTGTGTAAGAAGCTTCTCCTGGGGAGACACACCACACATCTGTTCATCCCAGATAGGGATCCCACAACAGAGCAAAGTACAGATAGCACCACCTTGAGTTTACTTACAGGAATATAGGTGAGAGGTTACTTACAGAAGCAGAAATGGCATAAAGACAGCTGCCCAAAGCTCACCAAAGCTCACCCTAGCATGGGTGACAGTTCACAGAGCTGGGAACCTGGAGCTCACTGCACAGCCCACAGCCAGCTCAACAGGCTGGAGAGAGTCCTTTCCAAATACCGCAGTTGGTCTGAGCCTCTGCCAGGCTGCTCCGCTGGTCTCTTCCTCTTCCAGGCTGCATGGCTTGTCTCCAAGACTTAGCAGTTTGGCCAATCTGAGAGAGACTCTGAGCAGTATTGTTTACTCTCAGGAGGGGAACCACACAGTGCTTCTGGTGAGTTTCAGGGACTTCCTGTTAGTTGTTTACATTTTGTCTTTCCTGCAGGATGCAATGTTTCAGGAAACAGCTATGCACCTCTTTTTACTATGAATAGCCTGCCTTATTCCTGTCAGTCCTCCCCTTTCGCTCCTTCCCCAGATAACTAAACCTGGGTGTTCAGCTGGCCTCCAGGTCCTGATCTGCTTCAAGAAGCAAGAGCTGTTTCTTAGTATAACCAGTTCTTTGAGACCTGTTACAGTCATTCTTAAGTTGCTTAAATTACCTCTCTGCTATTTAAGCTATTGCTCCTGTAGTCTTTTTCCTTCCAAATTAAGGAAACTTTGTGTTGACTACAACTGCAAGGTAAAAAGTTTGAACAACTTCCTTTAGAAGCACAATATTTAGATTAATCTGGGATTTAATAAAGATGTGCTTTTGCCCGTTCTATTAAAACCCAGGAGTCAGAATGATTGTCTTATCAGAGCCTCTGCTGGACATCAGTACCGTTTTCCCATTTGTTTCTCCCTGTAGAATAATAAAAGGAAAAGAAGCAAATCCAAGCAGCATCAAGGCAACAAAGATGCTAAGGACAAGGTGGAGAGGCCAGAGGTGGGGCCCCTGCAGCCCCAGGCACCACTGGTACAAAATGGTCACCTGAACGGCTGCGAAAAGGACAGCTCATCCCCTGACTCTGCCAGAGAAAAACTGGCCCTCACACCACGTGAGAAAAAGATCTCAATACTGGAGGAACCACCGAGGGCTCAGCGTGGGATCACAGGTCAGTTCTTAAGTGTCGCTTGCTTAGGGCGATGGACGCAGCAGAGCGAGCTCTTTGAAGCACAGGAAGAGAAAGCCTAAGCAGCCTGTATGTACATACCACTGGGTCCTGAAGCCAGGGACTAATACAGCAAGGGCTCAAGAGAAAAGCACCCAGTCTGCACCATTGGAACATCCATACCCGCCCCTCCCCACCCCAGCAGCCCCATAGTTCTGTTATTGTCTAGGGTTCTTGAGTGGTTCATTTTCTATGCCAGTTAAAGAATGGAAAAGCAGGGAATATCTTGAGCATTAACAGGTGACAGCTGGGAACTTCTCAGACACCACAGACTGGATCAGCCAGAAGCAGCCAATAAATAAAGGTTTATTTAGGGGTGAGGAAGCACTTAGAGGAAGTACACAGTGTAGTAGAGGGAGCTTGGGAAACTGAAGCCCAGCTTTTCCTTGCTGGCTAGGGATGTTTTAAGTCTTTAAAAGGTCTTCTCTCCCTAATTTAGCCTTGGTCAGTTTGAGGAAGGCAAGATGGGTGATTGGTCCACCACTGTTGTGTTAACATGTCCTAATCCAGCCTTGAAGTTGTTGACTCAGTCCCTCAGCAGGGACCCCACTGGCAGGAGAAAAAACTCAAAGACATTCGTTTTAAGATGCCAGGCATTTGTCTCAGGTTAGGAGGGTGAGGAAGGAGCCAGTCATCTTTGAAGGTCGCCATCTTTTACCTAGTTACACTCCTCCCTTATAGCCCCTTTCCCTCTCCTCTGCCTACCAGATATCTGTCCGACTCCCGGTCCCTCAGTTCTAGTGCATATTAGGATCTCAGGTGACGAGGCAATGCTAGTTTGAAGAGATGCTTCACCTAGGGAAAGACAAATGATGACGAATGCAAATGTTATCAAGTTCTTTCCTTGAACTAGATTATTTTATCTCCTTTTGGGTATTGGAATGCTGGTTAATCATTTATGCTGTAGCTGTAAATTAACTTCAGAAGTCTATTTGTGTGTGTATATTATATATACACATGTGCGTGCAGGTGTGTATGCTAGTATGAAGGCCAGAGAACGTTGTAAGGGGTGTCTCCTACCCTATAACTCTCCACCTAATCCTTTGAGATAGAGCCTCTCACTGTACCTCAAGGTGTGCTGACAGCCAACAAGCCCCAGCTATACCCTCCTGCCTCTGCCTACCATGCAGAGGCGTTACACACACACACAGCCATGTTTAGCTTTTTTCATAGGTTCTAGGGGTTTAAACTCAGGTCCTCATGCCTGCACAGGAAGCACTCCTACCCGCTGGGCTCTCTCACCAGCCCAGAAGGCTACTTCTTAATGTACCTGTCTGTGTCTGGGTATGTTATTTCTTTTCTACTGTCCTGTCCCTTCTTCTGTAATTTTCTGTAAGAAAGAATGCTGTTTTGGTTTGTTTTCTACATACTGTAATACAGAATGCAGTGGACAGGAAATTATAAACAGTAGAAGCTTCTTTAGCTAATGGTTCTGGAGGCTTGGAAATCAAGCACTGGAAAGAAGAGATGAGTGTTGAGGGGGTTAGACTGTTAGTCCACTGCCATAACAACTGTACTCTAGCCATAAGCATGGCATCCTCATGACCCAGTAACACCATAAAGGCCGACTTCTGAACGCCTAGTATTAGCAATTAAGTTTCTAGAACTTCCAGGAACCCATTCAAACCACCATAGTTCTCAATAATATCATGGCCTACTACCCCATGGTTATAACAAATCCTAAAAATAAAATGTATATGTGCAATAATCTGCCTAAAAACAGAATTTCAATAAAAATCTAAGACCTCTTTGACTAGGCGAGACAGGAGGGCTTATAAAGTGGCCAGATGTTTGCACTTACAATGAGTCAGTTTGCACTTAAGATAGAAAAGACAATATCCAGTTGGATATTGTGGACAGTGTTTCTTTATATTTAATATATGAAGAAAGTATCGTTAAATAAATATGTGTGTCTGTGGAATCTCTGAGAATACAACTGCTACAGATGTGGTCTGATGGGGTGCTAGGTACTAGAGCCAACACCAGGAGGGCTGATACTGGCCACTCACAGAAGACTTTTAGTGGAGCACCGGATGCCCCCTAGATCCTGAGAAGGATACCTGTGGTCTAGGCTCTGCAGGAATCACTCTCATGTTCTCCTAGCAAAGGCTGAGGCACACTGGTGAGTTTCAGATTTGGAGAGCAGAGATGCCACCTTTGTCTGAACAATTGAGATGCCATACATTGGTGGGTGTGGAGGGATCTAAGAACAGGGTGATGGAGAGGATGGGGAAGCTTGAGAAGCAGTGAGGATAACTTTGCTCAGCACCCTCATCCGTTGTACCCCTGTTGCTAGTATGGCAGAGTTACCCTGTGACAAGCCAAAGATGAGTAAAATAGTGTCCCTGCCTAGGATTTCAGTCAGCGGAAGAGACCGACACACAAACAAAACCTCACTGTGGTTTGTACCAATATGCTGAGGAGACACCAGGACCCTGACACTCTGTCACACTAGTAAGTCTTTAAATTGCTCATCCAGCCCTAGTTTGCTTCCAGAAACCCATTGCCAAAGAATTCCACTTATAGTGCTGTAGTCAGATCATCCTTGTTGGCTGGACGACATTTTTTCCAAACCAAACACTGACCGCAATAAAAATAGCCTAGTCATTTCGCATCCAAATTCTCCAAGAATTTTTAATTCAGTTTTTTTAAAAATGTTTTTTGATTTATAGTCAGGGCAGGAGAAAGAAATTAAATAATCAAATGGCAGATTCCCAACTTTCCTTGTTACTGCTTTCACACGAATTACTTTCGAAATCTAATTACTCAAGTTGCCGTTTGGATATCAATCATAAACTAAAAGCATAGCATGTATATTCATTCACTTACTCATAACCCTCCGTCCGAACACGGTTTCAGTAAGTCTGTCAAGTAATTGGAATAAATGAGAGGCAGAAGCCCTTCAGCTCACCATGGGTAGCCTAAGGTAGCCCCCTTAAGAGTTTAGCACCCACTGACGCTGTTCTCTGTGCAAGAGGGTTTGGTAAGCCCTAGCATGAGGCTTTCTATGAAGAATGTTTGGTCATATCAATGTGATTCCCGTACCCTTCTGTTCCTGCCAGTTTAACCTGAAGGTATTATTTGTTAATATCATTGGTTTCTTACAAATCTTTATGTTTTATGTAATCTTTTCAGTGAAGACTGAGTGGTGGAAAGTCATTAGGTGTGTTTGTGAAAGGAAGTGAGCCCCACTGGGTCGGTCGTTAACTTCATGAGCATCCCACGTGCCAGCATCATAAATCTTAAAGCGTGTTTGTAACTGGTTAGCTTTTTATCTTCCAAAGATAATAAAGGTTGATACCAAAACTTAAATGACTCTGAAATGCCTGTGCAATCCATCAGAAATGCTAGGCCGTTAATAGATAAATCACAGGTGAGCGTCAGACCTTGTATACCCTGCATCCCACTTTTGAAGAGGAAAGATGAGACAGACCTTTAAACCAAACACTCCCTGCTTTTTGGGGGGAGACCAAGACTCCTTGAGTGGAGCGGTCAAGGAACTAACTGTCTCTTTACCCTTCTCTAGTTGGCAAAACTTAGGTCCATTTAAATTGCAGTGTAGAATTAATGCTAAAGCCATGAGCTCTCTAATTCCTAAAAATAAATTTTAAAAAATGCATAATTGAAAAATTAGAAAAAGTAATAGTAGCAAAGCCATATAATGATATTCTGTGCTTGAGTGGGTTCACAGCATGAGCCTGAAAGAAATCTCCAGGCTACTCCTGGCGGTACATTTATCAGGCTCTCCAGTAATGAAACAGGCTCGACAAAGCCTACCTTGAACGCCCCGCCGGGCAGGAGGCTACGGACATGTGCAAGGCATGGTTTATCTTTTTATAACACCTTGACATTCAGGATCTCACTTTTTAAAAAAGTCTTAAACAGAATCATTATGCTGGCACGGGGAAAGTTAGCTTTAAGTTAAGATGTATGCAGGCGTCTGAGGGGTGTTAGTGTGACTTCCTACATGAAAAATCACCACCCATAGCCCTGTCTTTCCCGGCTGTAAATATAGCACTGTCAGTTAGGCCAGTGCTGTGTGTCAGTGCGTAGCTTGGAATTCAGAGAACATGCTTTAAACCTGAGAGTAAGTTTTTTTCTTTATTTATTTTTTCCTTTTCTATATTTCAGAACTTTTAATAACAGCTCAGATTAGATCTTTTACGAAATCCAATCAAAACCATCCTGTTTTCAAACCCTAAGTCAGACAAAGAGTAGACAGAGGTTTATTTTTTACAAAAAGCAGTGCTAAAGATAGTAATTTTTACCCCCAAGACCTCCAATCTAAATATCTAAGCACCTTGGAGTCCAGTTTCCCCAAACCTTCCTCCTCCTCTGTTTCCGGAGACTCAGATTTCGAGCCTTATCTCTGTTTGGGTCAGAAGAGGAAATCACATTCCTCCCTGTCTTT
Organism: Grammomys surdaster; assembly: GCF_004785775.1. Lineage (NCBI taxonomy): Eukaryota > Metazoa > Chordata > Mammalia > Rodentia > Muridae > Grammomys > Grammomys surdaster. The sequence continues at coordinate 11,761,097 of NW_021604613.1, forward strand.
CTCTGCTGGACACCTGCCCACAGAGGAGCAGCACAGGACGGTGGCCACCGTCAGCTTCCCTTATATTATAGCTTTCTTGGAATATACATCTTCTTTTCCTGTTTGTCACAAACAGAGGGCTCCCTGCTGTGTTTGCTGGCCTCTACAACCCAGTCTACAGTCTGCCCCTATGGTGTCTCTGCTGTCCTATACAATACAAACTCCACAAAGGGCTCACAGGCTCAGAACTGCCTCCTCACTCTAAATGTGAAATAAACCAAACAGGAAAGATGGATTCTTGTTATTTTATAATGTGGCTGTTTGTCCCCCTTTGTGCTTGTTGCAACTGCAAACACTCCAGCATTGTTTTGTGTTTCCAAGCAGATTTTTTTTTTCATGTTACTATTGGCAGGAGCTCCACCATGATCTCTCCTGTTCCTCTAAGCCCTGAGTTGGGCCAGAGGATTAGAAGAGATCAACAGGAAAGCCGCTAGCCTAGAACTTTCATAATGAAGCTAAGGCCATGAAGTCAAATAACATAATATATCATGAGCAAGACCCAGGGTGTCTAGCAGTGGAAACGTCTGGATTCAAACCTTAGTCTTATTCATTTACTGGATATGTGACCCTGGAAAAGTTAAGCGCTGTACATTTCATCTTATTCTCCCGCACAACAAAATAGTCTAACTGCCCAAGGGTTGGGTGAGCAGTGAATGGGATTTGTGCTTAGCACAATGTACCTGGCAGAGAGGCAAGCACTGTGTCGCTGCTTTAGCACATATGTTTGAGCATCTAATACATGCTGGGTGTTTTTATATGGGAGATGAGCCAGATGACCATGCTTTTGCTCCTCGAGAGTTTAACGGGCTTTGTTACATAGGGAAAATAGGTAGATAATAAGCCAGCATAAAACTAAAGCACCAGGATAATTAGAGATTCCAAAAAGCCCGAAAGTCACCTACCTGGAGGCATGGTTGCTGGGTGGTGGCTGCATCCGAGGCCATGCTATGATGTAAGCCTCTGAAGAGCATTTGCCGAAGATGAGCTCCAGGTTCTTCAGTATCTCATGCCAGGTTGTGGGGGTCACAGTAGCCATTTTTCCTTTCTAATTTAAACTTAGTGTGCAATTTAGAGAAGTCTTCTAATTATAACCCTAGGTTTTTGCTATCTTTAAAAAATTAACAATATAATACTTTATATAGAGCCAAGATTATGTACTCGCATATGAACACACATTTTGTAGTTATTTTAAAGCACATAATTGCCTTTCGGGTTCCTCTTTAATTATTATTTTATCATCTAAGTTCTTGGTTCATTTCCATGTAGGGTATGGGCCACACTGTGGCTGAATTGTGCAGGTAATTTCAGGAGAGGCCTTCAATTATATTCTCATTGACTCAAATCTCTGCCTTCATTCTGGGGTGGTATGGACACAGACAGGCACTTTGATCTCAGGCCACAGGACACCTAATGCCCTCGGCTGCTTCTCTTTCCTGAGCCGGTGACACTCAGAGGCATCTCTCCCTCTCCTCATTGACAAAATGCACTGTGTTCTGTCCAGCAAAAACACGTTGTATTGCTACTAATCTCTAAATAGCCTCTTCCAGAACTGCCTCTCACACCTTGAAATGGTGACTTTGGTTACAGAACGACTTAAGGTAGCATGAACGAAGAGAGAAGAAGGGCTTTCAGGAAAAGTTTTAAGATTTTTTTTAAAGCAAAGCTTTAAATTACCATGTCAAATGCAAAGAGAGTTGAACTTGCCTTGGCAAGGAACTAAGACAGTGGCATGCGTTTGATTCAACATGTCTGCCTTCCACCTTTGACAGTTGGGTTCATTGTTATCTATTATCTTTTAATACGTGTCTCCAGTCAGAACATCACCTGCTGTAATGGCCTCCAACACGCTCAGGGCTCATGGGAGTTGGGTGGAATAACAATGCCTCTGCACATTTGCTAAGGAAGTTTTGAAAGGGCTGATATTACATCTGAGTAACCTGTGTGTTCAGGTCTCTGCTGCAAAGTTACACTGTTACTCAACCTGCCCTGCAGATGTGGTGGGGGTGGGGGAGCTGAAGCTCACAAGACTGTCCTGTAGGTACCACAGGAAGAACTTTCCTGAAGTTTAATCACTAGACCGTTACTCTGTGGTATCCTAAAGAGCGCTGTCTCCATTTGGGTACGACCACCTCACTCATAAACCTATTTATGACAGCTTATAGCCCATCTCACCGAAAACCCTGCCCCCACTGGTCGCAGTGGCTACCCCATTACTGAGTCTAGTCAACTTCCGTCCTCATTTTACCTACTCCTTTCAGCAATGTAACATTGTTTACTGCTCCCTTTATTCACAGTGTCTTTTTCATCATGGCGTCTATGGTACGGTCTTTTTATTTCCCCTGTGTCTTTATTGCTTTGTCTCAGTTTCTTCGAGGGTCATTCTTTACCTGGTTGTTGGATTGCTAAACCTCATCAAGGCTTGGCTGTCCCCACGTCCTTTATCAGGTAAAGAAATGACCTCTCCTTAGATCGTTTGGACCATGGCCTGGCTTTAGCTATGTCACGTGGCTCACTCCAGCCTTCCTGGCCCATCCTCTTCTCAAAACATCAGAAAATAATCCATATTTTCATCTTAACTTTTCAGAACACTTCAATGACATGCTCCCAGCCAACTCTTGATCCCCATTTTAAGCATGGCTCTCTTTCTTTGAGATCAGGATCTATGCAAACCAGAAGTCTAGGAAACACTCAGGACAGCTCCCTCTCTCACAAACTCTCCATCAGCAGGGAGACCTGCTGAGTTTCAACCCCGGGTGTTCATAGCATTAATCTGTTTCTCACAGTCTCTACCTCTCCACTCCCATCCAAACCACCACCCTGCCTCGCTTCCACTGCTACAGAGTGCACTCGTGAAGCTCTTTCATCCCCTCGCTCTCTCCAGATCCTTCTGCAAGCTGTACTCTTCAAAACACAAGTTCTTTGAATTCAGGGAGTCTTTCTTGTTCTCAGATCTCAAGATCCACCATATTCTGGACCCTATTTATTTTAAGTTGTTATCTTTTGATTTTTACAGATTACCATAGAGTTTGTGTTTCTGTATTTTAAATTACATTGTCCTAATTGAGGAAATTTGGAAAATTCTATTAAGTAAATCCTATCTCCCCAAAACAACCATAGTTAAATTTCATTTCAAAGCTTATTTTAAGGCACAGATAATTAAAATAATTAGGCAGCATGTGAATTTCTGTATTCTGCCTTTACTTAGCGTTGAAGTACGAACATTATATCATATCATTAAGTATATGTTAAGTCTATTTTTCCCAGGCTATCTCATCTCTTCTTATGCATATAACAGACAAGTAACACAAAGGATTCTGTTGGAGTACAGCCACATTCCAACATTCAACATTCTGCTTCTTATCTATTTTTCTTTAACTTTGTATTTATTCCTTGGTAATTTCATACATGAGTACAATGTATTTAAGGACTGTTAAAGTAGCTATGTGTATGTATGTGAGTCTGTGTCCAGGTGTATGTACATGAGTACAGGTGCCCTCAGACCAGCAGAACGTGTTGGATCCCCTGGAGCTGGAATTACAGGAGGTTGTAAGCCACCCAATGTGGGTGCTGGGAACTGAACTATGGTCCTCTTTAAGTGCTTGAGGCCTCTCCATCCCCAAAGACAATGAATTCAGGGCATACTCTCTTCCAGACTATGGTCCTTTAGTTTCTCCCATAAGACCACCTACATAACACTCTCAACTTTATGTCTTATTTTAACAACCTACTAAGACCAGTTAGTGCTGCCTGTGAGTGTAAGGTGGCCACTGGATCATAGGCAGCTGACTCTGGGCCATACCACCAAAGAGAACTAACTCTCCTCTCCTTAGGGGCTGTCAGTTGACAAAAGTGCCTCAGCCGGATTAAAGTCTCATCCATAGCTTCTGTGAGCTCATGAGTGCAAAGCCCTGTTAGGTCCAGAAGGCATTATCCCTAAGCAGTCATCCCCAGCCTGTGGCTCCTGTAGTCCTTCCACCGCTTCCTCTACAGTGCTCCCCGAGCCTTGCAGGAGCTGTGCTAGAACTGTACCAGACAGGGATTAGCTCTCTCCACAGTCACTTACTCTCTTTCTTTAAGCATTGATGAGTCTCACTACAAGAGGAAGCTTCTCTGATTTGGAGGCAGACCATCTTTATTAGCATATATTAATTATATAAAGTCATGTTTTTATGGCATTTCAATGGCTGTTTTATTTTTATGAAACTTTTAAGTGTTTCTAAATGGTTCTCCATGTGGATTCCTTCAGTCTGTCTCTGCTTTTAGGAACATCACTGTAGTGCACAACTTCTGTAGGAAACTGTGATTATTTTGAAGGCACTGTAATTAATTATTTGGTTTAGAAGGATGAGAGAGAGAGAGAGAGCGCACTTAAGTTCTTAATACATTTCTGTTCAGAAAGTTACGTTTTTAAAAACTGATTATTTCTTAAAGTAATTTGTAATTCACTTATTATAAATATTTAAGAACACTAATATCAGGTACCAAAGAACTATATTTATCTATAGTTCTCAATTATATTACCAGCCATCATAAAGTGCAGTTGTATTTAAGTGCTTTTAAGAGAGTGGTAACATGCTTTGAGCAACACAGACATTAGGAACTTTAAACCTAATTTTATAACAACAGTGTTATGCTTTGTTTATCAGCTTTTCCAGATAAAACTACTACAGCCATTAAGCACAATCGGATAAAGTGTTATATTGGAATATCGTCTTTAGGGTAGACTCTGAAACCATTGTAATGGGTTAAAATAATTACTTGAGGGATGCTCTCTTCACTACGTTCCTTGAGGTTAGATTTAAATTGTCTGTCTACTTCCTATAGTCTTCTTGAAAGCATCAAATTTACACACACACACACATACACACACAAAGAAACCCTAAAAATTCGAGGAAAGAGGGTTTTGAAAATGTAAAATTTGATTGCATACATGGTTGTTCATACATTGTGGAAAATCCTATAGTGCAAGCCCCTGTGTCTGTACTGACAGCAGTGGTAAGTAAAGCTGCATTCATGTACGGGTTGTACTCAGGAAGGAGCACAGTGTATATTGAAAGGACATCAATAAACTGAACCACAACCTTGTAATCCTTACCACAATCTCTATTTTTTTTTTAATGTTTATACTTAGATAAACTCAGAGTGGTAGATATGTATTACATACAATAATTACATTAAACATGAGTGGACTAAAAATTCAATTAAAAAGTGGATAGTGATGGAATGAGTGAGAAAACCCAGCTATACGTGATTCTTGTGAAAGGTAAAGATAGAAGCAGACAAAAGTAGACTGTAGGAAAACTGCACTGGGCAAAGAACTAAGTACTGTCATTTGGCATGTCAGTGTTAGCACTGATTGCAATACAAGAAACGCTGACAGAGCCGTTTTGTAGTAACACATAAGTCAGTGTATCAACAAGAGTTCACAATTCTAAACTACAGAGCTTCAAAATCTATGAAGCAGCATTGATAGAATTCTAAAAAGGTACAAATCCATAATAATTGTAGATTTTAACTATTTTCTTACTAATTGATGAGACAAATAGGTTAAACATCAGTAAGAATATGTTTACTCAATATGTTTATTCAGTGTTTACTCAATACTAACTCAATTACTAACTTGATTCATAGGACCATATTCTCAGCATTTCAAGGATATCTGGCATTTTCAACAAAATAGACTAATTAATAGGCCATAAAAATCAGTTTCTAGATATGATTTCAATACTACTATGAGGTACCCACCAGAGAAGACTACACAGACACAGGTTCAAGCCAATGCAAAGGCTTTATTGGCCAGCTGGGTGTTCAGGGCCTAAGTGCAGTCCTGAGTCATTCTACTGATGTGTATTTAAGCACAAAAACCAAATCTTGGGTTGGCACACTTCAGTTAGCAAGAACAGTTAGCCAGAAGCAGAATTACAGAAGCCAAAAAGCAAGGTTAGTACATTTAGGGAGTTTCTTTGGTCTCATATTGGCAGGTATTCCTGCCTATGTATGTGCTGGGTTCCAAGGCCTCAATGGTACTTCTATTATGGCATGAGTTGTGCTAATATCTGGGGGCCTTATTCTATATTTGTTTTCCATATTCTGTTATAGTAACCAATATTTGGGAATTGAAAAACAATATCTAAATTTTACATCCCAAAGCAAAAGAAGTCTAAAATTACCTAGAAATAAATGTTCCTAAAATATTGATTTTTTTAAGACCCCCAAACTAAAACAATATTAAGATAACTTTAAAGGCTCAAATAATTGATGTGATATATCATGTTTAAGGATCAGCAGAGAACTGAAACCAAAGCACATAAATAATCAGTTGATCTCCAACAGGGATGCTGAGGCAACTTAGGGGACGTTCTTTTGTTTTTATTTTAACATTTTCCATTTTAAATATTAGAGTCAAGTACAGAGAGTTGTGACTTACTTGTGTTCTATATAAAAACCAGAGCTAGCACGTCAGGGCTCCATGAGAAGTGTCTGTTGAATATACTTAAATCAAACAGCTAAATGATTCTCAGTAAATCACATACTAGCGGGATTAAGATCTGCTAAGTATTTTCAGTTTTAAAAGGGGTTCTGGTAATTGCGAAATTCAAACCACAGAAGTTTCTAGGAAGCATTGTTAAGGTAAATACCTTAAAAAGAATTAAATAGAAATATGTATAGCTTTTACTGAAATCTGAATAAATTCGCTCTTTCCAGAGATAACATCTCTTTTCGAGATGTCACAAATATGGGCCAAGTCCTCAATGAATATTAAAGGCACAAAGACTCCTAAATTTGGAATGAACAGTTCTGCAGAGAACTGAGATAATGTGGATTCACTGGTATAGAGTTCCACACACTTGTTCAGCGTTTGTCATGTAGAAGTACATGGCAAGCACGTGGTGATAGGCAAGACGTGTACCACTCTATCACCTGCTTCACATGTACAACGTGCAGCCAGCAATGAATACCCTCCCATACTAGCAGTGACTGAACCCTGGAGACCTTCCATCTCATGCTTCTTACAGTTTATATTAGTGTTAGCCAATAGAAGTACAGTGCAAGCATATATGTAATTTTATACTTTCTAGTAGCCATATTGAAAGGTATAAGGCGATTTCAGTTAGGTAATATATCTAAATTGGAAAAATACCATCATTTCAACATGTAATGGAAATTTATTTACTTTTTGCTATGATGAAGATCCAACCTAGGGGCCTTGCTTATTCCAGGCAAGTACTACACAACTAGGTATAACTTCCAGTCTCAATATTTAAAGATCTTTTTAAAAATATTATGCCAAACCTACATTCAGTGTATGTTTCATATAGCACTTCTCGTCTCAATATGAATAAGCCACATTTTAGCTAAATCAGCAGCCACATGTAGGGAATAACCATTTCCCTGACAGTGTGCCATGTGTAAATCAATTCCAGGCAGCTCTAGGCTGTTGATCTTTAAAGCTGAACACCAGAAAGGAAGAGTCATGGTGTGCCTGATGCTGAAGGAGAATCACTGTGTCTGGGAAACATATCTTGTTATTGTGTTACTAGAAGTCCAGGACTTGTGGTCAAAATGAATGTCATTCTGTTATGGCTGTATAGCTCCTGAGAGAATCCCAGAGTTTCAGCATATTTAGAGACGAATCTACCTAGCCAGTGTGCAAATATATGCAAGTGGTCTTTGAGAATTGTAAATACTCCTGGTGTTCAGTGATTCTTTCAATAATGATTTTTTTCAAAAGGCAAAAATATTGCTATTCAAATTTCTCAATAAATATTTGTGAGATGAGTAGTGGAATGAATCAGTAGCTCACATATTACTCTCTGACACGCAGACAAAATATTTTTAGCTCCCAGGTTAATGAGCTCATGTTTATGTACATGCTTGTCTCCTGTTTAAAATTCATTTGTATCTTAACTGAATAATTTCCTGTTTTTCTACCTAAGGTCATTATTTCCGTTAGGCTATTGGTCCCCATATTTTCAAGGCTGCAACTAATTTACTATGCCATGCTGAATTTATAGTTCTGAGTTTATAATCACTCTTCAAGACTGAATTTCACCTGTGATTTAGGAAGGGAATGAGTTGGAACCAGTTTGGATTAAGTCATTGTTTCAACACAGGTGTTTATAAATTCATCATCAGATGGGTCTATCCATCTCCACTCCAGCTCAACCACCTGGGATGGAGAGTGCTGGGCCCACTGCTGGTTCAGAATCCTGGGCGATGGTCCTTAGGAACTTGGTACCAAAGGAGAGTCATTTCACTCATAAATTTGGCAACCATGGTCATTCATACAGTAAAGTTCCACATTAGTGTGAGTGTGATGATGAAATTATACACTATCATTTCAATCAGTTTCATTACAGGAAGAAATGCTATTTACAGTGTATATTTACGTGTTTACTGCCTTTTCTGGACGCTTCATTGTATACTGTAATTTCCCTTTCAGTAAAGTTTTTTTTTTGCTCAGGAAAGCTCCTTGACATAATAGGCTATGAATGATGGATTCTACTAGAGTCAAATTATATTTATCATAAATGAGCTAATGTCTAAAATCAAATTGTCTAGGACCCAGATTACATTCTCCCACACTTTCCCTTGGTTTCTGTAATGTTTGTGACAGTGTCGGGAAAGGTGTGCCTTGTTTCTTTCTTTTTCTTTCCTATGAAATCATTTTAAGTGTACTTTAACTCAATCACAGTTCTGCAGAAAGCTATTGAACCAGACAGGAGTACTGGAGCTTAGAAAGTGAATGTGACTGAGCGTCTGCCCTCTAGGAGGTCACCGCTGAGCCAGGCAGTGGTAAGAGACAGGCACAGAAGCCAGTGTTAAATGTGATCTATGAAGGCAACCAGAAGCAGAGAGAAGCAGCGGGTTGGTGGATAACTGGCTGAGGAGGGAGGGTGAGGCTGAGCTTCATGGAGAAGCTTGCACTCATATGCACATGAGCCACAGCCAGGTAGAAAGGTAAGAACATTCCCACAAGGCTGTCCAGGATACAGGGAAGCTCAGAATTTGGGATCTCCTAAACCAAAATGCATTCTTTCCAATAAACACAACTCGCTCCTTGAACCTGGTCTTCAGAAGCTCACAGGCCACCATTTTTTTTTCCATGCTAGACTTCCCTGTGGTGAAATCTAAAGAGAGATACATTTCCTTTTCAGGCCCTTAGATGCCATTTAGTTCACACCAGCAGTAACTACACAGGAACCCACCTTTAAACGATGCCAGAAGCAATGTGCTGCTAATTTATTGTGCATCTATTAAAGCTCTAGAGAGAATCTAATGCTTGGATTTTAAGTATAGTTGAGATATTACCATGATGTTTCCTGATTTAATCCCTCCATAAATTAGATGAAATGATTATAGTACCTGTTGTCACTTCATTCTTGCCCCATCTCCAATCACTCTCTATTCTTCATTAATTCAGGATGAAATACAACAAAACGTACCTGGAAGTAGGGGAGGGTTACATTTTTATGGCTTCAGTATGAACTCACATTGAAAGATGCCCAAGGTTTTACTGGAATAGGAGGAAAAGAGGAGATGGGGAATCATATTCATCTCTTACAAGTGTGTTAATAACCTTGCCAGATAGTAGCAAGTGAGGAAGTAGGTCTCAGAGATATTAAATAGCTTGTCCATATCTCTCTGCAGGCAGTTGCCAGAGCCCACACACAAACCCAGGTCTTCTGACTCTAAATGCCAAGCCCTTTCTGGTGTTACCTCAACTCTTCTGGGAATTCTACAGAAACCGTTTTTTCAGTGCTTTGCAGTAAAAGGCATTATTGCCAGCCTATAAATAAAACCAGAAATAATCTTGCCATTCATTTCCCATCACTCTGCCATCGGTGTTTTGTCTTGATCCCTTCACAGTCGTTGTTTGGTGTTCTCTTACAGAAGGCAGCAGACTACTGCAGCAGAAAATGTCCTTAGATGGGAACCCCAAAGCCATTCATGGACCATCAGAGAGGTCAGATGGTCTACAGTGGTCAGCTGGGCAGCCTTGTAACCCAAGCAAGCCTAAGGCAAAAACATCTCCTGTTAAGTCCAATGTCCCCGCAGCTCATCTTGAAATAAAGCCAGATGAGCTGGCAAAGAAAAGAGGTAAAGTGATTTCTTTTGCACAAATGATTCAACATATTCTACATATACATAAAAATGCCAGGATGGCAGAACTTTCAAAAAAAATACTGCTTAACAAAGAGAGTCATCCATATAGTTGAATTTCTTCTCCTTTTCCCCCTACAATCCACTTAGATGGAAACTGGAAGGCAGATGCGATCTTTCACATGTCAAAGGTCTTGGGGTATCAAAGGTGGAGTTACCTCCCCTTCTCTGCCCCTCTGTGGAAAGATGAGTGTTTGCCTACCTCAGTCACTTACAAAGCGAGTATTAGTGCAGGACGGAGTAGTGCCTTTCAGGCATAAGCAATCCAGACCTCTTCGGGTAAAGACGAATCTGTAGCCTGATATACCTCCCTTGAGAGATGGTCTTCCCTATGTGAACAAACATCTGTATTAGAATTTTCAGGCAACCTAACATTGAACAGCTTTTCCATTTGACACACTAGATTTTTATTTTTCAAACCTTTGAATGGTAACTACCCTTACAAATGAAAAGGCTAAATCACTTCTTTTCTGATTCCAAGACTAAATAATGCCCTTCTGATTCAGTCTCAGTTGTTATTTGATTTCCTTGGCTTTGGTTTAACACACTCATTCCATTTTTGTGAGAGAGATTCCTTTCTTTTAAGAAACTTGTTCTTGTTGAGATAAGGACAGTCTGTCTGCCGTGCAGGCTCTCTGCCTTGGTGAGTGTTAGAGGAAACCAGGAGAGATGGCTACCCAAAGAGCTGCTTTAATGCTGGGGCTGTAATTCCAGGCCTGGCTCAGGTTGCTGGTTGGGAGCCAGTATACCTGGCACTCACAACCTGTCCACTCTAGCCCATTGGTTCCTCTCTATGTCATTTTCCTGCTCCAAAATCTCTGCTGGCCTTGAACCATGTGCAGTGGTGTTAACAGAGGGAGCCAGCAGCACAAATGGCCTTTATATTGGAAGAGACTTCAGTTTATGGCAGAACATAATGAGCAGAGACTCTTTCTGAAGAGCAAAATGACAGGTGTGCTGTATGTGGCATAGCCAGAGTCCCCCACCCCATTCCTGTGATGATGCACCATTCTGGGGGCTACACGACCCATCCCATCTTAACAGTGTTTCTCCACTAGAAAACAAAAGCCAGGTCTGTTTGGGGTAAGTTGCTTGCTTTGTTTTATTTACCTCATAAATAAAAGATGGAATGGTCATGCTAATATTTTTTTTTCCTGGCATCAATTTTAGGTCCAAATATTGAGAAATCGGTGAAGGATCTGCAGCGCTGCACTGTCTCTCTAACGAGATACCGAGTTATGATCAAGGAAGAAGTGGACAGTTCCGTGAAGAAGATCAAAGCAGCCTTTGCTGAGCTGCACAACTGGTGAGTGCTTTGATCCACAACTGTAAATCCTGAGCATCTGTATAATCCTTAAGAAAAACATCAGATGGGGAAAGTCAGTCGTTTACTTAATACATAAACATCACAGAGCAGCGCTCTCTCTCTCTCTCTCTCTCTCTCTCTCTCTCTCTCTCTCTCTCTC
>NW_021604613.1:11772775-11784249 GCF_004785775.1 Grammomys surdaster
TCTCTCTCTCTCTCTCTCTCTCTCTCTCTCTCTCTCTCTCTCTCTCTGTGTGTGTGTGTGTGTGTGTGTGTGTGTGTGTGTGTGTGACTTTTGTAAAGTTCTGCAGGCAGCAATATATATCTTGGGAGCAAAAGGAAAAAGTATTTGAATAAGAAGAACTCTGATAGTCCTCATAACTCACTGAAAGTCGAAGTTGGCCTAATAGCACATCAAGAATACAGAATCAAGCCTAACAAAGGGAGAAAAGAGAAACCTTAAATGGCACTGGCATCCATGAAAGGCTAGTAACCTGAGAGCCTAACATTACCATTGTTACCATTAAATTTCCCTAACAAAAAAAAACATCCAGTGACTTTAGTGATAATGCTCTGTGCTTGATGTAAGCAGAGTGGCTATGGTGGCTATGACAAAAGTGGCCTAAGGAAAGAAGGAAGGATCTGTTTTGGCTCACAGAGGGTACAGTCCTCCATAGCAGGGCCTTGGGACTACGGCAACAGAGCTCACAAAGCGGCTAGCCATCTCGAGTTCGTATTTAGAGAGCAGAGTCAATGAGGGGATGTGAGCCACTGCCCACCTTGCCTTCTCCTTTTTCTATTGGGCCCAGGCCCCCAGCCCATGGGACAGTGCTGACCGAGATACTGTGGGCCTTCTCATGGAGTTCATCTAAGCTTCATTATCTCTGACAGGCGTGCCGGAAGCGTCTCCTCAGTCACTCTAGGTCTTGACCTGTCAGCCTGACAGTGATTGGTGCTTGTGATCACAGAGGTACTCTTCATTACTGCCCAGCTCTCTGCCCCTCACAATGTACCAAGTACACCTGTTTTCCTTCTTCAAGGGAAGAAATAGTGCCCTGACCTGGTTTAGGTGGTGCCTTTCCCTCTCTGTTGGTTTTAATGAAAAACGTTTCTCTGAGCCCTGGACATTTTCCTATGTACAGAATTAGAGTGAAAAGTTTGTTATGATTTAGTTATTATAATGGAAAAAAATGTTCTGTATGTCACTTAAGACTCTTTCAGTTCCAAATGAGAAAAGCCATACTAAAGACAAAAGAGATTTTCATAGCTGAAATATATAAATATTCCAGAATATTCACTCAGGCAAATCTCCCTCTAAGTCAGATTGTATTATCATATTATCAGGATCCAGTCTCTCTCCTCCCTCCTCCTTCCTTCCTCCCTCTCTTTCTTTCTCAGTGTCTCCTCAGGTTTGGTTAATTTATACTTCATTCTTAGACAGACACTTCTGTGACAGCAGATACCCTTTTCTTGGCTTCTACATAAGCCTTAGCCCCCTGAGAGCTAGGCAGTAGTTCCAGGAAAAAAATTGCAAAGGCTAATTTTCCTTGGCTGAGTTTGGTCACATGTAAGCCTTTGTAATGATTACTGTGGCAGGAGAACTGGTCTTCCCACTCTCTGTTCAAAGTCAAATGCTTCCCACAGAGTGGACAGTGGGGTGAGTCCTAGCTCAACCCCATAAGTTGAGACTTGACAAGCTAGTTATCCAGGCCAAAATCTAGGTGCTCACACCAAAAGAAACCACCCAACCACAGTACCCAGTGGAAATTGTCTCCATGTCTCCTCGACTTCTCCTGACAGACACTAGAATGTGACCACATTTTCTGCATATTTTTCCATTCCAAGTCCTTGCTTTGACACCGATGTGCTTTTTAACAGAAACTGTGGAGTTGTAAAAACTAAGGATTAAGCTTCACACTGACTTAATCTAAAATTCATGAATTTTAAGCCATCTGCTACATACAAGATCCCAAGGGTGCAGAAGACACCAGGTACTTGACAGGAAACTGTCTCCTTCAGTCACAGCTCAGTCCCTTACAGGTCCTCTAAGATGAGCACATCACCCAGCCATGCCATCCATGGGGCTTTCCTCTTGACCAGACTGTAGCTAAATTGTTCACAGCACCTCCCAGGACACGTGTGAAAACTTAAGAAGGCAAAAATGTTGTACTATTGAAGATGAGATTTTTTTTGTAATTTCTAGTTATGACATCTCTAGTCTCTCCTTCAGTCAGTTGTCCTGTTACTTGTAAGTACACCCAACAGATGTATAGAGCCAGGGGCAGCAAAGTTTGCCTGGAATGGGCCAGCTATAAATTTGTTAAGCATCCTAGGCATACGGTCACTCAGCTCAGCCTGTGTGGCTAAAACCAGCCTCAGACAATGCATCAAGACACCGAGGCAACGGTGGCTCCTGGTTGTCTGCATTTGCCAGTCCTGCTCTCAGGGGATGGGCTTTTGATTGGAGAGCTCTGTGCCCCATCCATCTGGGTGGCCATGTAGAGTAAGCACTTCCTCTGATGGATGGCCTCTTGTGATATCTTCCATCCAGTGGCTCAAGCACACGCTGACCAAGTGTAGCAGTGACCTTAAACCACCCCTCTCCCCCTGCTAAACCTGCTTTTCATTTACTTAATTTTGAGTATTAGTAAACAGCACATGGGTCTCAAGGCATCTGGAAGTCTACAACAGATTTTTTGAGCTTTTTACTCCTCATAAATGGTGAAAGTGTAGACAAGGAAAGTCAGTGCTCACAGAAGTTGTGCAGGATTTCTCTGCTCCAGATCCCCCTTGCACTTGAACCTGGTGGGGGAAAATGAGTTATGTACAAGACTTGCCAGGCTCAAAAGTCACCCACAAGACAAAAAAGGACACTTTCCTTCCAAGCCAAGGAAGAAAGTGTGTGGTTCATCCTTTTGCTATATGTGGCAGCTATGAGTAAACTCCAGCACTGCTTCCCTGACCAAACCCTTATTAAGAGTGATCCCACAACAATTGTGCGCTGATTTTAAAATAAAACCAAATTACTGTTTTAAACAGAACTCTTTATGAGCATTTACACCAAGAAGAAAACTTTGCCTCTACTCCAAATAAACCTTTAGCCCAGACAACACGGTGATGAACTTAAACAAAGCTTTGCTTGTTTCCTAAAGGATGGATCTTAGGAATTGCATTACTCATGAAAAATATCAGGCTTCAGAAGACTTGTTTAAAAGAAGTTTGCCTACTGATGGTGAAATGACATACCATAGGCAATAGAGGGAGTTGTGTGCCTAGCACCACTAATGGCAAACCTTGGGCTCAACCACAGGGGGTTGTAGGTTTGGAACATGTGGGCCATGTCCTCTGCTTTTCTGAAAACATCGCTTATTCTAATTTTGGGGGGTTTTTTGGGTTTTTTTGTTTTGTTTTGTTTTGTTTTGGGGTTTTTTTGTTGTTTTGTTTTGTTTGCTTTTTCAAGACAAGGTTCCTCTGTGTAGTCCTGGCTGTCCTGGAACTCACTCTGTAGACCAGGCTAGCCTTGAACTCTTGAACCCAGAAATCCGCCTGCCTCTGCCTCCCAAGTGCTGGGATTAAAGGTGTGCGCCACCACAGCCCGGCTAACATTGCTTATTCTAAAACAGTAATTAACTCATGTGACCCTCAGTGGTGTGAGTCTGTGAGTCCCACTCCTAAGTTCTCTCTCTTGTCCTTACTGTGGATCACCCAGTTCTCCTAGCTCCCAAGTACTCAGGAGGGGCCATTGTGTGTCCTTTAGGAATAAATAGAACCTCTCATGTAAAACATTAAAAAACATTCACCTTTCCACTTTCCACCACAGTGCCAACATAAGGACATGAGTTCTGCTTCACTACATCCCACCAAAAAATAGTGATGCGGCTCATAGGAAATGTGACTTTTAAGGAGCTAGGAGAAGGTGGTTGTTGTACATCCTCCAGACTTGCTAAGAACGCACCAGGGCCAAGTGAGCTGGGCACTCGTCCTTCCCGAGTAGACTGTGAGGAACGCTTGCTCAATATAGTCACGGAAGAAAACCACTAAGCAGCTAAAATACAACACTGGTGTTTCACCGGGACGTGGTCACATGTGGCTAACTGGTCATAGGTAGGGCATTATCATCTTCTCAGAAAGAACTAGGGACCTAAGCGAGTAACCAAGATGACACGATCCTCTCCCACTACATCTGAACAGAAGATAAACTTGGCAACAAGAACACAAAAAGTCACATCAGGAGCTAACGTGAAACAGCTGGCTTCTCTTCTGTACACTTGGCCTCCTACCACAGCTGGAAAACAGTCATTCTTTGGGATCATAGCTGCCAGATTTAATTGCTTTGTGTGCAGACTAGTCTAGCTTCTCGTCACAAACCCAGTGTATCTGTGTCCAAGTTTATTATGAAGGCTTAAAATGAGCAATAAAACATGAAATTGAAAAAACATTGAGGAAGTATAATAATACTCAATATTTTTGCCATATGCTGAGAGAGAAAGCATCCCAAAATAGAGCTATAAAAATCCTGTTAGGTGCTATTGTCAATTTAACATCTAATTAAGAGCACTCATAAGGAAGATGGAAGCTGGTCGGGAGCCAGCGAAGTAGTGTGTTCTAGTCAGGGTGGGCGGGGTGCTAATGAGGTCGTAGAGACTGAGGCATGGAAGGAGCCGTCATTTTGAGCTGTTTTATTCTAACTAAAAAAAGGGCAGTCAGGGCACATGTTTTGTAGCAAGGGGCTGCACTGGCCCTGTGCCTTATTTTTTTGTTTGTTTTGGTTTTCTGAAGTGGGGCTGTATTCACTACCTTTCTCATTGCTGTGGCCAAATAGCACAAGAAGCTCTTTAAGGAACGAATTGTTTATTTTTGGTTCGCAGTTAAGAAGGGATACACTCTGCCTTAGTGGGAAAGGCACAGTGGCAAGACCTCAAAGCAGCCGGTCATGTTACATGTGCAGTCAGGAAGCAGAGCCCTTACATAAGTAGGTTAGGCTGTAAAGCCTCAAGACCCACCCCTGATGACCTACTTCCTCCCACAAAGCTCCACCTCCAGAAAGTTTCACAACCTCCCCAAATGGTGCCACCATTCAGGGGATAACCAAGTGTTCAGACCTGTGATCCTGTGAAGACCTTTCATGTTCAAACCGCAGCAAGGGCTGCGTCTAGCCCAGGCTAAACCTGGAGGTGAGATATGAGTCTCAGCCCCTGCATACTTCCCCTTTCTCTGCCACCTTCAATTCATTTCTTCTTCCTCCATATATTTTCCTTCCTCACAGCAGGGGTCCCTCCTGTGGCTCCCTTCAGGTCAGAGATCCATCCTCACTATGATATTCCACTTAAGCAGTTACCATGGTGTCTCCAGATCCCTTTTCTTCTTTTTATTCATTGATGTTTCCTGGTCTCTCATGGTTCGTGACCTCATCCTCATTGTGAAGATGTGTTCCACACTCAAAGTGACATACTCGAATATAACACATGTTCTCTAGAGATTCTGTCCCTTAATCAAAAGATAACTTCTAGCGTGAGAATCTCAAGTTGAAGAACTAGCTATTTTAAGATAAGTTTATCTTCTACCTGCACACCTGAAATCCCCCTTACCTGCTGCTGAGGCCTTGCTGGTAGCTAAGCCAAGCCTTTCTGCACACTTTATCATGAGGGTCAGCAGGGCAGCCACACACCAGCCAGATATCATCTTGTTGACATTTTAAATGCTGTTCTTCTCTGGGAGGTGAGCTTGAGGAGGCCTCCTAACAGGAAGTAACCGAAGAGGTTTGTGTCTCTGAATCAGCTAATGACAGCTGATCCTTTATTCCCAGTGTTGATTCTGGATGCCCACATAGTGTAAAATTATCGAAATGTACATCCTCTGAGCCACTTGAGGCTGAAGCCGAGTAGAACCATTTTCCTGCTTCAGGAGGTTTACTGTGTAGCACAGTTCTCCTCTTTTGGTTGGTGACCTCCCTGTCACCGTGTGCACACACTCACCCTTTCTTTACACCTTGGTGCTGTTCTTGTGCAGTGCCTGGAAGTGCACACAATGCCGAGATTACGGTTTTTCTGTGCTCATTGGGTCTCTCCTTGTTCTCTTTGTAAATAACTTAGTATCTATTGAGAAACAGTATCTATGAATTAATATTTGCTTTTATACCAAACTCTTGTGCATGGAAACTATAGTTTAAACCCCCTTATGGCTTCGAGGTCATCCGTTACAATGGCATTACCCCAAACTTACTTCTGCGGTCCCAGAAATCTATTTCATTTGGCTGACTGGCTGGCTGGCTAGCTGGTTGGTTGGCTGGCTGGCTGGCTGGCTGGCTGGCTGGCTGGCTGGTTGGTTGGTTGGTTGGTTGGTTTGAGGTGGTTTTTAACTACAACTTGATTTTAAAGAACTTAAAATCTATCACACACTGAAATTAGCAGACCCAAAGTCTGTATATCTCAGACCAAGTTAGAACTAGAAAAATACTCATCTGTCTATCCTCTTTCATGACTCAGGTGTCGAATATCTCTCCACAGTCCTTCCTCTTCATGTAATTTGTATCCTTTAGTGTTTCCCTTTCTTCTGTTATACTGAATGCACATGTTATATTGTACCCACGTGTTATACTGAACCCACATGCTATACTGAATCTACATGCTATACTGAACCCACATGCTATGCTGAATCTACATGCTATACTGAATCCACATGTTATACTGAATCTATATGTTATACTGAATACAAGTGTTATGCTTTACCCACATGTTATACTGTACCCACATGTTACACACTTGTTTACATATATGCAAATGTATTATGGCTAGTGTCTGCACGTAAGGGGAAACACTGTTTTTATTTCTGAGATTCTGTGTTCTTGATTAATATTATATATTCTAAATTTAATGCATCCAACATGGCTCCAGGAAAACCTGAGTGGAGCAGCAAGGAAGTGAAGAAAGAGACAGATACACAGACAGAAAGCTGGGATCAGGCGGACTAGACTCTGATGGAAAACCATATCTAGAAGCTCAGTATATTTGTTAGAGAGTCAAACAGGGAGCTAGGGCTGTTTCACACAGATAAACAAAGAGTCAAGGTTTATTGTATACAGATGGATCAAGGAGCCAAGTTTAGGATCTAGGTAGGAATCTCTCTGTAGGCAAATAGTCTTAGTGCCTTAAACATCCAGGTAGAGAAAGCTATAGTGGACAGATTCTGTCCACACTGTCAACATTCACTCATGGACCAGAAAGAAAGGCTTTGGCCTTTTCCTCTGAGCCTTCCTGGGGAGAAGGCTTTGCCATTACTCCATAGGTCTTAGCTCTGAGGTGTGTGACATGGCCAGCTAGCTCCTGCCAGCATAAACTGTCACTCAGGACATCTCTCACTTGGGGTTTTTCTGTCTTCTGTGCAAGTCCATCTACTTTCCTGCAAATTTTGAGATTTTGTTTTTCTCTCGGGATAAATAATATTCATATGTGTGAATATATATATATATATATATATATATAAATATATAATTTTCATTGTTCTTATTGCACCAAAATTTTCTTCTATATTGCTGCTTTGTTCACTGTAGCAAGAAATTGGGACCAACCAAGTTGCCCATCAACAGATGAATGGATACTGAAAACTTGTTTGTTTGGCTCTCTTTTGCATCTTCTAACACCTGAAAACCACAGATTACAAATCTTATAGAAAAGGCTGTATGTCTAAAGCCAGAGCAGTCAGTGCCTCTCAGGTGGTGAATCTCTTCCCTCTAGGAAACAGTTGGTCTGGCAATATTGTTGACTGTCACAGGAGCAGGGAGGGAGTGTTACCAGCTTCTGGCAGCACAAGGTGAGACTAGGGGTGCTGCTAACCAGCCAAGGATGCTCCGTACAGCTTCTCCCCAGGTTTTCCTTCCTGTCCATGTTTCTATAACAAAGGCATCTTTGGTCCAAGATAAGGATGATTCAGAAGAGTCTCTAGTGGAAGAGAAGGCAGCATGTTCTGCAGTATCCCATTGAGGGAAAGGCAGACTCTATAATACTATGAGAGTCTAGCTTGTAGCACTCCACCCTCCACAGCGATTCGGAGATACAGGAAGGGGATTTCCCATCACTTCCATACCGCAATGTCTTCTCTTTTCAGTCAGTGGTGGGAAAATATTTTCTTCCGTATCGCCTGAAACATAACCCTTTCAGCTACACGTTTTAAAGGTCAAATTACATTTTTGCCTCCTTGAGATCTAAAAAACAATTATATTGGAGTATAGAAAATTGAAGGCTTTGCTTTTTTTTTTGTCTGTTTTTCATTATAGAATTCAACTCGGTTCTTAGAAGAAAATGGAAAAAATAAGAACTGAAGGTTGTAGCTAATGACAGGCAGTCACTTTCATTAGCCATTCTGTCTCTACCAGAGTCTTTTTCTCATTTTACAATAAAACCAAATATCATAGTGGGACCAGGATTAGGATGGAGACCTGAGGCGTGTAAAGATAGGGAAAGCGGGGAATTGTTCCATTAAGCGCCTGTTTGGGGATATTCTTTGGCTTCAGCCAGGCAGCAGTATTACTTGCTGTTCCCAGGCATACGGGGCATATGTCCAGCCGTTCTAGTCCCAGTGACATACTCAGGTGAGCACGCTCTTGTTCTGCTTAATCGAGATGGAAGAAGGAAGTCTTTTTGCATTGCTTATGGTCCAGCAGTGGTTGAACAAATACTTGGTTGTTTAATTGCCTTCTCATAATTAAGAGACTCGTTAGCATCACGGATTAGCATACTTTGATAGGAGTGAGACATATTTGGTTAAAGAAAAAAAAGACACTGGAGTTAGATCTGTACCACAAGACAGATGGCAACAGGCAGATTTGGCTTTTGAGCTCAGTCATAAGCACAGGCAATGGGTAGGAATCTCACTGTAATGCCAACAGTTACTAGTGTGCACACTGGATGTTGGCTACTGGCATAGTGTAATTGTATGGTTACAGAAATGATGCTTCTCCACACCCCTTGCCATACGAGGTACTTGTAAGGGGTTTGCTAGGACAAGAATAACCTAAAGAGGCTTTCCCACTGTTTGCCATTGATACATAATGAGTGTGTGATGCTTTCAATTCCCGGTTTAATTATAAGAAGTGTGTTAAACAATTGCTATATTTTGCCAGCTTTTAGTCTAAACGCATAATGAAGATCAAAATCAAGAGGTCAGAATGTGTGGCTTTCATTTCTTCTGTTGTTTTTTTTTCAAATAAAATAATAAGTTTCAATTGGATTTTTATTTTTAAAATGTAATAAGAAGGTTTTTCTGTCTCCTCTAGAAGTGAGTATGACCCTCTCTCTGACTGATCAAGACATGTGCAAACCAGACGTCCTCACAAATCCCTTTCTTTCTCATCAAATGTTTTTTTTTTCTAAGTGCCCACCTGTTTCTACCTTGTAGAAGACACCATCCAAAGGAAATTAAATAAACTTGTTCCTTCCCACACACAATAGTCAATGTTATTTGGAAAACTAAAAGAACACAGTGTGAGGATGGGCACATACTTGCAAAGGACACACGGAGACAATAATAAAAGAGGCTAATAAATATATTTATGCCTCAAGAGAGCCATATGGATGGATTTCGTAGCCGTCTAGCTGACAGATTACCCAAAATGACTCTTTTCCCTCACTCTGCACCAGTGCAATAAGCAGGAAAGCTCCAGGATCCATTCTGAAGCTGTGAAAAGGGCAAATACCACATAACACGGAAAAACTCAAGGTTCCTGTGACTTTGCAACTGTGGTGATCCCTTTGGTCCAGTCCATTTCCAGGTCTTGCCTTATTCGTAGATATATGTCTCTCTAAACAGCTGCAGCTTGCTCTTTGGGGGTGAGAGCTGCTCCTGCCCTGTTTTCTCTCCTCCCTAAGGTTTGTCTCCATATTAGATGTTTCCCCAAGGCCTCTGCAGGGACTGAATGAATCAGTTGACATGAAGGAAGAACAGGATATAAATACAAAAAGTACCAAACTGGCCTTTTCAATTTAGAGAAACCAGCATAAGCAGCACCTCACCTTAATGGCCTTCCTGTGCCGTGGGTGCAGATTACCAACATACACTATGTCAGCCACTCCCTTGGCCCTGATGTATACTGCACTCTAGCTGCAGGCTTCTTTGCAGAGGAACTTACTTTGTTTCAAAATCTGAGAAGATGTCTGAATCTTTTCAGCAAATGAAGGCTGCCAGTCAACCAGCTAGTCACATGCTTCTGAACAGAAGTGGTTGTCTTTCCCTTTTAGAATGGAAATAGAAGGCAAAATTAAGCAAGTGTTCTGTCTACATTTCCCCATAGGGAATGATATCTTTAAGAAGTTATAATATAGTGCATTTTCACTAAGCAACTTAAGATCAGTTTCTTAAACATCTTCATAGCTAGCAAATGCATTAGATTTAAAGAGAGCTAGGCTATGTTACAATTTGAGAATGCGTCTTAGAGGTTTTGGGGTTTGGTTTTAGGTTGTTTGTTTGTTTGTTTTTAGCCTATGAGACTAGTAGGAAGTAGGACTCGAGTTATTTTGGACAATTAGTCAGGTATATAACAGCAAATCATACAACAAACTGAAGATGAAGTCAGTGAAATAGAATTCCTTACATATGTGCAGCATTAATATTTCAGTGGCTGTAAACTCTTGATTCTTACTAGGCCATATTCTAATAAAAGTCACACTTTCCGAGGTTTATTAACCACTTAATTAGGAGGCATGTGGTATGGAGTTAGACAGAATGGGGTTTGAATTTCATTTTCTGTATTCTAGCTCAAATGCTGTGGAACAAGACACAGTTACCTCTTTCCATGGGCTGTATGAGTATTCCTAAGTCGGTAAGCTGGTCGCATCATTCTAGAAAACTACTAGCATGCTCCACAGTGGATGCTTGCACAAGCTTCTCTCTTTCAAGTATAGCATTTAGGAACATTCTTTTCCTCTACCCCGAGAAACTGGGAAGATATTATTCTTCAGCCCTTTCTAATTAAAAAGTTTTCCTCACACAATATATAATTATATTTGTTCCCCTCCCCCAACTCTCCAAGACCCCCGCCCTCTCCCTCCCCACCTCAGTTCATACTCTGTTTTCCCTCTCTTTCTCTCCCACTCACTGTTCCTCTCAAAATAAGAAAGAAAGAAAATCAAAATAAACAAAAAACCCACTAAGACAAAAAGAAACAAAATACAAAGTGCACAAAAAACAAAAGGTAAAGTTGATTCTACTTTGTACTGTCCAGTCACCCCTGGGCACCGGGCTGCCCCTGAGTGTGGTTGATATGCACAGTGACACTATGTTGGAGAGACTGGTTTTCCCTCTCCCAGTGTGTACCAGTCGCACATAACTTCTTGGTTAAGAGCAGGACTCTGTCCACTTCCCCTTCTCAGTGCCAGGATTTTGTCTGGTTTGAACTTGTGCAGGTCTTTATGTGTTGTCACTATCTCTCTGAGTGTGTGTGTGTGTGTGTGTGTGTGTGTGTGTGTGTGTGTGTGTGTGTTAGTCCTGTTGTATCTGGAAGATGCTGCTCCTTGGTTACAGAGGGCTGGCTCTGTAAGTACTTAGTACGAGTTGGATCTTGGGTCTGAGATGTGTGAATCTCACCACAGCTTTTCCATTCCTTGGGTGAAGAGAGAAGTGAAGGGATCCCCATTCGGAATGGCTACAGCTGCCACCAAGACAGGTCACCCCACCTTCTTGACTTAC
>NW_021604613.1:11784259-11793383 GCF_004785775.1 Grammomys surdaster
CTCTCTCTCTCTCTCTCTCTCTCTCTCTCTCTCTCTCTCTCTCTCTCCCTTCCCTCATTCGCTCATCTCATGGGTAGAAGACTGTGCCCTCAGTGGCACTTCTCAAGTTTATTTGTGAATAAGGGGCATCCGAGCCACTACCCAGAAATTCTGCTCCCATGAGTGTAGAATTGACCCATAATCTGCATTCCATGCATTACACTGAGAGAGCTAGCCTGAACACCACAGCTGGAGAAGCACTGCTGCAAATGCTGAAGGATAAGGGTGTTCCTTCCTGAAAAAGCCTTGTCCAGTAGATGCAAACAGAACCAAGCAACACAACAAAACCAGTGTGGCAGGTAGTACAGTGGAGCATCCAGTGCAGGGACCAGGTGTGAGCAGGTGAGCCCTGGATGCAGGGACCAGCTGTGAGCTGGTGAGCCCTGGGCTCAGGGGCCAGGCATGAGCAAGTGAACCCTGGAGGCTGTTTAGGAAAGGGTTCATCAAGGAGGGGACCCTTGAATCTTCAAGGAAGAATAGAAATTTGCCACATAAAGAAGGGAATTGAAGCATGCAAGATCACAGTGTCTGAGAAGACAAAATTCCCCGAGCTTCATCCCACCAGTTGATAGAGTGGGACACATGCCTCTCAAATCAGAAAATCTACTTATAAACTAGACACAGAAACTACCATTCGTCTGTAGTAAAGGGAGTAGGAAAGCCTCCTTTTTAGACTTTAGTGTTTATTTGCCTTCTCAATGTGGAGCTACTTAAAGCAGTGTGTTAACTGAGATAATGGTGCTTGCTTTTGCTTGACTAGAAAATCCCAGGATGCATTTTCTCTCCCTTCCTTCTTCACCTGAGAGCCAGAAGTCTAAAACTGGCCAGATAGCCAGGCTTGACTGCCTCAGGTTAGATGTGATGACACTCCTGGTCCTTCGGGTACCACACTTAGAACTCACACTCAGCATCGGTGACGGCATCTGCACAGATAACTTCCCCCATCCCAGTCTGTTTTTTCAAAAAAGCAAACAAATGTTTTTGGAAGAAAAAGTAGCAGAGTATAAAAGTGCTTGGCTCTATCTTGTGCACGAGACAAAGAATGTTGTCTTGCTTTGTTTTATTTTGAAATGTTTAATTTTGTCTTGCTGTCTTTAATGAGTGCGTAAGATGAAGTAAAGATGTCCAAAGAAAACTGGCGCCCATAGTTTCCTTTCCTCTTCTATAATGTAGCTTTAAAAGATGGGGGGAGAACTAAGTCCTATCTTTTTACAGTGAAGCTGAAATGCAGTTATTTTCTCATTGAAACAGACTAACCCAAGGTATAATTAGAGAAGACAAGAAAATATTTAATAACTAAATTTGTATATTCCTAGCTAAACAGTTGGTATTGTAGGTTTTAGACTTGGAGAATTTTGTTTCTCTTGTCCTTTGAAAAATTTCAAGAAGATACATGAATCCTGGTGGGGTTTCATGTTTGTTTTGAAGAACTCCAGAGTCTGATGAGTATTAGAAGTTAGTCTGCAGTCTGCAGGTCTCGTTCCCAAAATGCAACTTAAATGGTATAGTCAAATAGTTGTCAATTGTGGTTTCAAAGTATTGTATGATTTGAACATGTAATAGGCAAAATTAGGAGACATTAACACATTATATCCTCTCTGGTAAAAGCAACTAAAATTAAATGGGCCTCAGCCCAAGTGATAAATTGAGTCCAGTTGTTCATATCTGGGGTATTTGCTTTGCCTTGTAGCTGAGTGTGCTTCCTGCAGGAAGGCCAGCTGTCTTACCTCTTTGATGGTTGTGGTTAGTGGGAAACTTTCAAAGGCTCATTCTTCTACTGAAGACCTGTATTGGTTTGTGTGTTTAGTGAATGACACTGTCGAGTCTTTAGAAGATCCGCTTGTTGTCATTGTTGTATTCAAGGGAAAAAATCCTATATTTCCAGTTATGAGAAGAAATTAGGTAATTGTAAAAGGCAAAAAATGTATAGAGTGGAGGATGGCAGTCCAGGAATCCCAGCAATGCAGCGAAAATATAATAAATACAGCCACCTACTCTTAAGTCTGCTACAGTGGAAGTGGGTGGGAGAGGCATTTCTCTACTGGATAGACTACTCGGGACAGAAGAGTGATGGTGACACCATAACCAACAGAGTACAGAGGAGGGGACCGAATGGAAAGATCCTTAAAGTGATGAAAGGAACTTGGAGATTGGTAGCCTGTGAGATCAGAGTGGGTGGGGTGTCATTTGCAGCTAGAACTGCTGACCCTCCTAGCCTAGGAATACAGAACCACACATGTGCTGCAATGCACTTGTGGTCATCAAGCCAAGGAAGAGACTCAGGTGACAGCTGCAGTTGTTGAGAAGTAGCTGAGCTAGGCCCTTGACTAGTTATGCTTTGGTCTCAAGAAGGGCTGGAATATTTAAGTTGGGTCAGAGATGGGACTCATGGATCAAGTTCATGGGCCTCGCCTATAGAGGAACTTCTCCTGCTCGTCCCTAGTGAGTACGAACCCCTCATCCAGAGGACAAAGATCTCTGAGCTGTCGGGCAGCACAGAAGCCCCCCTCCCATCAGCACTTGGGCTTGTGAATAACAGAGAACTCCCCAGCTGCAGGCCCATCAAGGGGCCACAGGGCTCTGCTGAACAAACAAGGGAACCCCATAGCTCTTTGACTCCACAGTAATAAGGAACAGAGCCCAAAGTAGGGTGGGGGTATTCTTAAATTACTTTTCTTCTTTAATTAAAAAAGGTGGGAAGGAAGGAAAGAAAAGTCTTATGCCAGGAAGTCTTTCTTTAGGGCTTATCACTCATTTGCATGCTTGGGCTGCGTGGCACGGGCTGGCAGGGCTGAAGAATTCCCTAGCCCTTCTTATCATCCTTTCTCCCCAGCACCTCACCTTTCTGCACCAAGAGGCCAGGATACAGCCTGTGTCCCCTCCCTCCATCTCCTCTGGTGCTCCCAGTTTGTTTGCATGGTGAGTAAGGAGTTACGGAGCGCCCACTCAAGTATACTGACCATAGATGCTTCTGAACCACAGTTGTCTGGGATCAGATGGTTCCCAGCAGTTTCTCTCTTTAAAGGCTTCCTGACACAAAGTATCAGAGGTAGAACTGGCCTTGTTTTAACTCCTCGACACCCGGTTCTAGCCACTGCCCACACTGGTTGAGGTTCTGTTTCATAATTTGTCTTTCATTCCTCAATGTGCACCAGCGGGCTCTCAACAGTGATGGTCCTGTGGCTGCCTGCCTACCATAGCATCTTCACCTTGTAAGTATAGGAAGCCTGTAAGCTCATCTAAGCTTCCAGAAGAAACTGTTTTGGTTACTCCATGCCTTGGTCTCAGAGTTAAAGACAAGTCTTCCACAGAGCAGAAAATCACAAATATATTCCAACTGGAGAGCCCTCCCGATTCCTTTTATCGTCGTTATTAGTTCCCTATAGAAAGAATCAGGAGAGTGGAAACGTTATTATGAAATGACACTTTATCTTTGTGATTAACTATATAATAAACTATAAAGATTCCGCCATGGTAATCTCCTCCTTACACCTTATTGCTTTGGTAATAAAAGCTTTTTTATGGCCAAAGGATAAAATTTTATTAGCCAAGTAGTTTAGATAAAAGGAGAAGATGTGTTTTGGAAGGGTTGAAAGGGTACATCTGAAACATGTGAGTTTAGCATGAGTTTTATGTTCAACTCTGCTGATGGAAAACATGCTGGATGCATCTTAAGTCTAAGCCAATTAAACGGTTATGTTTCTGTCAAGTACTGAGGGTCAGTACTGGAAAACAGGGCCACTCAGTCCTTAGACTCTTGGATTAATGGGAAAGCACACGTTTCAACAGAACACAATCACGAACTTACTCTTTTGATTCTGAGTCAAAAGCCTCAGTGTTTAGTAGATATCATTACAATTTTATTCATCAGCTTAAGTCTTATATGATGAGAGCCAATCCATGTGCAAACATGTATATATTTTCACAAAGACATGATTCATACGTGAACACTCCAGTATGCTTATCATATGCCACAGAAAGGTGGGTATATATATTCCTTTTCAGTTCAGCCATTACTGAACAGCCTGTAACAGAATAAAAACATAAAGGTGAAGTTTTTAATACCTCAATTAGAGGTTTTGGAGACATTGACAAATAAAAAAAAGATCTGAAGGAAGCTTGCTAGATGTAGAGAAGAGTTTGGGGAGGAAGGGAGACATTGTCTTTGAGGCAAAGGGCACGTACCAAGGCACTGTGGTGAAGACTGAGTAGGGTTCATGCCCCCTGGGGTACTGGGAAGCTTCAGTGAGGTTCCCAGATGGCATTGGCCCACCAGCTGACAGGCCTGGCCCTGTCGATCAGCCTTCAGTACTAGTTAGGACTAGATCTCACCTTGAGGCAACAGCAAGCTGATGTCTACCTACAGAGGAGAACCTCAAAGGCAGTTGTCACCTCTGCTTCCCCAGTAGGACTTAGGTATGTGCACTGATGCCGAGCCGCTCAGAGGACTTCACTCATCCCTCTCCATCTCCATACCAGATTTCTGCCAGGATGCCCTGCACCCATGTCCAGCCTGCTGCTGTTTTCATCCAGCAGCACTTCTGTGTGTGTCTGTCCTTGTCCTTCTGAGAAGATTGAGTCATACAAATAGCCCTGATCCAATCACTCTCAAAGCTGCCTGGGACACCCTGGCTTTGAGGGCACTTTAAAGGCTTTAGACATGGTCATTCCTTCTTGACCTGCTCTTAGTCTGGGGCTCAGTATGATGTGACGCTGGCTCCTTACTGTCTGACAGCCTACCAAGGGACAGACTGGCCTGCACTAATTTGTCTGCCACATCCATTTCCCTTCCACAAGCCAAAATGCCTTGGAATCAAAACCCAGGCACCACAGGTCCAATGTGATAAGATTCTCAGGGAACGATCAAGTGGGCCCTCCTTATACTGAGTCCTGAGTCTGGTGTGTTTTGGTCTGTCAGGTCAAAACAAAAACCCTGGGTATAAGTTTTGAAGACAGTTGTACAGCAATGGCTGTGCTAAGTTTCTGAGACACCTGAGGACATTCCCTTGTTAAACTACCCACAGGAACAGAAGCATGGTCTGATGCCAACTTCACAGGCTTTTTCGAATCCCCAAGTATGTGCATCAAGCAGATTAAGAGTTTATTGTGTAAACCTTCATCCCTCCTGTTGCTAGCCCAGACGGTCTCAACTGTGTGACTATCAGGCTTTGTTTAATATGTGTTCCACCTGGCTTATGTATTATACCACAGATGGCCATCTTGTAAACCCTCTGAGCATGATATTATGTTAACAAATTCTACCAACAAAAACTTAGCATGATCGTGTAGCTGGTGAAGAACTCAGCAAAGGCCTCTTCCTCAGAGTTGTCCCTACCCAATACATGCAGCCTACAAGCCTCCCAAATCCAGGATCTGTTCTTAGTGTAAGAACTGGGGTGGTGAGGCTGGTAACTATGTAGAGCCTTCCGGGCTTCCTGTGTAGCCTGCCCTTTTTTCAATGACTGTCTGAGGCCAGCCTCCTCACATGGATGGATGGATTTTCCACATGTGTTCTGTGTATGTCTCTTGAGAAGTCTGCTAGATCTTCTTTCTTCTGATCATCACAATTTTCTTCTCACTGTCTTACCCTCTTGGCCAGTCTTGGAGAACTCTCACATCTCTGCCAAAAAAATAAATAAATAAATAAAAATGTAGACTTCATAATGATAAAAGAAATCCCCCACTTCCTCTCCCCAGCCCCTTTCTTTTCTTTGTTTCCATAGCTGAAACTCCCAGCTCCAAAACCCTTAACTGCAACTTAGAAAAATATTGGCCAGATGAATTAATGTTTGGGGGCTCTTGCCCCCCCCTCATATCTTTATATAACATCCCAAACCCTATGCAACTCTGTGTCGCTCTTTGTGAAGAGCCTTTTCATGTTCTGTGGAAATCTAAAGCCTGTATTAAGATGCACACGTTTTTAGAGTGGAAGTGGATTCTATGTTCTCCCACTTGCTATGCCTTCAGACTTCTGCCTTCCATCTGTTCATCACTGCATCAATCGAGGGGTGAAGCCCAGACACTTCTGTCCATGTGAGTGCACCCATCCACACCACACATAGGAAGGTACAGGCATCCCTTAGCTGTGTGCAAGACCACAGCAACACCTCCAGATGGCACAGGAAATGGCCTGGCTCTTGGGAGTTCTTTTCACTGTCCCACTCCTGAGGTTGCTCCTGGGTCTCAGCCTTCTTGCTGAATCTTCTCTCTTCTCTCATCCCTTTCTGTATGGGATAAAGTTTCAAAACATGTTCCCAAGCAGAGTAGTTTAATTATTTGTAGTTTGAGCTCTTGACTCCAACCTCACCTCATCTTTCCAATAGCTTATCCATTAGCCTTTGTCTCCTACACTAAAATGGAAGTGCCTTCTTTAAGAAAGTTGTAAAAGTAGAAAATAAAACAAGGACCACAAACAAAACCACACTTGTCTCTATCAGGGTGACACCTGTAGTCCTGACAAGAGAAGCTACATCTGCTTAGAATCAGGGTCTGTTGATGCTGTCTGACACCTCATACGGTTGCTCAGTGTGTGCTGATTTGTACAGAGACGGACCTTACGAAGAAATATGAGGACCTTGCAGTGACAAAGGCTTGCAGAGAAAGGAACTGAATCACTGGGACAGGGATGGGGTAAAGACTCTTTTTTCACTATTTAACCTTTCAGTGTTGTGCACTTCCCATATTTAAGACACACTGTCATCATGCCTATGTACCATAAATAAAGAACATGCAGACAACTGGTTCACAAAAGTACTCAAACCCAGTGACCTTTAACCATGTGCGTCATGGGGACTCCTGATGCTGTCTGTAGTGAAGGGATTAGGCTCAGAGCCCAGTCTTGGAAAATGTGCCTGTCACCAAACACAGTCCTTTCCACTGGGATTTCCTGGTTGCAAAGGGCTGAACTCTACAGCAGACATTCATCACTTGCCAAGTCTTAGATCTGTCATCTTGTTCAGAGTCCTAAATGGTTAGAAATACATTCACAAACTACTTCTTACCTTGACCAGTTTTGCAGACTAACCAAGAAGGAAATGTTCAACACTGTAAATTTTGAAAGTACAGGTGATTGGAAATCTAAACTGCAATGTATTGAAATGCATATTACATAAATTCATAATTAAAAGTGTATAAACAAGCATAAAAATTCATTGGCACCTTTGTAGGATGCTAAAGACCTAACTGGCTTGAAAGCAGACTTAAGAATATCAAACATTTTATTTACCTTACCTATCCAAACTATACTTAATGATAACCAAACAATTGATAATCTCAATCTCCCTTTGTCTCTATGTGTGTCTCTTTCTCTGTCTCTTTGTCTCTCTGTGTGTCTCTCTCTGTCTCTCTCTGTCTCTCTCTCTCTCTCTCTCTCTCTCTCTCTGTCTCTCTCTCTCTCTCTCTCTCTCACACACACACACACACACACACAGACAGACAGACAGACAGACAGACAGAGGGCAGGGGAGACAGACAGTGACAGACACCATGGGAATTAAACCCAGAGCTGTGATCATGCTAGCCAAGTGCCCTAACACTGAGCTAAGTCCGAGCCTATGAAGTTTTTCTTTTAATAAAAAACTCAGCAAATAAATGAGAGACTCATACAAATCAAATATTTCCTACAAATGTTGTTGATATAGAAAATGACATTGATGATTACTAATAACAAAATGAAGACTGTCTTGAATTCAATATGTCTTTATTGGGTGATGAAGCACAGATTTGAGATGTCTTCTGGAAGAACATTTTAAGTGTATCCTATGTCTGAAAAAGTCAACACTGAATCACAACAAACTTCTACATGCATTAATTTACTAGGAAGGATAAAGAGTAGGTTTAATAAAACCAGAGAGATGTAATTAGTAAAATTCAGGCTTTGAATAACTCTTGAGGCCAATTTGGTTCCTTCAGATAAATGGCAAAAGAAATGAGAAAGCAGGTGAGAGGGATATAGTAGATTAAAGATATTTAAGAGAATCATTCAGTTACAAGAGCAAGTCTATTTCAGATCTTGGAAAGATTTTAAGGGTCAGTTGTAGAAACCTGAATACATAGAAACCTGAGTAGATATCTGGAACATTATTAAACTATTAGTAATGTTTTAGGTGATGAAGTAATATGGTTAGGATTTCGGAAAGTCCCTAAACTTCAAATGTATAATGTATGTATTCAGACGAAGAGATGATGATAGATGAAAGATAGAAAATAGTAAGATCGGTGGATGAGAAATTAGATAGACAGACAGATAGATAGATGTTAATAGATTACAGATAGTAAGATAAATAAATAATAGTAAGGTAGATGATGGATAGACAGACAGACAGACAAATAGATGAAAGATACATAGATACATGGATGGATGGATGGATGGATGGATGGGTGGGTGGGTGGGTGGATGGATGGATGGATGGATGGACAGATAATAGTTTGTTACCAACTGAAAGTTAAAAGTACAGCTCATGTCTGATTTTATAGACACATCTGAAAAGGGATATAGAAGGTATCTGTGCTACATTGTTGCTTTTTGAGAGTAGAACTGGGAGACTAGGGGCTGGGATGAGAGAAATAAACTTGAATAATTGTTTTAATTAATGAACTATATTGGAAGAAATTCACCATAACCTTGCCATGCTGAGGGGATGGGAACGTACAGTTGTATTGCAGAACTGGCATGGACAGCACCCTGGAGCAGGCTTGCCCATAGTCCTAGGACCAACTGCATCGGAACTGGGCCCACCTCTCACCCCACAGCTAGAATCTCAGAAACAAGAACACAGACATCTGGGGATGGCCCATGATGACTTAAGAGCCAGCTTAGCAAATGCTTATCATCATTTGAGATGTTTGGAATGTGTAAAGAAAAAACACACTGTGATTTAAGTGATTTAAATGCAATGCCATACAGTTCATGAAGTCGGAAAGGCCTTTTCCTTTCAGATGTGTTGACAGTGAGTTAATCAGCAGATGTCACAGTGTTATCCTTGAGAACATCCCTTTCATGTTGCTTCAGTTTTAGAGAAAGGGTGCTCTCCTGGCATTGTTGCACAAAAATATTTGGGGTTAATGAAAATCAGTGTGTGTGTGT
>NW_021604613.1:11793393-11805965 GCF_004785775.1 Grammomys surdaster
GTGTGTGTGTGTGTGTGTATTTCCATCACTTGAAATTTTAACTTGAAAGTTTAACTTTAAGTTCTTGTTCTTTTTGTTTCTGTTCTTTCCTAGCATCATTGACAAAGAAGTCTCACTGATGGCAGAAATGGATAAAGTTAAAGAAGAAGCCAGTGAGTAGCCATGTGACTGTGTGATGAGGGGTCTCTAACCAGCCAAATTCAATCCACGACTCAGAGTGACAGCAATTTGGGGCAGAACCCTAAAATTCACACTGAAATACTGGCGGGTGGGCTCTGTAACCCCAGGCAGGTCACTCATCTTTGTGTTTCTGTTACATCATCTGGCCAATGACAGAGCTACAGCATAGTCCTCACACAAAGAATGCTCACTGAGGAAGAGGGGTCTGCTGAGTTCTTTAAATGCAAGGAATGCAAGGAATGTGCTCACAAAACTTGAACTTAATTATATTTAAAAGGACAGTGAGTTTAGTAGTAAATTTATGTATATGTGTGTAGCGTGTCTTAGGTGGGTGTGTGAACTGTTCATGTGGTTTCATGTAGGTGCATGTGCGCCCCTGTGTGCTCATGTGTGTAAAGGCCAGATGCCAACATCAGATGTCTTCTATCACACTTGATCTTAGTTTTTGAAAAAGAGGGCCTCATGACCCTGGAGTTCATCACTTTGGCTAGACAGCCAATAAGTTCCATAGAAATCCACCTGCTTCTGTTCCCCAGTGCTGAGATTACAGGCATGTGTCCGTGTGCCTGCCTTGTTCATGTATGGCTAGAGATGGAGCTTGGTTAGCTGACTCTGTTGGTCTTCCCTTGGGGCTCTCAGAGTCGGGACCACCAACCAAAGAACCTACACAGGCTGGACCTAGGCCTCCCCAAACATGTGGAGCAGATGTGATGTGCAGCTTGGTCTTCATATGGGGCCCAAACAACTGGAGCGGGTGCTATCCCAAAAGCTGTTGCCTGTCTATGGGATATGTTCTTCTAGCTGGGCTGCCTTGTCTGGCCTCAGTGGGAGAGGATGGGCCTAGCCTTGCAGAGACTTGAAATGCTAGGGTAGAGGGGATACCCAAGGGTCCCCACTTGCTCAGAGGAGAAAGGGATGGGGCATAGGGAAAGGATTATGGGATGGGAGTAACCAAGAGAGGACAGCAAGAGGGATGTAAAGTGAATACGTTTTTAAAATTTTATTAAATTTAAAAAAAAGATTGTAAAGTGAGCACTTCCCTGACTGAGTCTATGCTTCAGTCCTGGTATTAATTTGAGGGAAGCAGATATTAAATTTAAAGATAGTCATTTTAAAGACTATATAATTTACAATTTCACTATGACATTCATAGCTATTTTACTCATTCTCTTCTAAGCTCACGTAACTCAGATTTATCAAATTGAATTCTCCTTAAATTGCTCCAGTCTGACTTAGGGATGTAGCTCGGTTTGAGAGTGCTTGCCTGAAGCCCTGGGTTTGATCCTAACATGTCCTACCAGACATGGTGATACATGCCTGTAATCTTAGCAGTCAGGAAAGAGAAGCAAAAAGATCGAAATAGTAAATTTGAAGCCAACGTAGAGTAAATAAGACATTCTCAAAATAAAAAACAAAACAGTAACAACATTTGTGCCACTTAAAAGTCAGTACTTAAAGCTGCCAAAATATTTGTCTTTGTGTGTGTGTGTGTGTGTGTGTGTGTGTGTGTGTGTGTGTGTGTGTAAGCTGTCTCTTTTCAAGCATTTTAGGAACCTAATAATGCACTAATAAACTTTACAGGCAAAATATATCCCAAGCTTTTAAGCAACTTATATAGGATTACTAATTCAAATGTAGAATTGTACTAAATGAAGTTTTCTTAAAATACCCCCGTTCTGTTTACAAACTCTGTCAAATATGCCAACACCTGCTAACTTCAGACTGTAAGAGAAAATCAGTTTATGTTTTAACTTGGATTTATAGATTGCCTGATAAAGCAGATTTATTATTTGAATGATAAACACAGCTGGGTGTGGCAGCACACACCTTTAATCCCAGCAGTTGGGAGACAGAAGTGGAGGTGAGTCTGAGAAAGCCAGCCTGGTCTACATAGCAAGAAACCCTGTCTCCATTAAAAGCAAAAATAAATAAATAAATAAATAAATAAATAAATAACACATTCATAGTATCATGATCACTGCAAAATTTCCTACATTTAACACAAAATGTTAATTTGTTTATGTTCATGTTGAAATCTCCCCACTGTGATAAGTGACTGAACAAGCAGAGCAGATGGTAACCTTCACGTGGTGGTGATTCGTGCACGATTGATGCACCATGCCGTCCGTCTGTATACAATGCAGTCCTTTATGATACCATTTGTGTGCAATGCAGTCTGTGCATGATACCGTTCATGCACAACGCAGTCCATGTACAACACCGATTGTGTATGATGCAATCTGTGTATGATACGGTCCGTGGACAATGTAGTCTGTGCACGATACAGTCCCTGTATGATGCAGTCTGTGTCCAGTGCTATCTGCGCATGATACTGTCTGTGTACCATGGTACTCTGTGTAAGACAGAAATCTGTACAATGTCCATGTATGCACAATGGCACTCTATGCACAGTGGTAATGTGCACACATGGTAATCTGTCTGAGGTGGCAGCCTGCACTGTGGCAGTTCGTATACCATGGCAGTCTGGGTAAGATGGCAGTCTGTGCATGAAGGTGTCTTCCACAGGACAAGTTTCATTGAAACTTTCAGCAGAGATAAGAACTCTCAGATGGGGCACAGTGTATGGCTGACCCTCTCTTAACTTTTGAATTCAGTCCTGCATATTCTAAACTCTTGACCCTCATCCAGGTTTTATCTTATGAACTAGTTAAATGATGGTCTGAACCCAACAACCTTTCAACCAAATCCTTTCTCATTTGACTACCAGTGCATTAATTTGTACAAGAATGAAAGATTAAGCCAAAGTCTTCTTTTTCTCCTGTGTACTTTGGCCATAATTCAATTTTCATTTTCGAAAAATAGCTATCAAAGTTTTTAATTAAAAATTTTCAGCTGTGCAGTGGTGGTGCATGCCTTTAATCCCAGCACTTGGGAGGCAGAGGCAGGCAGATTTCTGAGTTCAAGGCCAGCCTGGTCTACAGAGTGAGTTCCAGGACAACCAGGGCTATACAGAGAATCCCTGTCTCAAAAACAAACAAAAAACAACAACAAAAAAACAAACAAAAAAAATTTCAGGTGTGAGGGGAGTGGAGGCAAAAGGGAAAGGCACTTGTCACCATAGCTGATGACCATAGTTTGATCCCCAAGACCACACAGAAGGAGAAAACCACCTGCAGGTTGTCTTCTGATCTCCACAGACATGCTGTGTCATGCAAATGCTTACAGGTGATACATGCACACAAGAGATAAATACATAAATGTAGTTAAAATGTTAACTTTAAACCAAGGAAAGTTTTCTAGGGGCTGGGTAGATGGTTCTGCGGATGAAGACCAAGTGAGGGCTGAGACTGAGCTCACATGTAAAACGCCCTGCATGGGATGCGCAGCTGTAACCCAAGCTCCACAGAGGCTCACGGCCGGCCAGCCCCGCTGAATCCCTGAGCTCCAGGTCCAGTGAGGGACCCTGTCTCAAAAATATAAGGTGGAGAGAAACAGATGAAGACACTGGACACTGACCTCCATACACGGGCACACACACATACACACAGGGAAAGGGTTTTTAAATAATTTAAGCAACATTTTGCATCCAAATACAACTAGTTTTGTTAGGTGAAACTAATGTGATTGGGGATCACATTGGAATCCTTAGGCAGCTGTACAGTGTCTCTGATTGAGAAATTAATTTGATCCTACAAGTTCCATGATTTTGTCAGTAAAAGTAAATTATGCACATACTTAGATTTCTTGTGTCTTAGGTGTAGCTTTGTCCATCTTCTAATGGTAAAAGTGCCAACAACCAACAATGTAAATGAATTATATATTCTATATATCCCTTATAAAAGATACAAAAGCCTGGTAGTTTTTTTACAAGCTGTAAGGCTAGATTGGGCTATTTTCACCTATATCTTAATTGTATGCCTCTTGTTACTGTTTGAGTCTCCCCTGGGATGTTTTTGCCCCATCAGTGTCCTCGGGGTGCACTCCTCTCAGCCACCTGCTCCCTGGCCATCCCATCTAATGGAGACCTCCTGCTCTCCCCATCTTCTTCCTCCTTCTCCCTCCTGGACTCTCCTGAAACTCCTCACTCAATCCTCAAGTCCCACCTTTCTCTCTGTGCTGCCCAATCACAGGCTCTAAGCCTTCTGTTCACCAACTAACTTTCAATTGAGGAAGAAGGTTTGCACAACAAAGGCTGGCATGTGTGAGAATTCACTCATCTGGATGGCAACCATAGCCTGGGATTCAGAATTTAGCATTTGTATACACATAGCATCAGCCCTACCCCAACACAACACAGATGATTCCCCAGGCAATAGCTGCACAAGTCACTACCACATCTCTTGAGGTTCACAGAAGACCTCAGGTTCATGTCCTCCTTTCCTTTTGAGACATTAGTGGTAGGTTCCAACATCCATTGGGATCTGGAGCATATCCAGAGAATCCTCTTTTTTTAATTCCCTCCATGAATAAACATGTATTGAGTTGAATACTTCCTCCTATGGCTCAAACTGCTGGACTGGCAAGCAGGCTTCATCTAACTTCTGTAACTGATGATGCTGGTCTTGCCTTCTGAATTGTCCATCACTTTGGCAAGCCAGGGGCTGCATTGGAGGTGACAGACTCTAATCTCTACCCACTTACTGGTTGTGCAACCTCAAACTGTTGTTGGTTTTGAGCTAGGGTCTTACTGTTGGAACTTGCTACATCAGGTTCCTTATCAAAACAAGAATATTATGGCTCAAATAGTTAAAGACAAAATGAGAAAATATGAGCCAAGTGCTTAGCAACATTATATGTCATCACATATGTGTGCAGCGGTCAAAGCTCTTATTAGCAAATAGGTCCCTCAGTCTGGAACCTCATAAAAAAGGCAGAAAATGGAGTCATGTGGGTTGTGCTGAGTCTCTCAGGAGTCGTGACTGTCAACCACACATCTTCGCAGACAGAAGGAACCAGCAAACTAAGTCCCAGTCAAGCAGAGAACCATCTCTACAATCACCTCGCGAAACTTGGCCTCAAGAATTTTTCACTTTCTGAATTCTTTTCTGTAACATATGAAGTGATTGGTGTCAGCTCAGGACCCCAAGACCAAGTTCTCAGCACAAAGGAGATTTATTTGCCCCAGAAGGACAGAGGGCAGGGAATAGGAGACAAAATAGATAGAGAACAAGGGAGAAGCTGGAGGGAAGAGGGGAAGGGGTATTTGTCCCAGAGGTAGACAAAGGACTTCCTCTGGATAAAGAGACAGAACTGTCCCATAAGTGAATGACAGTGTTAAGATGAGGTGTTTAATTTTAATTGGACATGTTAATTAGGTGAGCCATGGGGGCTTTTGATTGCTGGACTCCAGTACTTTGGTAGCTGGACCTTGGTAGTCAACTTCAGGAGGAAGAAGTAGCCAAATAAGGGAATAGACTTTGGTGGCTAGCTTTAGGAATATATCTAATGTTTTTTAGCAAGGCGCAGGGAACTCAGGAGAAGGGCAAGACCTGCCAGAGCCATGTTTGCCATGTTTAGGCTGGCTACAGTCCCTTCAACATAAATCATATTTTCTCCGTTGTTACACAGATTCCTGTATGCTAGGTGGCAGCTAACGCGAGAGAGAAGGCCAGTGTTGCTCAGACATGGGTTTAAGCCAATAGAAAGTCTTTATTAGTTGGCCAGAATCTACACAGGGTGTTCGTGATCCCAGTGTAGCACCGAGCATTTCTCAGGATGAGCTTTCAATCACAAAACCCATGATGTTCTCAGAAGACATACTTCAGTTAACAAGAACAGTTAGCCAGAAGCAGAACTACAGAAGTCAGAACATAAGGTTAGTACATTTAAGAGACTTTCCCATAACTATGGACTTTGATGGACTAGATCTTTGTCATTTTGCCAGGTGTTATTGTCTACATGCTGAGTTTTATGGCCTGAATGGTACCTCCTTCGTGGGGTCAGTTATGCCAAGGTATGGGAGCCTACTAAGGTCTAGGGCCCTGTTTACATTCCCCACTGGCAACAGTCTTAGTTAATGAGTCAAATAGTGCTCTAAGGATGTGTAGTTGGTCCTAAGGACTAATAAATTTACTAAATTGATACATACTTGGCCATATGGTTTCAAATGTAGGTCCCCGCCATTAATCCTATCAGATGAAAATTAAAGGCCTAGTCAGTACTGATAACAGAGTAGTTAGCCAGGGGACCAAGAGAACAGTGGCTGGCATCAATTATCTGATTTATGTCTTTCTCTTTTTGAGGTTGTCCCCCAACCACGGCAAGATTTTTCTCTAATTACTCCTGATGAGTTAGCATAGAAATGTTTCTCACAAAGCCATACCTGGTTTCCTTTATCTCATGAGAAGTCAGTCTAAGCATCTCCAGTGTTGTAGGACCATTCCAATAAGGGATTCTAACTGTTGTATTAATTCAGAAACAGAAACTTTCAATAGCTCTACGCCCTGATAAACCAATCTGCTTAGTTTGGAAAGTGTCAGAAGAGGAACATTCAGTTAATCCATTAGTACTCGCCCACCAGGTAGTCTCAGGGGCCGAGTAATATTGCTATTGTCCAGCTGAGTTAACCAGAAAGACAGAGTAGCAGGCATCATAATAAGGGTAATTGCCTAGGTTAAAGTTTTGGATATTAAACAAGTTTTAGCCTCTTTGAATTCCTCTAACCTTAATTAGGGCTGTTCCCAGTCACAGTGAATTTTGTCAATCAATGGGCTGATGGTGGTCTGGTTACTTTCTATCCTTATATAGTACAGGGGACAGGTGTCTAAGCATAATCATCACCATCATCATCATCATCATCATCCTGGCTGGTTTCTGTCTGAGAATGATTAACTTTATTCCCAGGAGCCCCTCCTGAGTCTGATTTCCCAGATTTTCCCCGTTTGACAAAGGACAGAATCTTTCGTATAAAATTTTCAGATTCTTTTTTAAATTTTATGGACATTGGACTACATTTTCCTATTGTTCATTTCTTGGGAGGGTACTTTTTTCTAAATATTCATTCATATGTTTTCAGGAAGCCTCTGTTTTAGCGTCCCAATTTTTGCAGTGGAAACTCCCTTGTTCTGACAACTAGGGATCCCAGCTGCAGGGTATACACTGGATTGTAAACTCTGTATTCCTATCTCAAAACATAAACTCCCATGACTTTCCTTTCTCCAATACAACCAGACACTTAGAGTGGGCATCAGTGAGCAAAGGTCAAAATGAATATGGGTTGCTGGACTGCAGTGACACTAGCTAATGCCTCCCTATGTCTGTTGTCTTCAGATCCCAGGTCCAAGCCTGAGGCCTGTGGGAGTTGAATCATGACCCTATATTCATACCAGGCATAAGACCTGGGAGGAGGAAGAGGGGTAAGGAGTAGAAGGAACTAGAGCCCCGTGGTACCTTAATTTCAATGGGTCCATAATCCAGGAGACAGTCCATTTGGTAGCAGTGTCTGTGGCTTCTTTCTTGACTTGGGTGTGGTGGACCCATGCTATAATGCCAGCTACCTTCACCACCATATGGGGTAATGACAGTAACCATATGGGGTCTTTTCCAAGTTGGTTTCAACCAGCCAGTTTGGCTACCTGCTTGACCCAGACAACATCATTGGATTCAAGCAAGTGCAAACTGGTGGTGGACTCAGAGGTTGGCTGGGTCTCTCAGGTAGTTTAAGGACTAGCTTTTATGGAGGACTGGAGGGCCAGTAGTGACTTGAGAAAGGAGTGGTTAGAGAGTTCTGACAACTGCTGGTCTCTGAGCCGAGGAAGCAGTTGTGGAGGTCTTCCAAACATAGTCCCATAGAGGGTCAATCTCTCCCTACCCTACATGGGTGCAGTGGGCCCAAAGCAAAGCAAAGGAAGGTCCTTGCACCTTCCACTAGACTTTAGAGTTCTGTTGGATTTTTTTCTAACATACTAATTTTCCCCTAGATGCCCAGAACTCCGAGGTCTATATGCACAATGAAGTTTTCAATCGATGTCTAAATTTAAAGCCAGGCAATTATCAGACCCGTAGCTAGGGAGAGGGCAAGTCAGGGGACCGACTCGTGGAGGAGCTCTTTAAGCTACTATTTGAACAGGTTTAGTCCAGGTGGAAGACGTGTCTACCCACCTGAAAAAGGTATCTATAAAAACTAACAAGTATTTGTATCCTCCTCTGGCAGGCTGATCTTGGTGAAGTAAGTTTTCTCAGAGTTCACCAAGCTGTTGGTCTCCTGTGTGGGTATGTGGACCCCTTCCTGGGTTCTATTTTGGATTTACCTGAACACAAACCTGGTATCTGGCTAAGACATCCCTCATTAGACTGTCCAGTCTAGGTATAACATTCCTTGGTCTGAGCAATTCAAGTTGTGTGGACCCAACATGAGTAGCTTGGTGAATGTCAGGTACCAGGATCCTGATCCTTGTTTCTGGGAGAGTAATCTTTCCCTCTGGTGTCCTCCATCAACCTGTGGGTTTGAGCTGCCCATTTCTCCTTTTCTATCTCAGGCAGCACCAGGTCAGGGCATGTCATCAGAATATCATTAGTCTCCACTGGTCTCAGGGCAGCCAGGTCAGTGACCCAACAGTGGAGGACAGCAATTTGGAGGGGAAGCCAAAAAGCCTCTAAGAGGGCCAAGATGTTGTTGTTGTTGTTGTTGTTGTTGTTGTTTTGGTTTTGCTCTTTCCCAGTAGTGAGAAGCCTTCTTTCTTTATAGTTCACACCACAGACATGTGCGGTAGTAAAAGCGTAACGACTGTCCATGTATATGGTAGTGGACTTTCCTTTTCCCCATCTAAAAGCCTGGATCAGACAAATCAGCTCTGCTTCTAGGCTGAGGTACCTAGCTTGGGCCTGGATCATTTGGCTAAAATAACTATTGCAGCTCCCACATACCTGGTTTCATCTTTCATCTCCTGACAGTCATGAATGAGCACCTGTTGGTGGTCATCAGGCAGGAGGGGAGCAGGGTAGGTGGTGGTGGTGGTGTTCTCAAACTGTACTTGAGGGTGGTCCAATCGTAGAGCCTAGTACTGGGTCACACAGACATCATTAGACAGTCAGGATCCTGGTCTTCCTCAGAAGAGGGACTCAATGGCATGGGGTGCTGTGAGTGTAAAAGCTAACTTAGTCAGTCAGTTAGTCAGTTAGTTAGTTAGTTAGCTTCCTTTTTTTTTTCATTAGCAGATGCCATTCTGTGGGCACACGGTCCAATCTTTTGGACAGGTATGTCACAGGGCATTTTCTTAGCCCCAGAGTTTAAATTAAAACCCCCTTTGGCTTTTGTTTCACAGACAAAGAAATGAAAAGGTTTTGAGACATCTGGAAGTCCTAGGGCTGGAGCTCAAGTCAGAGCTTGTTTTAAAGTCTTGAGTGCCTTTGTTTAGTCTCAGTCCAGATTAGGGGCTGAGTGCCCCACTTTGTGCTGTTATATAGAAGCCTTGCTATTTCCACAAACTTGGGCCAAGAATCCATCCCCCAAGGCTGAATATCTTAGCTAGTCTTCTGTGGTTTGTATTGGAGTCCTGAAGAAGTAGATTGTAATACCAGTGAAGGAATGCTTTGACAGCAGGTTATATGAATTTGCCAATGAAAGTAAAGGCAATCAAGAAAAAAAGCAAAAACTTCCTCCTCCTCCTCCTCCTCCTCCTCTTTCTCCTCCTCTTCTTTCTCCTCCTCCTCCTCCTCCTCATTCTTCTTTTTTTTTTTTTTTTTGGACTGCCACCAGAAGTCATGGCCCAGATTTCGGATGGGTTTTTCTATTTCAAATGATCCAATTAAGAGAATTCCTCACAGGTGTGCCCAGCAGATCAGGTTTTAGTTGATTCTAAACATATTCAAGTTGACAACCAAGACTAGCCATCACAGTTACAACCAGTGGAGAGTCTATCCACTGCAATGTCCAGTAGTAGTAAACACTGA
Organism: Grammomys surdaster; assembly: GCF_004785775.1. Lineage (NCBI taxonomy): Eukaryota > Metazoa > Chordata > Mammalia > Rodentia > Muridae > Grammomys > Grammomys surdaster. The sequence continues at coordinate 11,803,426 of NW_021604613.1, forward strand.
TGTTATTATTTTAAAGGTATATTCTGGATGAGTATATCTCACCTTGTTACTAACACATTAGCTCTGTGTGTATGGTTTGCAAATGTTGCTCAGGGTCCCTGCAGGGGGTACAGGATTATTATATTTTAAGAAATAAGAATGTATATCATTAGGCATTCAAACTTTGTCTGTCTCCCCAGGGAACTGAAGGTCACACAGAAATGTTCTTGACAGGTTTACTAGAGATGTGGGAAGAAAATCTGACTTTGTACACAAACATATTATGAAGTAAAATAGCAAATTCCAAAGAACTGTTACAGAATTAGGATTTCAGAGAGTCTCTGTGCTTAAAGAACACTTGCACTCCAATATCTGGCCTCGAGATTCTGAAAACACACTTTCTGCTGATGGGCATTATTGGAGAAGCCTTAAGATTTCCACCGGTCAAGTGATATGAACCAAGCTTCCAGTGTGTTCCAAGAGCCTGAAGGGATTTACAAATCCTATTGAGAAATTGGATCTCAGCATGCCAGATACTGTTTATAAAGTTACATAGATAATGTTAAGTTTTGCCTGCAGAGGGGACCCAAGCTGCAGGGAACTGTCTCCCTCTACAGATTTCGGAAAGCATGATGCTTTCAAAACATGCATATTACTCTACTTTAAATTCCAGCATCAGTGATCTTAAGATCTGATCTGCTTTTGTTGATGCTTTCTGGTTTCCTGATTGACATACTGGAGGTGAAAATGTGTGCCCCTAAAGAATATTGGCTTTAGATCGTAACTTTTACGACTTTTTCATAATGAAAGGGCTTTGAGATGTTAATGAGACTGTATGGAAAGCTGCACCCTCGCTTGCTGATGCAGTCTTCATTTTCATGATTTGCATGAGTTTAAACTCAGAACACATTGGTGAGTTTGCACCTGCATTCCCATTTTAGGGCCCATTTATATCTATTTTTACAAAATCTTCTGTATCAAGTGAATGCCCAAGTTCTACGTAATCAGGAAGAACAATGACCCTTAATTGTCACCAGTTTCACAAATGATCCAGTAGGAAGAGATGGATCTGCTTAGCCTGCAGTCACTGACAGTCTGCTGACCCCTTTGCTCCACGCTTTGCAAGTCTGGGTCTTGAGAATTTGTATGTTTTTTTTTTATCTTACTTTGCAAGAAGGAAGCATAGTATTTTCTGTTTTGATTCAATAATCATTTTCTCATGTTGCAGACCTAAGTCCTATCCATATGTTGAATTATAATGAAAAATACGTAACTAAGAAAAAGCTATAGGTCCTAAATCTTTTGGGTGGATATTGGGTGGGGTTCTGGTTTATGTGTATGTTGCATGCGTGAGCATACACATACACATTTGTGTGTGTGCACGTGGAGTCTGGAGCTCAATATAGAATGTCCTCCTCTACCATTCTCCAGCCTTTTTTTTTTTTTGAGGATACTGACGAGGTTTTCACATGGGAGCTGGGGGATCTGAATTCAGATACTCATGCTTAACATGGTGTACACTTAACCCACAGAGCAAGGTTCCCAGCCCTAGACCTAGACAGTCTTGAGTGGGACAGGAACTTCAGTCCTTATTTTGATATCCTTTGAATTAATGGACCCACCCAATCAATGAACCCATTATTCAGCTCCCACGCCCTTGCTGTGTGCTACGCATAGATACTGTGGACACAGAGAAGTCCACATAAGAAGTCTTATACTAGCCCCATGAGTGACCGAAGATGTATATAGTTGGGTAACATGCTATCAGAGGAGTATACAGAGATGGTGGCTCACTGGACACCATGTCATTTGGGACGCTGAGCAAATATGGTTGGAAATGCTGTTTTTAAAACAGGGCTTCATATGTCCCAGGCTGATCTCAACTCACTGTGTAGCTAGGGATGACCTTGAACCTCTGGTTCTTCTGCTTCTCCCTCCCAGGCTGGGATTACAGGCATCTTCCACCATCCCTCATCACGTAGTGAGAAATGAACAGAGACCCTATGTATGATGAGAAAAAGTCCACCGAGTAAGCTGTGTCCCTAGCCCAGATTCCAATGGTTTAAGAGCCCACTAGAAATCTCTTTCAAATGGAATTTCTTACTTTCTAAATGTGAACGCTCAATTTGTAAAAGTAACGTGCAGGTAAACCAAACATAATGTTCTCTGGTCAAAAATAATAGCAGGCTGCTATTCTGTGATCTCTGGGGCAACCAGATGTCCTAAGACATCATTCAATATGACCCTTTCGACATTCGGGTGTGAATTCCTCACTCATGGTGTCCAGACATGTTGTTCAGTAGATTTCTGAATTCTGAAGGACCAGTAGGTATAGATCAGTCTGCCCAGCCATCTGCTAAGCAGGGGAGCCGTGTGACTAACCAAAGGATGATTAGTGTAATTGGGCAGATGATCAGGCCTTATACTGCAGGTTATTTTATTGGCATCTCAACATTGATATTGACATAAACAGAAAACACATGTCTATCTGAAGAATAGCTGCTTGTGTGTATTCCTCACTGTGCAAGGACATTAACCCTTGCCTGCTTGTGTGTATCCCT